>NC_072793.1:130193708-130553499 GCF_028583425.1 Eublepharis macularius
TGATGGCGATGTTACAGGGGAAGGGGGAAACCCTGGAAGAGATGGTCAGACGAGCAGTCTTTGAAGCTATGCAGCCCTTTGTAGCGAAGTTAAATGAAATGGGGCAAAAGGTTGATTCAGTGGAAAGCGAAGTGAAAACCATTAAAGAAACAGCGTCTGGAGCAGAGCAGTCTGCACGCGAAAACGTAGTACTCATGAAAGCAACAAGTAAAGAAGTGAAGCTCTTGGAGAATCAAATAATAGGATTACAAGTGGACCGTGCCCAAACGGTACTGCGTCTTCAGAATGTAAAAGAGGAGCAAAGTGAAAATTTAAAAGATTTGGTGTCAGAACTTTTGGCGTCATTCGCTAAGGCAACTAAAGAAGAGTTAAAAAGCGATATTCTGGAAGTCCGTTGGACATCTTCAAAATATGCAATGAAGCGTCAGCTGCCTCGCGAGATTATTATTGACTTTTCATCTAAGAAGACTCGGGACACCATCTTATATAATTCGTATAATGTGGACTTGGACTATCTGGGCAATAAGGTTAAGATATTGAAGGATGTTCCATTTTTGGCTCGTAAAAGAAGATTTAAATATAAAAGACTTGCGGCTTTCCTGAGGAAATGTGAAGTAAAATACAAATGGTTGTTTCCGGAAGGCATCCGGTTCAGATACAAGGATCAAACCTACAAGATAACATCGGAAGTACAGCTGAGGGACTTTTTGTTTAACCATCAGGAGTTTCAGCAAGAAGAAAGTTCAAAGTCTGAAGGGGAGAGTGGGGGGGAGGAGGGAACGAGCACAGCTATTGTAGCTGCGCAGAGAGAACTGAGACCAAGATGCGGGGGGGGGGGAGGGAGAAGACCTGATCCTGAATGTAGTCTGTATTTTATAAGATCTACCAATCTGATAGCATATTAGAAAGTTAACTTTAAAGAAAAATTGCAGTATGAAGGGAATACAAGACATGTAGATGTAGTGTGTGTTTTCTGTTTATATGTTGCTCTTCCCTTTTCCCCGGTCCCCTTTTTTCCTTTATATTTCTGTAGTTTTTTGTAGTTTTCTATGTTAGAAATTAAAAATAATTTTTTTTTATAAAAAAAAGGTCTTATGAGCATGGCATCCATGTGTAGATGAAGTCCATGTGCATAAGCATGGTTGCTGTGTTTCTAATACCCCCCACTATGAGGAGGGATCCTATGTGTGAAAATTTCCTTTTCTCATAGGCTCAGAAGCCTATGAAGCTGCCAAACATGTAGGGAGAGGGCCAGTACACTTGTGATTGCTCCCACTCTGTACACATTAATTGAACACATGGACAGATCATAGAGTAAGCTCATCCACGGGACAGATTTGGCATCTGCTTCTATAAAGTGGTTTCAGTTACTACATCAAAAATAACCCTGAAGCAAAGCCTACTGTAGCACTGGCAACACAATCTAATTTGAAAACCAATGGTTAGAGTGTTGAGACTCTGAATCAACCTTTGTCATGAACCCGACCTGATCAGTCACTCTAACCTACTAAACCTACCTTTATGAGACTAAAGTAGGGAAGAGACAACCAATTATGCTACTCTGAGCCCCCTGGAAGGAAGGGCAAGATTATAATGTATGAGATGGATCAATCCGAGCCCACATCCAGTTGGAAATACTGTTCTTTCTCTTTCTTAGGTGTGATCTGTTCAAACAAGAAGACATATCTGCAACTATCCAGTAAGGAGTGGAGTCTATTCAATTGAATGGACTGATCACTTCCTCATATCTGAAAGGTAAAAATATCTCAGTTTCTTTGAAATCCAGCTAAACAGCAATCATTGTGTTTGTATATGAACGTGTGCTTGTGAGAGTGTGTGTGAAGTACCTTCAACTTGCTTCTGACTTATGGTGATCCTATGAATTAATGACCACCAAAACGTTCTATCTCCTTTAACCTTCATCAGCGGTCATTTTTAGTCTTCACTATTTTCTGCCAGTAACGTGGCATCATCTGCATATCTCAGTTTGTTAATGTTCCTTCCACCAATTTTCATTCCATCTTCTTCTAAATCTAATCCAACTTTCCTTATGATATGTTCAGCATATAGATTGAACAGATAGGGAGATAAAGCACATCCTTGTCTGATACCTTTGCAGTCCTTACATATTGTTAACTACTCTTTTAATGACTAACAGTATGCTGGGATTAGTAATGTTAGAAATAAATGAATACTCAAATGTGGATGTGTTGTTCTTGATTACCTAACTCATTCCCATGTGAATACCTTTTGGTTCTACTAGAAACAAAGCTAACAACTTACTGCCATAGAAAACGAAAAGTAGTGGTAACTTACAGAAAGCTCCTCCCATTCCTGACTTCTTGAGCAAAAGGAGGTTTTTCTTATGTGCAATGCCTGTGTCAAGTAAACAGTTCTTAAGCAAATGCAGTACCATGGTGTATGTGAATCAGAACATCAGAGAATACTGAATAAGGATTCACTTCTACAATATGACCAAATCATCCCAAGCAAATAGATCAATGTTAGGATTTACCTATTAACCTATACTCTGTTTGTTTTGTCATAGTTTAAAGAGGAGGGCTACTTGGTAAGGGCAACATAACACTGCTATCAGCTTCTAAGAGTGGAGCTGGAAGCTTTAATAGTTTAGTATTTTTCTAAAACGAAAACAGAAAATGAACCAAAATTTCATAGATCAAAACTGGGGGTATGGGGATGGGGGAATCTTGTTTTCTTTCTACATGTTGCCTCCTGTGCTTCAAGGGAAATCTAATTTGTATGACAAAATGTAATACTTCACATAGACGTTGAGATGACTTTAAAAAGAGTCATTTACAGCTTGTCTGGAAATGAAGTAAATTAAGAAACAGGACGACTGATTCTGGAACTGCACAAGTCTGTGAGATCTGCAGTTAACTTTAGGGGTAATTTGATTTCTGGTCTGTTTGCTTATTTGCCTGTTCTACTGCTCCAATAGAGAGAAAGCTAGTAAATTACAACATCAAGGCTGCTTTATGTTGTAGTATTTATTCGTTTTGCTGAGGCAGTTGTTGGGCTCCTCTAATCAGATTGTTTTAAAGTGCATATTAAATTCAGGCATTTTCAAGCTCCTCTAAGGAACTTCCGGCATACCAAGTATTTGCAGCAGCAAGATGATAAATATTTTGTTTTTCTGGTTAAATGGCCACCAGAATTGAAGCATGTTTAATAATTATGTCTGATAAAGAATGTATCCCAGCACTAAGGGTGAACAGAATGCAAACTAAAGCATAACTGTAGTGCCCATAGGACAGAGCGATTTGGAAGAATGCTCTCCCTTGCAAATAAAGGATGAGATGATTAATAATTTTTACAGGGAGGTTGTTGTGCAACCTTAAGTGAAAATAAAACAGGCTAGCAGTAGGAGCTATTAAATAGTCAATATATCCTGGTAATTACTAACACACAATTTAACTACATGGTCAGTTGGGAATTCTGTGCTCATATTTTTTTTTTTAAATCTCATTTACTTGGTGCATGGCCCTGTTTCAAATTGGAACCATGACACTAGGAGAAGGAGTTTTTAAGCCTTCTCCCCATGCTGTCTTCCCAATGAAAAGTGGCTTTGGGGGAGCACAACTTGCTCAGTGCTGAGAACACATTTGAACTAGTATCACATACATGTGCATTTTCACAATAGCTGAAATAGAGCTTCTACGAGGTTGTTTGGTTTGGGAAAACAGCATGAAGGGGTTTTAAAAACCATCCTCTTGCACTGTAGTCCCAATCTGACTTGGGGTCCTGCACATGTGGTAAATTTTGTTAGGCCCACACACATAGAGATGCCTCCTTCTTTTAGCATGGTATATGAAAAGATTGTTGTATGATAGCAGGACTTTAAGATATTTGAGAGAAATGAGTATTTGCCAGAGTTTTGAAAGAGCAGTCTTCAAGCTTCCTGATGGCACACAAAGGATGTTTCTGAATTCTTCTCCGATATATCCCCAAAATATGCCATTCTGATCCAAGCTGTGGAATGGAACTGCATGCATTCTTTTCACCAATTTTCTATTCATGTATATTTTGGGAAGGACATGAATTATTGTTTTCTTACATGTATTCAGTACATATTGCAATCTGTACTTTCCTAACAAGCCACATTTCAAAATATGCATTATTTGCACATCCATTCAAACAAAGTTCACAGACGTTCACAGTACATCAATGGAAAGATGCAAAATGGAACTCTTGATGCAGCGATATTGTAGAAAAAATGAATAAGAAAATTTAGTTCTTCCAGTCCTTGCTGGAATGCTGAATTGCTCTCATGATGACAACTTGTTATTTCTTTAAAAACTTTACATACAAATAGCCAAGTAGCCCTGATCTGAGCTGTAATATTTTGCAGGTAATGTGTTTAATTTAGATTTTATTTCTGCTTTTTAATTAGGGTTTTTGTGATATTTGTTACTGTAGTTTTAAATTGAGGCCTGTGAAGTAAGAAGACAGGAGGCTAGATGGGTGAATAGAGTGCTGTATGACTGGACAGTACCTGTACCAACAGGGGTGGAGTGAACTGCAGCTTTTATTCAGTGTACTGAGAGAAAGTGTTCATTCTAATTAAGTTGAACAAATTGTGTAGGCCTGAGAGAGTCTGTGTCTGTGAGAGTATTCACTCTACCAAGTCCAATGAATCTGTGTGGAGCTTGGAGAAATTTGGCCAAATCAGACAAACTTTGGAGCCTGAGAGAGTTAGTCTGTGTGTATCTCTGAGAAAGGCAAGATCTCTGAGGGCCAAGCTACAAGTGACGAATGACACTTGAACGACAAGTGGATTGAGTGGCGCGCAAGTGGAGGGCAAGTGAACAGGGAGATCACTTGCCTTTCTCAGAGATACACACAGACCATGGGAGGCTGAGGCCGGCGGATTGCTTGAGGTCAGGAGTTCGGGACTGCAGTAACCATATAACGTCAGAAGACTAACTCTCTCAGGCTCCTGATTTGGCCAAATTTCTCCAAGCGCCACATAAAATGGCTCGGATCAGCCTGGAACAGGCTGTTGTCACACAGGAGAGCACTCCCCCACAGGGAGAGCACTTTTCTGCCACCTGGAAGCAGCCCTATCTTGGCCATTTTGAGCCCTTTGGGCCATTTTGGGCCCAATTCAGACCCAAAATGGCCAGGATTGGGCCCCAAACAGGCAGAATCGGGCCAATGCCTGGCAGAGGAGTGCTCTCCCATGTGGCAGCAGCCCATTCCAGGCCAATCCGGGCCATTTCTGGCCCATTTTAGGTTCAGAATGGCCTGGATCGAGCCCTAAGCGGCTGGATTCAGGCTGCTTCCCTGCGGGGGAGTGCTCTCCTGAGTGACAACAGCCTGTTCCAGGCTGATCCGGGCCATTTTGGGCCTGTTTTGGCCCAATTTGGGCCCCAAATGGCCCAGATCTGGCCACTGCCGGGTGGAGGAGTGCTCTCCTGCAGCGGAGCCACCCATTCCAGGCTGAATCATCATGCAGTCTTGAGAGAGTGCGCATGCTGTGTGCACGTGCATGTATTGAGAGGCACACCACCTCCTCTCGGGAGTTGCCCCAGGTGAGAGTTCCCCCACCTCTTTCCCCAGAAAAGAAGCCCTGGGTGCATTTATCAAGGAGGCAAGGAAGGATAAGGGGGGAGGAAAAGGGAATGATCCTTGAAAATGGAGGGGAGATGGGATAAGGAAGGATCTTTAGGAAAGGGGGAAACATGGAAGAATATTTGAGATAGAGGGAAGATACAGTGAAGGATCTTTGAGAAGGAGAGGGAGGAAAAGGAAAGGATCCTTTGGAAGAGAAAAGCAAAGGCAGGGGAATGGGATTACCCCTCCCTGCAACTGCCCAGCCTCACCCCACCCCGATACAATCCTCATCATTTGGTTCCAGCCTTTACTTATACAGTGTGGATATTTCAATCCACAGATTAGGGCCACACTGACACAAAAGGCCTAGTTCTGAAAACTTTGGGGAGCCCAGGCCTGCAGAAAAATATAATATTAGAAAATACATTGGAGATTTGAAATTTCTCCCCAAAACACAAGGCTCTCGCTTGCAGCAACAAAGATAGGCACAGGGAGTTGCTACCATGGTGGGCAGCTTGAAGGTGAGTGGGTTGGGGGGGGGCTCTGTATCTGCCCTCCTCCTATTCCTGAAAATGCCACCAAGGCTGCTGAATGGGATGCAGGTGGGTTGGTGGGGAGGGACCTCTGTCACCCCTCTCCTATTACTGTTTGCTGAGGTGACCAGCTGGAAAGTGGGTTAGTTGCTATAGGGTGGCGAGCATCCATCCCCCCCTTTCTTCCATTCCCTAAAATGCCACCAAGGCAGTAGCACTGGAGGCAGGCAGGTGAAGAGGAGGAGGGATAGCCTCTTCTATTCCCCATCATCCTCTCTCCTGCTGCTGAAACCACAACTGAACAGTCAGCAGTGACATTGGGTAGGTGGGCAAGGAGGAACCCTGTGTTTCCCCAACATGCCCCCTCTGCCACCAGATGTGGTGAGTGGATTGGGGACCAAAATCCCCCCTCCAAAACCCTTGGTGAATGAGGGGAGGGGGAAGCAGAAAACTGTCTGGCATGTTGTTAAGGAGGTAGAATGAGATCCCCTCCCATGAATCTCATGGGTTCCCACTTATATTTAAAGAAATGCTTATTGTTTGTCTTGAGGCTTTTAACAATCCATTCCTCACACTATCCTTTTGCATGTCTAATTATTAACTTAGGAGCCCTGTGGCATAGAGTGGTAAGCTGCAGTACTGCAGCCCAAGCACCGCTCACGACTAGAGATGGGCACGATCCGCATTACAGCCACAATAATGGCGATCATGCGATCGCAATCCAGTGGATCGTGATTGGCCACGGGCAATGATTCAGTGATCGGGAGAGGCCTGGATTGGGGCGTTTGAGCTCGGATTGGGGATCCAGACACTCAGGCACCAGCAATCTATTCCCCTGGCAATGGAGCCAGGGGGATGCCTGAGCTCTGTTTGCTCTCCTTCTGTCACCCTGGAAACCCAAATGGAAGCCCAGCTTTCCTTGATCAGCAGGGCTTCCTTCCAACCATGGAGCAGCAAAGCAGTCACAAATTGGGAGAAGACACCCAGGGGAGGGAGGGGGGAGGGGGTGTTCTGTAGCCATGGGCACTCCAATCTCATCCCTGCAAACCCTGATAGGCAGCTCTGACGGCCAAACACAGACCTCCTGTGTTGCTGAATGGGACCCACCAGGCCCAGCGCCCGCCATCATCACCCAACTTTCCACATAATACCAGCATGCCCCACTTTGGCCTCCACGATCCATGATGCACAATTCACGGCTCCAGAACGGGAGATGATCGGCGCAGGTCGTTAATTCAGGATCATTGTCGACGCCGATCCACAATCCGCTGTATTGTTAAAATTGTTTGGATCGTGCCCATCTCTACTCATGACCTGAGTTTGATCCTGGAGGAAACCAGGTTCACATAGCAGCCTAAAAGTTGACTCAGCAAACAAACTGTATAAACTGCACCCTACTAACTAGATTATATGAATATATCAACTTGTTTAATAAAGCACTTTCATGAGAATCATTAATACAAGCATAATACAAATTCACATCATCTGAGGATCCACATCCATCATAACCCAATTCAAATATATAATTTTTGTTGTGCTGTGCAAGGGGCATGGCAGCAGTATCTTACACAAAAATAACACAACTCACTTCACATCAGAGAATCACCCAAACACAATTGCTGTCAAAAACGGTGAAGTGGGTTGTATTATTTTGTGCAGTACACTGCTATCATGTCCTGTTGTGCCCTCCTACTGTGTAAAGCTGTTCAAAGAAATAAAGTGTTTTTGACAGGAATTGTGTTTTTGTGATTCTCTGATGTTAAGTGAGTTGTGTTATTTTTGTGAGGTGGAACGCTGGAATGTCCTTTGGTGTGCCCCCCCTTGCTGTGTATCCTAAAGCTGTTCAAGAAATAAAGTGTTTTTGACAGGAATTGTGCTTTTGTGATTCTCTGATGTGAAGTGAGTTGTGTTATTTTTGTGTAAGATACTGCTGCCATGCCCTTTGGTGTGCCCCCCTGCTGTGTAACCTAAAGCTGTTCAAGAAATAAAGTGTTTTTGACAGGAATTGTGCTTTGTGATTCTCTGATGTCAAGTGAGTTGTGTTATTTTTCTGTGTGGGGGACTGCTGGTGTAATGTGTCATAATGCTTTGCCTACTTGTACTTTGAAAGGGAGAAAATAATTTTTAAAAAACTTTATTTTGTGTTGTTCATGTTTTATTCTTTGTTGTGCAGTTGGTTCCCATCATAGGGAACAATGGGGCATCTCTGTAGGTGGTGGGGGAATTTGAGGGAGGGTGTCAGTGGTTCAGGTGCTCTTTCACAGGGACCAGCTGGCACTCAGAAGTGTGCCCACCATTGTGGCACCCCTGGGCTGTGCAGAATTGCCCAGGGAAAGAGAGTTTAGAAGTTCCCAGCATAGGGAACAAAGGGAGAGGGCTGGCCTTTGCCAGCCTGTTCCTGGGGTTATGGGTGTGGGGCTGCTGGGGGTGGATTTGGGTCTGTGAGGGGCTAATGTGGGGATTTGGGTCTGTGTGTGGCAGCTGGGGGGAATTGGGTTTGTGTGGGGCTGTAGGAGGTGGACTTTGGGGGCTGAGAGCACCTACTTGGGGAGGCCATGAAATGCCCCCCCAAGTGGGAGCAGGCTGAGCCTTGGTGGGGGGGTGGGGGGTAAGGTGGGAGAAGGGCCCCTGAAGGTTGGGGGGCATTTTGCATGCAAAATACCACCCCTGGCAAGACAAGCCTCCCCCAACTGTAAGTAGTAGAGAAAAGAGCACCTACTTGGGGAGGCCATGAAATGCCCCCCCCCCCAAGTAGGAGCAGGCTGTGCCTTGGTGGGGGGTGGGAGGAAAGGTGAGAGAAGGGCCCCTGAGGGTTGGGGGGCATTTTGCATGCAAAATGCCACCCCTGGCAAGACAAGCCTCCCCCAGCTGTAAGTAGTAGAGAAAAGAGCACCTACTTGGGGAGGCCATGAAATGCCTCCCCCAAGTGGGAGCAGGCTGTGCCTTGGTGGGGGGTGGGAGGAAGGGTGGGAGAAGGGCCCCAGAGGGTTGGGGGGCATTTTGCATGCAAAATGCCACCCCTGGCAAAGGAAGCCTGCCTCTTCATTTTTCCCCATAGGAAATAATGAAGAAGAAGATGAGCAGCAGCAAGCTAACAATATGCTCACCCTTCCCATTCTTATGCGAGGATAGGGGGACCTGGTTTGGGGGCCATAACATGGCCCCCAAAGTCCAATCGGTCTGAACCTTGGGGGGTTGTTAGAGAGGGGTTAGAGGAAGGTCCCCACCAATCTTGGGATGATTCGGTGGGAAAATGCCTCCCCCAGGCGTCCGGGAAGACGGAGGCATTTTCCCATTGAAAAACCTGAAAGCCGAAACAAGCAGAAACAAACCCGAAAGCCGAAACGGCTAGCCGTTTCAGCTTTTGCCTGTATCCGAAACAGATTCTTGTTTCCGGTAAACCCGAAACAAGAATAACGAAAAAACCTGTTCCCTGAGAGCCAAGAGTTCAGTGCATCAAGCACACATCAACAATTTCTGCCTGAAGGGCAGATAATCATACATGTGGCACTCACCTGTAGAACACTTGGATAGCACCCCCCACTTCCCTACAGGCACAGAAGGTTGCTGGGCAACTTTGGGTCAGTCACACACTCTCAACCTACCTTACCTCACAGGGTTGTTGGGAGGATAAAGTAGAATACAGGAGAATGATGTAAGGCACCTTGGGTCAATTTTGGGGAGAAGAGTAGGGTATGACATTTGTTGTAAATATAATTAAATCCAGTTTTTAAAAAAAGAAATGAAAAGAAGGGATAATTTCTGTTGCTGCAATTCTTCCATGAGTGCACCAAACTACAGGGTTGGCAAATGGAGTGAGCACCTCACAGATATTTAATAGGATATCTAGTCAGAAGGTACTTCGTAATGGCTTGAATAGAGCAGATCCCTAACCCTTCCATGAATGGAAGGGGAACAGTTTTTTTCTGATTCCCCCTACTGATGCAGACCTCAGATCCCCCCCCCAATACCATTTCAGGGGACATTTGGGACACTAGAAGTAGGGGGAGAGTCATGGAAGTCTTGGTCTGGTGACAAAAATCCCGTCCATAAGAAATTACTCCTTGATCCAAGTTAATGCATCCAAGATAATGGAAACCTGGATGCAAATTCATGATTAATATATCTGTGAGTCAAAGCAGGTTTGGCATATGTCTCTTTTTAACCTGCAGGAATTTAATCCATGTTTATGGTATATTTTGACCTTTCCTATTAAAAAAATCAGAGACAATAGCTAAGATTTGATGTCTGCAAATATCACTACCTGTAGTCTACTGAAGTGCTCGAAATTTCAAGTATCACAATAGTTACATTACTGCTTTTAGAAAGCCTTGTAGATAAGGAACAAATTGGTTTAAAACAGGTACATTAAAATTCTCTGAGAGATTTCATGGAGACAAAAAGGCATCTTTTAATATCCAAAAGTGGTGGTATACAGAGAATAAAAAGAATAAGTATCCAAGGTATATGGACCTATACTGTCAATGCAAATAGGATCAAATTATGCCTCTATAGACACAGCCTGGAAAGCTGGAAAGAACTAAAATTGCATGAAAGAAAAGTTTCATGTTGCCTAGTGACTATTACCATTTCCGTGCATCAAATGAAGGCAGTTCATACTTTGGAACTGTTGGTATTTGTTTCCTGGAATGTATGAGGAGATTTTCAATTTCACTGTGTCACAAAATGAGATAGTTGCCATTGTCGAGGGAAGGACTAGCCTTGTGCATACAAAGCACGTCTTCCAAGGGAAGTAGCATATTAGAGGAATTCAGCGTTTCAGGGCTTGTTTTCTGAACAGAAATGCTGCTTCAGTTTTCCAAGGTTTTCAGGAACGACAGTGACTAGTAGCTGTTCAGTACCCATGGTGGAATTAGCTGGTATGCTCTGTAGATCCAGGACTAAAAACTAGCTGCTTTATATCAGCAAGACACACACAAATAGCTGAACCTCCATAAATCCCTATAATTCTCTTTTAAAGCCAGTGGCCATGACTACATCTTATGCCACTGAATTCCATAACTTAATTCTGTGTTGTATGAAGAAGTATTTTTTGTGACCTCAAGCTAGTACGTTGCAGGAGCACAGCTGCCCTGCTTGTCAGTGATTTCACTTTTTCACCTCAGGCAACAATGGCTCAAAGATGTCTAATATCAAATCTAAGACTGAATACACTGAAGCTGAATCCAGGTGAGATGAAGGTGCTTCATAGTTAGGGTTGTCTGGAACCCAGGGACCAAAGAGAGAGAACAGGGGGCAGAGGGTAGTTACCTTCCTCAAGCTCATGCACTCATCACACTAAAAGTGACATCATTTTCCAGCATGCTGGAGGAACAGCAGGGTGCGCTGAAGCTGAGCTCAGAAGAAATCCCCTGGGACTTCTACAGAGCACAGCTTCAGCGCATTCTGTGTCTCCCCCTCACTGGAAAAAATGCACGTGATAGAGGAGCCACAGAGCACTCTAAAGCTGAGCTTGGTAGAAATTGCCTCCGAACAGGCTCCTCTGTGGCTCCTCTGGCACGACAGGAGGGCACAGGAGCACATGTATGCACTTCTTCCCCTGAGCTTCCCCGCCTTGCAAGCCAGGTGACTGGGGCTGGGGAGTAGCACATTGAGGTGGGGATTCCCCTGCTCTAGCCAGGATCATGGCAAGCCTATATCATAGGCAGAGAATCAATAGTGAATGGCAATAGCCTTGCACTGCCAAGTTTACAGCATTCTCCACCAGTCATGGCTGGCACTTTCCTTGAAAGTGTTTAGGTATCAGGAGAAAACATTGTGATTGTGTTTAGCTTTTGAATGAGTCGATGGATTGCTGAATTGTTCTGCACTCAGACTTAATGATTTTTTTTATGATAGTTGCATTCTGTTGTGCTCCCAAGAGCGCTGCTTTTAATTTCACTAACACTGGTTTATCTTGGTAGCATTTTATGCCTGGAAGTTTGAAAGAGGCTGCAATTGGGCCACACTTACCCACTAAACACAGTAGGACTTACTTCTGAGTAAATATGTATGGCTCAGGCTGGAGGAGAAGGAAAAGGGAAGTTCTTCTGAGTGGTCATTATCAGTGCAATCTCTTCCTTATTTATGAGGAAAGAGACAAAATTGCTTGAACCTCAATCCAAGGAAAGTCTGAGGCAGCTCATCCAATTTTTTTAATGATTATTTTAAAAACTTTTGTTAGTTACAACAGGTAAAAATATTTCAAATAAACACTAATTCAAAGGAATTTGGGCTCCTGTTCTCCTGCAAAAAAAAAAATCTCAGTCGTGTAGTCAAAATGAATTAATCCACAATCCATGTAGACTAGAGATGGGCACGAATCTGAATACGAATGAAAAAAAAACACAAACCAGCCTTGTTTGTGGTTTGTGAACCAGTGGTTCGTGGAAGCTCGTTTCTATGAACTTCCATGAACTAGTCTACTGGTTCGTTTGGTTTGTATTAAAGGGCAGTTTAAATGGCCATTTCCCTGGGGGGACCCCCCCTCGCCACCTGCTGGCTGATAGTTTAAAGGGACCTGTGGCTTGCAAGTGGCAGGGCCCTTTAAACGCCCAAATCCCACAAACCCCAGCCCAAGCCCAAGCCCCCCACCTCCTCACAGCCCCAGCCCCACACTTACCTTGTTTTCTCCACAGTCTCCTCCTGCAAGGGGTGGGAAGGCGGTTTTTGGCCTCCTTTGCTGCCCTGCGGGCCCATGCAGCAATGGAGGAGGCCGAAAATGGCCTTCCCGCCCCTCAAATGGCCGCTGCTGCTAAGCAGTTGGAAAGGGACATTTAAACCCCACGAACCACGAATTATGAACTGGTTCGGGAACTTGCCCCAGTTCGTGGGAGTTTGTGGTTCCTGGTTTGTGGAGACCCACAAACCACGAACTGTACAGTTCAGGTTTTTTTGTGGTTCGTGCCCATGTCTAATGTAGACACATTGAAAGGTAAGGAAATACCCTTGTTCAAAATTTACTCATGTTGCTAGAGATGCTGCTGGTACAGTATGTGAGAAGACTTACAACTGAAATTCCCCATTTGCAGAACAAACTATCCCTACTTGAGGCAGCAAGAGCACAAGAGCATAGAGAACCCTGCTGCAATCCATCCCATTCACACTGTTGCTTAAGGTCATGCTAGGAACCACTACTATCACTTCCATCATAAGCTAAACTACACCCTTCTAAGTCCATTGAAATAACTGGACCTAGAAGGGCGTAATTCTGCTTAAGGTGGCACGGTATACTGTCCTTTTCAAAAGAACATATGAGCACAAGAAGTGGCAGGATGCTCAATCAGGACTTTGGTCTATAATGATCAGTATTGTCTATTCAGATTGACAGCAGCACTCCAGGGTGAAGTACAGGCCCTTCACATTGCCTACTTTTAATTGGAGAGGCCAGGGATTGAACCTGGGAAGGGGGAAAAGGAAAGAAAAGAAGATTTCTTTAAAAATGCTGGCTGCCTTTCATAAAGGTTTAACTTTGATGAGTACAAATCTGACAGCTGTTCCCTGATTATTGGAACTATTTCCTCCAGCTTTATATAACTTTCCTCTTTCCTAATGTTTATAAAGAAGGATAATTTGTTAATATGTATAAACAAAAGAAGTGTGATTTCAAAATCCTTAAATAGCCTTCTTTTTTTTACCTCAATGTACATTAAGAGCCAATATCTGGGTATATTTATAATGTTGTTACCTGCCAATCTCTTTGTGTTGATGTGATTCTTTTTTTAAAAAAAAATATTTCTTAACTGAGACACAGTTGAATGTTACCCCCTTCGGGTTCTGTCATTAAAAACATTTTTAAAGAAATACATATTTACCATCTCTACTGTTGCACAATCGCTACACAAACTCAGACTGCATAATCATGGGAGTAAATTATAGAATAACTGTTTTTACACAGGGGACAAGTAAAATACTAACATATAAACAATGCCAGAACTATAAATGACAATAACATATTTTCAGCCTAATGGTTTGTTTTAACTGGCATTGCTTTGAAGTTCCCAGAAGCTGTAATATGCCAAGAAAGATGACCTTGGATGTTTGCCAGGGGACCTAGTTTTTTGAAGTAAAAGTTCCAATTTAAACTAGACATTATATACTTCACAGAAGTAGTTATTATCTGATGACCATATTTTCAGATGGTGACTGCTGCAGTATATTTCTAACTGCATAATTTTAATGCAGTGATGTAGAATTTAGGAAGAATAATAAAGTGGAGGCTCCAGTTCTCACAAGGCTTTCTAGAAGCTAGGAAATAACATTGAGCAACCTAACTGTGAATGGAATATTATCAGTTTATTGATGATGGTATATGCTGATGTGGATCTAAGCCAAAGTGCTGTGGGCCTGTCTGCAGATCAGCTGAGAAAGAGAATGCTGCCATATCTGTGAACTCCTGTTCTCAGTAGTGTTTGGTGCAGCAGTCCTTGACTGACAGCATAGCTTCTTGATCAGTAGGTGGTTGCAAAACAAAACCAAGGAAGGGCTTCCTCTCAGCAAATAGAACATCCAAAATCTTGGAAAGCCACTTACATTTACTAAGGAAAAACTTTTCATGAGAAAAGAGAGGCATTAACTGAAAACTTGAGAGAAAAAAATAAGAAGGATAAGAAAGGACATACCATCAGATTCAAACTTCTAAAACCTGTGCCACAGATAGGAGATTTCTCCAAATCCTCCGGTGATATCTCTTGAACCCTTCTATTTACATATGGTAGAGCTGGGACCACCTCAGAACCATTGAGTAGAAACAGGTGTGTAATTGAAAACTTGTTGTAAGGAAAACAGCTAATAAAAATGTGAGTGCAGAATAAGAATTAAACACATAATGGTTGCCAAAGAACTCTTTGGGAGAAGAATTGGTCTTACAGCATCCTCCTGAAATAATGGGTCTATCAATAATGGGTCTACACAAAATCCCTGTAAAGCTGATTTGATTAGGTCTAGTAGAAACAAAGAGAAAAATAAGGATGAAACAAGTTGTCATAGTAACCTGCATCACAGGATGTAATATTCTGAAGCAAAAACCCCACCCCTTTCTAATGTAATTAATGAAAAATAAGAGGTTTGGGGTTATTAATATTTTGACATACTACAATCAGAAAAAAACTGACAGACAACTGAGTGTCTTTTTTGAAGCAACCACCACTTGGCTGTTGATGCCCCTTTCAAAATTTAAGCAGATTGTGTATTATTTGCAGAAAATACATATTTTATAGTATGCCATCTGGAATATGGTGATATTTGATTGACTGTATGGACAACTAATCAATGCAGTAGACAGACTCAGAAGTGATCAGCATCCTCCAGATGGCATCATTAATATAGACAATATCTAAAAATAATTTACAAACCACTTGGAGCACAGAAGAGACATCAATTTTGTTCCATAAGGCAATTTACTTCAGACCAAGGACCCATCATCACATTACAGTTGACCTATATGTACATACTAGTATTTATAATTAAATAGCCATTAGAACAAAGTAAATGCATCTATAGTAATATAAAATGGTTTAATCAACCACTTACGGAAATGCAGTCAACCACTTAATGCAGCAGGTACCAATTCTCTGGCTATATACATTAAGACTTTCTATGGAGCTACACAACTGTTATATGCAAGATTTCCTGGGTAACGACCAGCATAATAGAAACTTCATTTTATAGAAAGGGACACTGAAGGTTAATAAATAACTAGAGATAATTTGCATGCATGCACACATGTTGCACACACACATATATGTTGTACACACACACGTTGCACATACATATATATATGTTGCACATGTATATGTGCACATGTATCTGTCTATACAGAAAGGAATCTCAGGTCAGTTATTTTTGTAAAGGGAATAAACTATCCCAATAATTAATGAGCAAGGAAAAGTCTGCTCATTCCATGAACACAATAGGACAATTCTGAGACCAAAACAAGCATCATCAACTGCCCACTTGTCTAAGACAAGAATGTTAGAAACAGGTTAGTAGATATCTGAAGAATCCACAGCCATATTTGATTTTTTTTAAAGTAGGGATGGAAAAACAGCAGACTTGTATTCAGACATGCTACCCTCCCAGGACAGTGTAATTAACATGGAAATGTGAGAAGAGTCACACTGCCACTGAAGTCAATGGGAGGACAATTTCTCCCTGGAAGGAGAGAGACGCTTACTCACAAGTACATCTGTGAGTAGCTTTTGAGCTGCTCTGGATGTAATAAAGTTCTGTTTGGGGGTATTACTTTATTGGGGGGACAGGCTGGGTGCAGATAGCCTCTGATTTCCTGCATTTACCCAAGTAAAACTAGATCCTACCTGCTATGGTCCCTATTAATGATTTAACAAAAACATTGGCAAGGTTTTCCTGCATGTCTTTGCAAAAGAGCTCAGCTATAGTTGAAGCTTTCCATGAAACTTAGACTGGATCCAAGAAAACAACAGAAGTGCAAGTAGAATGAGATGAAATGGGACTTTTCTCTAAGTAGACCTCTTTAGGGGTGGAGTGGAAGCCAAAACAGCCTTGGAAAATTCTAATCCTCCCAACCTAGGAAGAACAGACTGTGTCTAGAGGCGGAACTACAAATCCAAGACATAGATCTTGAGGGATCCTCTTGATTGTTAAATAGAGTAACCCAAAAATCACCGTTAAAACACATATCACAGACATGACCATAAGAAACGTGGATCCACTGTGATTTCATGATGAGTTTTGGGTGATTACATGTAAAAGTGGAATGTTGGAGTGGTGATTTTTAGGATATAATCTGGGAACATGGGATTGATTTGTGGTTTGATGGAGAATTTGGGGGGAGGTTCTACACAATAACCTAGAGTATTCATGTAGATCTGAGATTTACTTTTATTTCCCTTTATTAAGTAAACAAACACATGCCTGCTTAACAAGTCAAAAAGAGGCCAGGGGAGGAGATACTCTTTCTACCAGTGCAATCCTATGTAGAGTAACTCCAGCCAGAGCCCTTTAAGTTCAGAGGACTGCAGAACTCTACATAGGAATTCACTGTAAGAGAAAGAGAGAAAGCTGAAGATGGGAGAGTGGTAAAGGTAGGTTGGCTGGAGCGGAGGGGAGGGGAGGGGAGGGAAGAAGGAACAAAGAAAAGGCAGAAATGTGATTCATACCAGATTCTCCCAGATCCTCGTCCAACACCCTTACTACTACACTACTCTGCTGAAGGTGGAAAAGAAGAAAGGGGGCTGGGAGTTACAAGGGAAAATAAGATGTGGCCTACAAGAAAGACATGGCCAGGCAGGATTGTATGGGACAGGGAGTCCATTAATTACCTATGAACTTGACCATAAATGGCTTTATACATCAAAAGCAGCACTTTGTATTCAGACTGTAAGTGCATAGGCAGCCAGTGCAGATCTTTCAGCATAGGACTGATATGATGCTCATAGTTCACTTTAGTGAGCAACATTGCCTCTGTCTTCTGGACCAAATAAAGCTTCCAAACCAACTTCAGGGGTAACTTTATGTATATTACATTACATAATCAAACCTGGAGCAAACAAGAACATGAATCACTGTGAACTGATTATTGAGGAAGGGTTGCAGCTGATGAATCAGCTTCCATGATGAACTACAAATGAAATGTGAACCATCTATAGATCTGGACTTTATTTATCTTATTTAAAATATTTATCTGCCACTATTCTACCCAAAGAAGGTCCCCAAGGTGGCAAACATCAGGCATTAAACATTTTCAACATTAAAACAATATTAGTACAGTTATCACCCAACTGTACCTCACTCTTATCTGAATTGAGCTTGATTTCAACAAAACATTTTACAGCATCTTCCATGATATCCTTGTAAACAAAATGGTAAAATGTGAGTGGATAGAGATGGGCATGAACTACAAGGCAAACTAAAGTTCGTCATGAACTGGGCTGGTTTGTGTTTCATGAACCAGCGGTTAATGGAAGCCTGTTTTCCACAAACTTCCACGAACTGCAAACCAGTTGCTTTGGTTCGTGTAAAAGCCCAATACCCATTTCCATGCTGCTGAGAAGTGGCAGGGAAAGGGGCATTTAAACCCCCTGATCAGCTGCTTGTCAGGGAGATCCCTGACAAGCAGCTGATCCAAGCCAGTGGGGGGAATGCTCCTTTCCCCGCCACTGGGAAGCAGCACAGAAAGGGGCATTCAACCCCTTGATCAGCTGCTTGTCAGGGATCCCCCCTACAAGAAGCCGATCCAAGCCAGCGGGTGTGAAATGCCCCTTTCCCTGCTGCTGTGAAGCAGCACAGAAAGAGCCATTCAAACCCCAGGTCAGCTGCTTGTCTGGGATCTCCCCGACAAGCAGCCAATCCAAGCTGGTAGGGGGAATGCTCCATTCCCTGCTTCTGAGAAGCAGTACAGAAAGGGGCATTTAACCCCCCAGATCAGCTGCTTGTCAGGGTTTACACTTCCTCTGGCAAAAGATGTTTTCTATTGAGACATCCATGGAAGGGCCCTTGAGCGAGAGGAAAGTGTTGCTATCAATACAGTATTTATTCAAATGTAAGTCTCAGCTTTTTCATGTGCCATAAAAAGAGGGGGGCATTTTATATTTCCATACAAGTTACAGTTATGTCCAACAACAACAACAATTATATATAAGATTTTTAAGGAGGTCATCTTACATCTCCCTGGTAAGTTGGTCACTGTAAGGAAAATCTACTTTTCTCTTCAAGCTGCTGCAGCCTCTCCTCCCCCATCTGCAAAGATACTTCTCTGGGAGGAAGCACTATTGACTAACATGGGACTTACATTTGAGTAGACCTGTTTAGGATTGTTTTCATAAACTTTCAGGGTTCTTTCTTTTTCTGAATCAAACGGCAGATGTGTGTCTACTTTGCCCTTTCAAAAACAATTCTGCCTACCCCCACAGCAAAAGGAAAACATGTGGGGAAAACATAGGTTTGTTTGGTTGGGGGTGGAGGATTCAGACAATCATTCCTCCTGCCTGTGTGCTTGCACTTGGGTGATGGAGAAGATGGCAATTAATTGTCGGCAATTAATACCAGGACACCCCGGTTTGTAGTGGAACACTAAGTATCAAAAGGAAAGATTTGGATTTGACCCTCATTGTGGGAGCATAACTACAAAACACAAGGAAACATAGCAGTAACAGCACAATCCAAAGGTAACAATTTATTCGCACTATAGAAAAAGTAAAAAGTGAACATACATGAGGCAAAATCAAAGAGTCCAGTAGCACCTTTAAGACTAACCAATTTTAAAGGTGCTACTGGACTCTTTTTGATTTTGCTACCACAGACTAACACGGCTAACTTCTCTGCATACATGAGGCAGAATTGCTTTAAAGTCACTGCACTGCACTGTTTGGAGCACTCTCTTGCTTGAGGAAAAATAATGGTACATAGTTCTTTCAGAAGCTACGGATTTGAAACTGAAATGGAAATTTTCTTCGTAGACACCCCTAATGGCTACTAACAGCTTATAAGGTAGATCTGGCCTCTAAGGCTAAATCTAACACTCATGGGAGGTAGACCTGGACTCTCTGCTGTATATAGGAAATAATGGGCCAATTATTTCCTATGGGCAGCAGACCTGCCCCTTCTGTCATCTAAGGAAATAATTGCTCCATTATGTCTTGTGGGTGGTAGACCTATAGTGCAAACCTAAGTAGAGTTACTCCACTGATTGGGCTTAGACTGGAATAACTCTGCTTAGGATTGCACTGCTAGCCCCTGAGGCCATGTCTATCCAATCAGTGGTTAGCTGGCATCTACATTCGCTGTAAATTTTAAAGCACTATTATTTTTTATAAGGTAGACCTGGTCTCTGATTTCATAAGCCAGATCTTCCAGTTAGATGAGTTTCCTCTCTCCCTCCCTCCTTCCATGTTCCTGCTGCTGCCTCCAGGAGAAAGGGAGGGGGGACAATGAATAAAATGTTCCTGACTATTCAGGACAAAGGAGATAAGGGCTAATTAATGTATGCCCTATGCAAATCCAGATCTGAAATTAATCTAAAAATTGTTTGTGTACATCACTACTCACATTCTTCTAAATCTACTGAAATCAACAGGCTCAGAAGGATGTAATTCTGTTTAGGATTGCACTGTCAGTCCCAGCCAAGTAGGTCCCTAAAAGTGATGCCCTTGAGAATATATATTGCTGTAAATACTGCAAATTAATTTGGCATATTGATAAATTAGCCATGTTGGTCTGCAGTAGAAGAGCAAAATTTGGGTCTAGTTGCACCTTAAAGACCAACTAGATTTCCATCTCTTCATCAGATGACAAAGTTCTGATGGAGCTCTGATTCTTGAAAGCTCACATCCTGGAAATCTAGCTGGTCTTTAAGGTGCTACCGGACCCATATAAAAATAAATAATACATAAATAATAAAGTTATTTCTTACAAATAGTTAAAATTTATTTTACAGTATTTGTCTGGTCATCTGAACTATTCCTTTTGGCCAATGGCCACAACTGGAGCAAAGTACTCTCTATATTCTTCAATAGCTTCTATTGGAAAGTAGAGTTATTTTTATTGAGTTTTGAATTCGATATCTATGTTATTTTTTTCCTGATAGTGCCTCTCCATTCTTTAGCTTCAAAAGGATCCAAGATCTGCTATATGGCAGGGAGTCTTAGTAAAAGTGTACCTACATGGTTTCATTGAGATTGCAAGAAATGCATTATTCAAAAACAAAGCAATTTCAGATAATTTACATTAAACCTTAAGTACCTTTAATTAAAAAGCATAAATCAAGGAGGCCCATTTCATTGTAAACTGCCTTGCCGCATATGTCTGTTCTCATTTAAGTTCTATTGACTTGAAAGATAACAAAGGGTTGCAAATTACTTTCACACATTTAAACAATGTTATTAACAATGTTATTTTATAGTATTGTTCTGATTTAGCCATGGTTGAAACCAGGCATTAAAATAATTTGTATGTTGTTCACCTACTAATTCTTTTAAAACATAGTTTTCTTGAAGTTTCTTCTTTGGTTAAAAACGTTTTTGTGAAGCTTTTTTCTTAACTAATAAATCAGGTATGTATTATTATGTCTATGGCATGATCCATAGAGTTGGGCAGCACCAAGAAAATAGGCTTTCCTTGTGATTACACCAGCAGTTACTGGGCTAAAACTGCAGGACATTCACAGATCTAATCAGAGTCTGGAAGAAAAGAAGGATATGTTAGAACCATATTCATACTTGATCCTGCACTGAAAATTTAGGTATGCTGAAGTTGGATAGAATCACTTTGTCAACATAGCGGCTGGATCATGGTAGTCATTGCTTGCAATGACTCTTTCTGTTGGTAAATGCATAGATACTTACTATAGCATTGTTGTATCTTTCTACCCATTCTACAGCACAAGTAAAATTCTAAGTAGAAGAGTGAAACCCTCAACTTGCAACTCATCATTATTACATAGAATCATAGGGTTGGAAGGGTCCTCTAGGGTCATCTAGTCCAACCTCCTGCACAATGCAGGGAATTCACAACTATGCCCCCCCTCGACTGCCCCAGTGACCCCCCCTGCTCCATGCTCAGAAGTTCTAGACTTGCCACATACTTTACACCTGTCCTTTATTTTTACCATCCCTGACAGAAAATAAAAATGGGGGCCTATGTAGCCTCTGAAGAGCCACCTGTAACTTGTATGGCTGTATTACTTTGAGTAGTTGACTCAGAAGAGTGCAACTCAAAGTGTGGCAAGGGAGGAGTTCGGTGGAGTGAAAACTCAAACCTAGGCCAAGGAGCTCATGCCAACAGCAAGGGCTTGAGATAAACCAGGTGAGGTAACCCCTCCCCTGTATCCAATACCTGTGTGACCTGAGGTGAATGTAAGAGAGATATCTAGGTCAGGATGTCATATTGTTAGCTCCTGAGGAGACAACAAATGGCTTGAGATAATTTCTATAAGTTTACTATTTTGACTTTTCACATTTTAAATGGTAAGCCTTGGGTTTATTACAGAAAAGTAGTGCATAAATGCATTAATAAATTTACTGTAATGATCTTAATACAGTTTTTGTTTGTAGTATCATTTCCAAACTTCCTATAGTCACCACTGTTTATACACTCTAAAATAGTACACCACACACAATAATTTAATACCAAACAACACCTTTCCTTTCTCTATTAAATGTATAGCTGCTTCTTCAACTAAACTATGATTTTCATAGTTTGTGAATTTTAACACTAATATTTTTTATTGCTGTGTCTAGACTTTCTCATCCTGTCCACTAAATATGGAACTTGAAATGGGAGCAGACTAGAATTTGAGAATGAGAGCAGGGTGGTAAATGAGGGGCAGGTGAGGAGACAAAGGGAAAGGGTGGTGTTTGTCTGTATATCAAAGGGGTGAAACAGTCTCAAGTCTTGTGATAGAAATGAGATTTCTGGATTTCATGAAGTATTATACATTGGAATAGTTGTTCACAGAACCAACCAGAGAGATAGTGGCCATGGGCTTGGTTATGAGTACTACTCAAGACCTGGTGCAAAAGGTAGATGTTGTTGCACCAATTGGGAACAGTAACCACAACATTATTAAATCCAAAATTTATGGCAATGGAAAATTGTAGAAGTCCAGTACAATGTAGGTGAGAATCAAGAGAGTCAAATTCACCCTACAGCTTTAAATATATGCTGATGAGGTCCTAAGTGAGCAGAGACTGAGAAGAGAAAAAATCTTGGATAGCTTGATGAAAAATTTGACTCATTGTGAAAGCAGTGAAAACAGCAAGCTCTATTCTGAAGATAAGTAGGAAAAGGATTTAAAATAAAATGGCCAAGATGCAATAGTTATATGAAGTTGCCTCATTGGGAGTGCTTCTGAATGCCATATCTGATCCAACAGGGCTCTTACGTTTTATGCAATATGCTGCCTCTGAACCCTATTAAACTAAAGGTTATATGATAGGGGTAGAATCCATCTTAATCAGGCCTGGAACCTGACAACAATCTATGAGGAAATAAAATTATATAAATACCATTCTGTCAGTGAGTTAACCAGAGCCCTTAGAAACTATGCTACCCAGCCTACAGACTTGTCAAAACTACCATAGCCTTCAGCACATTTCAAATGTAGCAAGATGTTTTCTTGGAAAGGTGAAAATTAAGGGGATCAAAGACCATATTTAGACTACCATTTTAATTTCAGCTACGCTATCTCCCAACCTGTCTTCCATCACCATGACAATGAGACTATACTTGATCTTAAGGGCAGGCAATTTATGACTTCCTGCTCCCATCCCTAATTTCCTGTCATCCCAACACTCTCTGCCAAGAGAACTGCTCTTCTCCCATAAGCCTCCTTCGCATGCTCTCTACCACCACCTCAGCCACAACCTCTTCTTTTCCCTGGGACTTTTTAGTCAGCTTTGCCTCCTTGTCCTTCCAATCACTAATCCTTCCTCATGAGCCCCATTCTCAAAACCCCTTGTCCCCATACTCTATGTCTCTTGCTCATAGGTGAATTCTAGCAGAACTATCTGTGGGTGGGATTTGTCTGGGTATTGTTACTGCCTATGGAACTTGCCTCTTCTTTCTTTTACATAGGAAAATCTTCTCTTCTCCCAAACAGCCTGTGCATAGACTGGATTAAAAGATTCCAACACCAAGGTCAAGAGGGAGGCATGTGTTAATGGTGGCTACCTGTGTGGCCTTTGTTTCCTGGGTAACAAGCAAGGAACACTACTGAGGGCCAACATGATATTGTTATTTGTATTTTAGATTTTACTGTTGAGAACAAATTCCCACTTAACCATAAAACTTGTAAGGAAAGTTATTATCTCTAAGCTTAACCTACAGAGATAATATGAAGATAATCCCACAATGGACGTTTTGAGCTCCTTGGATGTAAAAGTATAATATAAACCTGATGAATAAATAATATCAGGGTAGCATTAATCCAAACTTAGACAGGCAGCTGTCCATCCATATAATAGCATTATAAGGGAATGCTATTAACTATTGCTATATATTTACATGGCCAGGATCTTTTCACTGCATTAAACCTTTGCACTTGGTTCTAATACGTATAAAACTTCTTACTACTATTCCTAGCCTAAGAATTAGAACCAGTTGGGGATGGGGAGATAGAGATGAACTATACTGTAATATACCATTCCCATTTACTTCAATAAAGCTTTTGAAAGGTTTTTTTTCCGGTTTGTACTCTTAGTTTGAAATTTCTTTATGTATAACTCCAATATTACAGTTGGTGCCCAAATTCAATAAATACATTTTTTTGCAATCCTAGCTCATTTTCTCTCTCTAGCTCATTTATCTCTTTAAAAAAATTCAGCTGCTTAAAAACAAGAAATATGCAAATTGGCAGATGGTTTTGTTCTAAGAACTTGGCTAAGATTTCTTTTTAATGCCTTAGTTCATGCAACACTGGACACAGTAGAAACCCAGCCATTTACTTGCAATAATGAGTGATTTGCATTGTCTCAGAGCACACATGCTTGTGTACCTATATAAAACAATGCTAATATTTTGTGACAGGGAAAGATAAAAGTCCTTTATACATAACAGAACACATATTGAAATCAGCACAAATAAAAGGAGAGCAGGCACAAACACGCTGGCCCCACTCTGGCTCATGAGGACCATGTCAGTGAATTTAAAATCTCTCCAAGTGATCAGAAACATAGCCTTTTCTACCTTTCTTGAACACCGGAAAGGAGCCTGTAAGTGTACATTTCCTACATACATCTTCACAAGTCAGTCATTGTTCTTAGAGGGAAGATAGGGGTAGGAGGTTCCAGCTCAATCCTCCTGTGCTTGAGTTTATTTCAAGGCATGCTGAAGGCATCACAGACAGAAAACAGGGCCGATTCCAGATGACTAACCTTAAATCGCTCCATGCCGCCCTCTTCCGGATCGCGACGGGGAAAATGCGAAATATCGCGTTTCCTCGCGCGAGTTTTGCGCGTCGTCGCGCAAAACTCGCGCGAGGAAACGCGATATTTCGCATTTTCCCCGTCGCGATCCGGAAGAGGGCGGCATGGAGCGATTTAAGGTTAGTCATCTGGAATCGGCCCAGGTCAGATAGGACAACTAGAAGGCAAAATTATATAATGCCACTGAGAAGTGCCAGCATGCCTGAAGGGAGGCATAAACAATAGATGCCCTATTGTAGAGAGGAACAAATGCAGAGCTGGACTGAACTTATACCTCAGAAATAGGGTGCCCAGGTGCCCACCAGTGGTGGGCAAACTTCTGGAGGTTGCTTGCCACTGACAGGCACCTCAGGAACACACATCATGTGCACACTCCCAAACCAGTGTGGCAATGTCACTTTTGGAAGTGATGTCATCATGCTGGCTGCAGGAGCATTCCTGTGCTTTGTTTGGGGCTGATTTGGGCCCCAAATGAGCTGAATCTGTCCCTTGTGGAGTATGGAGTGCGGGAGTGTTTGTGTGGCCAGCACAATGATGTCACCACCAGAAGCGATAGTGTAAGCCCCGCATCGTGTCTTACCACAGAGTTCTAGTACTTCTTAGAGCTACATGGAAGTAACAAAGTGATAGCCTTAGGAAACTATGGTAAAGCCAGAGGTTTTTATCAGACTTTTGGGAAGCTCTAGGAATCAACAAAACTCTGCGATAAGAACCTTCTGTAACTAAACAAAGCCTTATTTACCTTTGTAATTTTTCTCCCAGGACACTGCCCCCTCACAACCCTCCTGCCTGTTGCCAGTGACTGCCTGGCAACCATACGTTAACAGCTTAATAGAAGGTCAGGTAAGGGATTCCCTTACCAAATGGAGACATTGTAAATGGAGTGAAGAAAACACCTGGATGAAAGCTCTGCCAAGTTGCATAGGTCTAATTAATGATGAAGTAAGCCACCCCCACCCCCACACACATACGCACACACTTCCTGCTCTAGGCAGCCATGGGGAAGCTGTGGGCACTCAGGCTTTGGCAAAAAACCTGGGAATGTTTTCTGTTTTCTCAAGGGGAAAAATGTAGGTACATTAAAACATTGTTTTCATGTTATGGGATTATTAGGTTCTACACTGGAGAATATTTCAAGAAGATTTTCTCATTTCATGTGCTCTTCTGCCTTTTTTCATTGGCAAAGGCAATAAATAAAGTAGCATGTATTTATGAATCTGACAGCCTTACAAGCTCAATATGGGAGACTTAGAATGCTAAATGCAATCCAATTAAGGCTGGTTCCTTTTTCTCCTGACAGTCTTTAACTTCTAAATTAGAGGCAGAAAGTGAACAGATGTAGCTCTATGGCTTGGGAAGCTGCACCTACTGAATTTTTTACTTTCAAGCATCTGCTAGGAAAAAAGAGGCAGTCCCCCCCAACCCTTTTGACTTAAACAACTTAAATGGCACTAGAGGCGTTTTTAAATTTTAAAATAACAAAATATTTTATTGAACATAGAGGGGAAAGGTCAAGTGAAATCATGGGTTGAAAATTTCTGAGGTAACTCAATATAGATAACTCTGAGGTAAAATCAGTACATGCACAGACTTTAGTTCTTATGTTTCAAACTAATGAGAGTTTCTTAAGCTCCTCACAATTTAAATCTTTATGCTGAGAGACTTTTGTTCCAGTGTTTCCCCAAACTCTCTAGTACACTTTCTTTGAGTATTCTCTTACTTTTTTTGGTTTCCAGAAGCCTGGTACCTTCTTTCCAGTACCCAAACCCTTTCTCTTGAAACACCAATACTCATCCTGAGTTTTAAACTGACTCTTGCAGTCTCCAAAAGCTGTTTCTATCTATACCAGACCAAGGAGCTTTTCATTCTTCAGAGCTAACTCCTTGTTTGTTTGTTTACTTATTTATTTAATCACATTTCTAGACCACCCTCCCTGTCAGACAGGCTCAGGGTGGTTTAACAACAGTTTAAAACAGTAAAAACATTATAAAAACATGATGCTATGTTTTTACATCATTATGTGAGATGGAGTTTATTTATGGTTTGGCAAAAATATAAGAGATATTTAGATGAAGAAACTCCATTGTGAATTGTACCAGCGGAAGTTGTAAATCCTAAAACGGAGTATAATGGCGAGAAGTGGATGACATACAAAGAAATTTTGAGAATGGAGCAAAAAACAATTACAATTAAAGCAAATGACGAGCTACCATTCCAATATGGGTGGCTCCAGTACAGACAAATTAAAGATTTGTATGATTCAGATCATAGGAAAATAGGATTCAGATTAAAAAATACAGAATTGGAAGAATGTATATTACAAGAAGGGAAAAAATGATATCTAAGATATATAAGATTTTGTTAAAATGGTTCATGGAAGACGAAGTAGTAAAAGTGCAAATGGTAAAGTGGGCAATAAATTGTAACAAAGATATTACAATGGAAGCATGGGAACATTTGTGGAGAAATACATTAAAGATATCAACATGTACTAACATAAGGGAGAATGTTTATAAAATGATATATAGATGGTATTTAACACCAAAGAAACTAGCGTTTGGGAATAGCCAAATGTCAGATAAATGTTGGAAATGTAAAAAACATGAAGGGTCGTTTTATCATATGTGGTGGTTTTGTGAAAAAGCTAAACAATTTTGGGGGAATATGGTTGAAGTTATGTCAGATATATTACAGAAAAAAGTGAATAAAAATCCAGAGTTGTTATTGCTATGTATAGGTTTAGAAGATTTTGCAACCCAAGATAGAACGCTAATGTTTTATATGATAACCACAGCAAGGATGTTATATGCACAATTATGGAAGATACAAGAGATAACGACAACAGAAGATTGGATACAGAAACAGCTGTACATGGCAGAGATGGATAAATTGACAAGGAAAATAAGAGAACAAGACTCAGAAGAATTTGTTACTGACTGGGGGAAATTTAAAAGATACTTGGAAATGAAATGGGATGTAAGGGGGAAAGTGTGGTCATTGGATAATTATTAAGGGGGGAGATAGGTTGTCTTTGCCGATGGAAATAATATTTGGAAAGTAAAAATAAGTTAATAGTGTTAAAATAATATACTTTTTTCTTTAGATAATGTATTAGTTAGAATAATAGATACAATTAGATAATGGGTTGGAAAGCTGTTGGAAGTCTAGTAAGAAAAGGGGGGAGGGAGTGGGTGGGGGAAACAGGAATAGGTGGGGCAATAAAATGTATAATAATTAATTTGTATGTTGACTCACCCAATAAAAAACTTTTCAAAAAAAACCATTATAAAAACATTAAAACATTATATCAAAACAATTAAAATTGGCAGGTATAAAATATTACAAAATATTGTTTTGATATAATGGCGGGGATTGGTGGATACAAAATATTGTTTGATTGGGTAGGGAAATTCTCCTCTCACTAGAAGATCTATCCCCTTTCTTTGGCCATAATGGGAGTCTGCTCCTACTTCCCAAATTTCCTTGCCAACTTCCCCTCAATTCTCCTGTCTGTGTCAAATTGCTCTCAGTACTGGCTGAATCTCAAAAACTGTCAGTACTTGACTCCTCTCAGCTAGGGTTGATATCAGACTCACCTCTCCCCAGCATCCATTCAGAAGTCTTTCTCTGTTCAGCTCACACCACCTAATCAGATTCCTTGGAGTAGCCTGTCACTCAAGGATCTCTGTTTCTTGGAAGAATTAACCCTTCATAGTCCTTCAGCTGTTTGTACAGCACTTCTATGCTTTTAAAAAGTGCAGTCTGTCACGGCAGTTTTATCCTTCATGCTGGTAATAGGAGTATATAAATATGAATGTAAATATTACCCAAGCCATAAAAAACTAGGTGGTCTTGATAGTGGATATTTGCACAAACCACCATATTCAGATTGTTCTATTCCTTGATTGTCAAACGAAATATATCACTTAATCCTGCTCTTCTTTCCCAAATAACAAATGTTAGAACAATTACACAAGCTCTGTTGCTATTTTTATCTTTCTAATTTGTGGACATTACATTTTCTTCTATGTAGGGTAACCAGATTTTGTGAGTAAAAAAAGAGGATGTTGTTCACCAACAAGAAATATTTGAGAGTTCTCTAAGGGAATAACCCTTATAAACATAGGTGGAGAATCCCAGTTACCCTCTCTTGCTTGTCTCCTTTAAAGCTAATTCTCCCAACTAATTAGGAGACATTCTATTTGGGTAACATAAATATAGTTGTTCAAGTAGGTATCTGTAGAATTGAAGGCATGAATAGTCATGCAGGTTATAATGTAGTAACAGGACACATGTTATAGCTTCAATGATAAATCTATTCCTTTCATCTGTCCACTAGGTGTTCATTAAAGAAAATATTCTCTGAACATTTATATCATGTCCCAGGATGCAAAAGAAAAATTCTATTTTAAGCAACTCAGAATGGCAGTCTGCATTGCAGCACTTTTGAAAGTATTTAACTCATTTGTCACTAACTGGTGCACTTTAGATTCTTCAATAATTAATCACAGTGATTAATTATGAATGTTAGCCGCCCTGAGCCCATTTGTGGGGAGGGCGGGGTATAAATCAAATCAAATAAATAAATCAAATAATAAATCAATGATTTAAATACTTTCAACAAAAGTCTTCAGGTTACAGAACTGATCAAACATTTTACATCTTCCACCAACACATCTTGCTCTCTCAAATATGTTATAATAGACTGAACATCATCAAATGAAAGGGTATCATTTAAAGTCATCCAATGAAAAAAGTCAAACTCATTTATGAAATTGTCAATTCCTACAAATATTCCAAACTAGAGATGGGCACAAACCAGAAAAAAACCCGAATTGTGCAGTTCGTGGTTCATCGCATTTTACGAACCACGAACCATGAACTTTCATGAACCTGCCCCGGTCTGCGAACCGGTTTGTTTGGTTCGTGAAAATGCACATCCAGGTCAGCAAATTGTCACTTCCAGGTCAGCAGAAGGCCTCTTCCGGGTAAGCAGAAAGTCTGCAAGAAGTCCATCCCCCATTGCCTGGGAAACTGATCAGCACCAGGCTGTCTGCAGTGACGAACAAAAAATGAACCAAATGAACCAGCCTAATGTTTGTGGCGGTTCATCAGAAATGGGCTCTGATGAACCGCTGGTTCGCGAACCATGTACCAGCCTGGTTTGTCACGAACCTTGGTTCATATTTCGGTTTGTGCCCATCTCTATTCCAAACACATTTTCCACAAATAAAAAAACTTCTTCTATAAGCAACCCAACTTCTTTCTCCAGTCCATCTTTTGTTCCTTTGCTTATGATCACTATGATTTTCACTGAAATGAAGGTTACTTCTGTTCTATGTTGCAACACTTGATAAAGTGACTGCAATACAGTGAAAACCTCCAAAATTAAACTCCTTTCTATTTCCTGGAATTTTGTATGGAACATTAACATTGAAGACTGTAAGTGCCACAGATACACTTCTGTTAAGTCAATTTCAAATTAAATCTTCATTATGTATGGTGGATTGCATTGAGTTAGGAAAAAAAAGATTTCATGACAGGAATAGTCTGCAGTAACAAGTTCTACAGCAGGAAAGAGAGATAACCAACTTATTCTGCTGTGTTGACAATAATTGTAATTTTTATCAATGAGTTCACAGTCACTGTTGAAATCTTCTGTTCTTACCATATATATGGAGAAATAATTGTAAATCATTGTGATGAATTCTACGTCTAAAGACAATGTGTCTGTGTCTGCCCCATGCTGTTTCCATTTGTGAAAAATATGTGTTGGACAACCAACACTGATTAATTCTCTCTTTAATTTATTCCTCAAGGCATGGGAAACTCACCAGAGTGACTGAGTCCACAGAATCTTGGAATAAACAAGATAATTTACTGAGACTTGAGATTCAAGATGATTAAATCTTCAAAAACACATGAACACAACACATTCTGAACAAGGTGTTTGTACACACACCCAGGCAGAAGCTTCTAGTAGGGAACCCAAACATTGCATCAAAGTTGGTTGCCAGACAACTTTGCCTGAGTTCATTTTCTGCTAGTCCTCTAAAAACATAACTATTTCCATTCATGATCCACTGCTAACAAGAGCAACACCAGGAAGGTCCAGGTCCCCTGCACTTCCTGGCCTGGGGTGGGAACTTTGCCATTGCTATGTGGAAGGAGCACATAAAGCAAAGCAGTCCACAGACCCACAAAATCCCAATACTCAACAATGAAATAGGAAGGCCTTTTCAAAACACATGTAAGGAAGTGGTTACTGGTGGCAAAACTGAAGCTTCTTTCATTTTTTAATGAAAGCGTCTGGAAAGCAGAAGACATCTAGTTACTAGGAGTGTGCAATCCAGCATTCTGATCTGGCTTTTATAGCTGGATTTGGCTAAATCTGGCTTTGCCAGTTCAGAGTAGAGAATCCTGGATCCTATCCCAGAAGCTGGATCAAGTTTCCTTGGATTAATTTGGGTTAATCTAGGAAACATGGCTTCAGCCTCTTGATTGGTTTCTTCCTGGGCTTCTCTCACTTGTTTTCTAAAGGGCAAGGGGGAGGATGAAGCGAAGGATGATGCCAACGAAAGAGGGAGGAGGGAGTGAGGCAGGGAGGGGAGTGAGTGGCCAGTCCATGCAGAGCTCGCCTTGTCTGACCAGTAGGATTCCTGGATAACGACAGAGAGCTTAACTACCTGTAACAACTTAAAAAAGCTGGCTTGGTTCAGAGCAGCCTCCATTTTTTGTGGTCTGATCTTGGAGAGAGACTGCTTAGTGCGGCTGGCTCTCTGGCTTGGCCTTGTCTTTGCCTTTGAGATTTACTTAACCACCGACTTCCGGTTTGGGATTCATGGAGGTCTGAAGCAGCTCCAGTTGCGGAGCTGACCGGACTGCCGTTTTAAGCGGCCGGCGGGGTGAAAATAGCCCGCGGCCAACTGCTCTCAGGCGGAGAGCAGGCAAAGAACGCTCAAGACCCTAGGGCGCATTGATCTCGGACGAGGGGGGGCTCTGCGCAACGGGTCCCCTCCTGATCCTTGAGGTCCCACCCTGCGACGGGTCGGCTACAATCTCTGCGGCAGTTTTGGAGCCAATTCGGCTGGCATAAGACCTACATACCCAAGCTTCGATTGGGGGAAGAAGTGGAGAGGAGAAGCTAAAATCGAAACAGTGATTACAATCCGAGAAAAGTGAAAGAGAAGGTAAAGATCACTATCTTCCGATACGGGACAGATTGATAAAAACAGAGAGGAAAAAAAGTAGATTTTTAAACTGCAACAGGTTAATGAAAAGGAGGGGAAGACTCGGCAAGAGTTGTATTTGAAAAGAGACTAAGTTTAAAGAAGTTATTAAAGAAAACGGACTATTGTTTTGAATACCTGTGGCTATGGAGCTGTGAGAAAAAGACACCATCGCGAGATCTGCTGTGGGAAGACGGGAGACAGGAAGTGCGTAACAACAATAGAGTGGCTGGAGAGAAGCGGCCCTTGCTGGAGGGCAGGAAGAAGGGAATCGCCATTTTTGAAAGGGGAAGGGTCGTGGCTTCAGCGGAAAAGGAAGTAGGCCATTTTGGATTACAAAATCATAGAGAGACCATAGAGAAAAGACGCCCGACATTTTGGACTCCTTAAAAACTAATTTATGCAAGAAGACCGGGACATTTGAAATAAAAAAGGTACTAAATTTAACGCCACGGAGTTAAGGAAGAGAGCGGACTCGTGGGAGCGAGCCAAAGCAAGCCCCACGATGTCGAAAAAAGAGTGGCAATCGGCAATAGAGAACCTGGATAAAAAACTTTTAGAGGTGATTAAAGAATTTAAAGACATGAAATTGGAGCTGATTAAAGAGGTTAAACAGACAGTAAAATCGGAGCTGTCAGAAGTAAAATCGGAGTTGTCAGAAGTGAAGAAAGGTATGGAAACAATACAAAATGAATTACAAGGAACGCAGCAGAGAGTTAAAACAGTAGAAGGAGCGATGGAGAACTTAGCAGGCACGCAACAGACAGAGATGAGACTGATGAGGGGAAGGATGGCGGTTGCGGAAAGTAGACATATGGAGAAGCAGCTCAGATTTCGCGGTTTGCCGGAGATAGAAGGAAAGACAGCGCAAGAACAGATGACTGAGGTGTTAGCTGAATACCTGGGGAAGGAGGAGGAGGAAGTTGTGGCTATCCTAGATGTGGCATATCGCGTGAATTCGAGAATTGCAACCCAGAGGAAAGTACCAAGAGATGTGATTGTGCAATTTACAACACGAAACATGAAAGAGAAGATTGTGACTAAACAGTTTCAAGATCCATTGGAGATCGATGGCAAGACAATTATCATAATGAAGGAATTACCCAGATCAGTGTTACTAGATCGGAAAAAATATAAAGCGCTAATCCAGATGTTGAAGGACATGAAAATCAGGTACAGATGGGAGCTTCCAGAAGGTTTGTCCTTTGAATTTGGAGGTGCCAAAAAGCGCATTAGGTCTGAGCGGGAGATGGAGCGATTTATAAGGGACAATGAAAAAGACTTACCAACAAGATTATGAGTATGGAGTGTAAAGTATTATCTTGGAATATAAATGGACTAAACTCACCGAATAAGAGGAAAAATATCTTCCACTGGCTATTAAAACAAAAATGTGACATTGTTTGCTTGCAAGAGACTCATATTCGAAAGCAGGATGTAAAATATTTAAAATTGGGAAAATTGGGCAAGGAATTTGTAGCGGCCTCAAGCAAGAAAAAAAGAGGAGTGGTGTTGTATGTAAAAGAGGAGCTACAGCCAAAATTTGTAATGAAAGATGTGGAAGCCAGATTTGTAGCAGTGGAATGTACTTGGAATTTAAAGAGAGTGTTGGTAGTCGGAGTTTACGCACCTAATGGTGCAAAAGAAAGCTTCTTTGAGGATTTGAAGAAGCATTTAGACGATCTTTCATATGACCAGATAATTCTTGCTGGAGACTTCAATGGAGTGACAGACTTGGAATTAGATAAAAAGACAATAACGGCACAAAAGAAAAGAGGATTATTACCAAAGCTCTTTTTTGAGTTGATTCAACAAGAGACTCTTGAAGATGTATGGAGGAGAGAATATCCCAAAAGCAGACAGTTTACTTTTTATTCTGCAAGGCACTCTACATTATCAAGAATTGATATGATCTGGGCCTCAAAAGACTTAGCGTTATGGACTAAGGAGGTAGAAATAATGCCGATGATAGGCTCAGATCACAACCCAATTATGTGGAAATTAGGGAAAAGGAGAAAAAGGAAAGCATGGAGAATAAATGAGGACTTGCTACAAGAAGGCGAAAATATGGAGATATTGAGAAGAGAGACAAAGTTCTTCATACAATACAATGTGAATAAAGAAGTACCAACTGACAAAGTTTGGGATGCTTATAAGGCGGTTATAAGGGGCATACTAATGGACTTAAATGGTAGAGCAAGAAAGAAGAAAGAGGAAAAAAGACAAGAGATTGAGGAGAAAATAAAAGCCAAAGAAATTCAGCTAAAAAAGAGACCAGGGAAAAAGAAATTATATCAGGAAATTAAAATACTTCAAGAACAGCTAACAGCAATGAGTAATAAAGAATTGGAGTGGAATCTTAAAAGACTGAATCAGAAAGCATTTGAAGGTGCAAATAAACCTGGGAAGTACCTGGCATGGCAATTGAAGAAGAGAAGGGAAAAGAAAATAATAAATAAAATTTGTGAAGACAACAAAACGTATTTGGAACAGACTACCATTAGTAGAGCCTTTTATAAATTCTACGCTAAGCTGTACAATAAGAAAGAAGTAAATAAAGAATCAATAGCGTCATATTTGGAGAAAACGAAACTTCCAGAAATCTCGGAAGCTTGGAGAAATAAATTGAACAGTGAAGTAACGGACGAGGAAATAAGTAAGGCAATACAATCTGCAAATCTAGGAAAGGCGCCAGGGCCAGATGGACTTACGGCTAAATTTTATAAGACAATGGCCAATGAACTGGCACCATTCCTAAAAGAGGTGATCAATGGAGTATTAAGGGATCAAAGGATTCCAGACACCTGGAGTGAAGCGAACATATCATTGATCCCAAAAGAGGGCCAAGACTTGACTAACGTGAAAAATTACAGACCGATATCGTTACTTAATAATGACTATAAAATTTTTGCGAAGATACTGGCGGAGAGACTGAAGGGGTGGCTCTCGGAGGTTATAGAGGAGGAACAAGCAGGTTTCTTGCCAGACAGACAAATAAGAGACAATTTAAGGACAGTGATTAATGCTATTGAATATTATGACAAGCGTTGTGACAAAGAGGTTGGTTTCTTCTTTGTTGACGCTGAAAAGGCGTTTGACAATTTAAACTGGGACTTTATGTTTGCCACTATGGAAAAGCTACAATTGGGAGAAAGATTCATCAGAGCAATCAAGGAAATCTACAGAGACCAGACTGCAGCAATTGTGGTGAATGATGAAGTGACTAAGAAATTGACTATAAGCAAAGGAACAAGACAAGGTTGCCCGTTGTCTCCGCTGTTGTTCATTCTAGTATTGGAGATCCTGATGATACAAATACGACAAGATGAAGAAATTCGAGGAATAAAAATAAAGGACTATTCATACAAGGTCAGAGCATTTGCGGATGATATAATGTTAATTGTAGAGGACCCATTGGAGAACATGCCAAAAGTGATAGATAAGATTAAGGAGTTTGGAGATTTGGCAGGTTTCTATATTAATAAAAAGAAGTCAAAGATACTTTGCAAAAATATGACTAAGCAGAAACAACAATTGTTAATGGAAATAACAGACTGTGAAGTAACAAGTAAGGTGAAATATTTGGGAATTGAACTGACTGCAAAGAATATAGACTTATTTAAAAATAATTATGAGAAACTATGGACTCAGAGAGAGACTTGATTAAATGGAATAGGTTGAATTTGTCATGGGTGGGTAGGATTGCAGCAGTTAAGATGAATGTGTTACCAAGAGTAATGTTTTTGCTACAGACAATACCAATCATCAGAGACTCTAAACAATTTGAAAAATGGCAGAGGAAAATATCAGATTTTGTATGGGCAGGCAAGAAGCCTCGAGTGAAAATGAAAGTTTTACAAGATGCAAAAGAAAGAGGCGGAATGCAACTGCCCAACCTGAGACTTTATCACGATGCAATCTGCCTAGTGTGGTTGAAAGAGTGGATGACGCTAAAGAACAAGAAATTACTAGCCCTAGAGGGATACAAAAAAATATTTGGATGGCATGCATACCTATGGCATGATAAAGTAAAGCTGAACTCGATGTTCCTGCATCATTATATACGGAGAAGTTTATATACAATCTGGAAGAAGTACAGAATTCATTTACAAGAAGGAACTCCTTTGTGGGTAGTTCCATATGAGGTGATAGATCCGAGAGCTGTTGATAATGAGCAACAATGTTTAACTTACAAAGAAATAACTAGAACTGAAGCATTCAAACTCAGAATGAAGACGCAGGAGGAACTATCACCTTATTATGACTGGTTCCAGTACAGACAGATCAGAGATTTATATAACTCAGACTCTGTAAAGGGAGGTATACGAATAGAGAACTCGGAACTAGAGCAGACCCTTTTCAAAGAGGAAAAGAAAAGAATATCTAAGGTATACCAAGTGCTGTTGAAATGGTATACTGAGGATGAGATAGTAAAAACACAAATGGTGAAATGGGCTATAAATTTCAATAAAGAAATAACAATGGAGGCATGGGAATACTTGTGGAAGACTACAATGAAGACAACGACATGTATTAGCATTAAAGAGAACATTTACAAAATGATTTATCGTTGGTACATGACACCAAAGAAGATTGCGCTAGGGAATTTGAATACTTCTAATAAATGCTGGAAATGTAGGAAACATGAGGGCTCCCTCTATCATATGTGGTGGTCGTGTGAGGTAGCTAGGCAGTACTGGGGGGAAATAATAAGAGAAATGAGTGAAATTTTACAATTTCAAATTAATAAGAACCCAGAACTCCTGCTACTAAACCTGGGAATGGAGGGAATTCCAGCCCATTATAGGACGTTGATATTTTATATGACAGCAGCAGCCAGACTTTTGTACGCGCAAAAATGGAAAGTACAAGAAGTGCCAACTATTGAGGACTGGATCTACAAATTGCTGTACATGGCAGAAATGGACAAGATGACAAGAAAACTGAGAAATCTGGACTCAGGGCAGTTTAACACAGACTGGGAGAAGCTGAAACAATACTTGGAGAAGAAATGGGAGGTGGGAGGAGAACTGTGGCAGTTTAAGAACTACTGAAGTATAATAAAACGCAGAGGGGGGTGACTTTACCGGGGGGGAGAAGAGATAAACGTGAATCTCTAAGCAGTTAGATTAATAGAGTGATATATATATGGATATATACTGATTGATAAATAGAATACCGATAGAAAATTACTAACCATAAGGGCTAATTATAAGGATTGATTAATTAATAATATTTTCTTTTTGGTAAGACTGGTATAATGTACCAAACTGAATATATTGGAAGATATATATGAGTTAAATTGATTGATTATGTGATGATAGTTATATAGAATTATTAGTGAAGGGAAACAGAAATATTAAATCCAGAGGAGTTAGCCGTGTTAGTCTGTAGTAGCAAAATCAAAAAGAGTCCAGTAGCACCTTTAAGACTAACCAATTTTATTATAGCATAAGCTTTCGAGAATCAAGTTCTCTTCATCAGATGCCTGATCAAAACGGCATCTGATATTATTAAATATTAAATATTAAAGTAATTAAGTATAACAAAAATAGAAAGAAGAAGATAGAATGAGTAACATATAGAGTATAAGTCAAATTGTTTGATTTAAATGAATGTATGATCTATATGGTTTATGATTTAGAGAAATATTTGAAATCGGAATTATGGAAAATGGGATAAATTGTTTATCCAATATGGAAATAATAACTCATAGTTTGGGTATAGAGTATTAAAAATAGTTAAGAATGTATTGCTTAGAATAAATGGGAGATTATATATTTGTTAGATAGAGGAATTTAAAAAGAGTAAGGGAAAAGGGACAGAGGGTTGGAAAACTGTTGGAAGTCAACAAAAAGGGGGGGAAAGGGAGGGGGTTAGAAATGGAAAATGGGAGAATTGATTGTAATGTATAAATAATTGATCCTAACCCAATAAAAATTTTTATAAAAAAAAAAAAGAGATTTACTTAACCACCACCCATCACCAGTGGATTTGTGACTTGCCTACCACTGCTGCACTGCTGCCTGTCGGAAGAGACCTGCGCTGCCTGCTGGAGAACCTGGTTTGTGAGTCATAGACTCACTAGTTTTTCCTGTCTTTTGTTGGAGGTGGGGTTGAGAGTCAGGGGTGGCCTGGTATCTGGAATGGATAGAGTGAGGAGAGAGACAAGTTTTGTCTTACAGTTTACCTTTTAAAAACTGCTTTTGCTGTTGGTGGGTACTTTGGCTTTTGCTAAATTGTTTGAACTTTGCTGTTAGTTCCTGTTAATTGTTTTGTCGACTTCTATATTTTTTTAAAAAACCGAATCACTAAATTAGCTATCAAAATGCACTAAAATTATTCACAATCAATCTAGCAGCTCCAGTGAAGAAAAGAATTAGATTATCTAAATGCAGTTTTTGTCCACTGACGTAGAAATGTTATGACAGTAAAATTTGACTTCTATCTCTATAGGCCTTATTTACAACTTTCATTTGAAGGCCCATATCTGATCTTAGTACTACGATGACTTAACATGAGACTCTATTCTAGAGACACTATAGACAGTGTAACTATGGCAACTATTCATTTGTGTCCTTATTCAAAATCCTGTGAAAACAGTACATTAGACATTGGGTGCTCTCAGGTACGGCTGCACTGCATCCAGGATATCAGTGAGCTTTCAGGAAAAAGTTGAAATCAGAATTTGATTCAGATAATTGACTTCTGCTCCTTTGCATTTTCATAGATGCAGCTTTTAAAAACAAAGGTGTGTGCTGCACACAATTCAGTCACTTTGTGTCAGCCTCCTCTACTTTCATAGCATAGCTTCATATATACCCTGTCTTATCATATCTACATCTTATTCCAAACTGATCGGGAGGGGGAAGGCATGAAGGGATGAGCTGGTGCTAGCAGTTGTGACCCTTTCTGACATGCCCAGGGTAATCCCAACCACCACTTTGGGTTAGGAAGGAATTTTCCTCCAGGCCAGATTGGTTGGGGATCCTGGAGGTTTTGGGGCAGAGCAGGGGAGGTGAGGGGGGAAATCGCTGTGAATTTCCTGCACTGTGTAGGGGGTTGGACTAGATGACCCTTAAGATTCCAGCTATATGTTTCTGTATTTCTGACATAACCATTGCAGTCCTTACAATGATATCAAAAGATACATTCATTCTGAAAGGTGCATGTAGTGATTCGATATTTAGCCCTGTATTTTAAGGACTGCAAAGTCATTTATGTCTTAATCCTATTATTGTATTATATGTGGGTTATTAATAATAGAAGGGAAAGTCAGTATTCAAATTACTAAAATACAATAATGAAAACAACATACCCTATTAACAGTTAATAATATACTAGAAATATAAGTCATGTTAAATATCCTAGTATAGTTCAATTATAATTTACTGCGCAGTCCTAAGAAGACTTACCACAGTCTAAGACTGTTCCTAGGTTTGTACTGTAAATCTCCCCCCGCCCTTGAAAAAAGCCTTTCATAAAGAGGGATGGTTACAAAATTTTCATACCAATTCCTGGCCCAAACTTTGGTTTTCTGAATTAATGCTTAGTATTTGTAAGATGCTTTCAGCATTCATTCATATTCATTATTTTGTTGTGATTTATTTGTTAAGGAATTTATATGCTATCCTTCATGACCAATGTTTCCCCACCAACTGACCTGGCATTCAGCAATGGCGCTTTAGGAGACCTGATGGCACAATGGCATGACTTTTGCTTGGTGAAAGAAGAAGCAGGTTGAAACAAATGCAGTATATGTCTACATCCCTTTACCTGGCCTTTCCTTTACTGCTCCATGTAACGTTATAGCCACCATTTTAATTGTTGTCGTATTCTTTCCTGCACCAAAGAGTTTTATAATATTTGCTTTTGTAGCTGGCATCCCTGGGGGATTGTGTAGTCCAATACAATGCAAACTTCTTGCATGTTTGCAACAAGCCCCCTCCCCCAACATACACACAGAGAATGGATGAAGGAGATCCATGAAGAAAGATTAGCATGAGAACAGCCGAAGAGAAAGGGGAACCATTTCAACCCCTCCTCTTTGCAAGCAGGGAAGGAAAGAAGTCTGTACAGCAATGCAGCCACACATTTGAGCTACACCCCCACCCTCCCACCGCTATCTTATCATTGAACCATATTGTACATATGAGCACAAAGGTTAATCTGGTCATTTTAGATAGTTAGCTGTCTACTTCTAAGACTGAACTGTTTTTTGTTTGTTTGTTTTAAATAAAAATAAGAGTGAACTGTGTGTATATAACTTTTCACCTTCTTTTGTGGCTCTGTATGCTTGGAATTCGCTGTGTGTGTATGCCTGGTCTTACTTTGCAGCATCTCGTGCCAACCTTCCCTGTCTGACATCTGATATCTGTGGTGCTGAACTTTCCTTTTTACTGTACATCACCATATTTGGAACATTATCACCAAGAATAGAGAAGAAATTACATCCCAATTCTCATCTCTTCAGAATTGGTTGTAGGCTCTATTTTTGCACCCACATTTAGACATCTAGAAGAAACACCCACATTGCCTACACAATAATAATTTATTTAGTATATGGTAGAAAACCTGCCTACTCTAGCTTATGGAATGTGTGCAGGTCAGCGTTCCTATCTTCACTTACATTTTCCTTGTCATATTTTTGTTAATTTTTGCCTTGGTGACCATTCCTTTGATTCCTTTGACTAAGCTGTGTGTTAGAGGCTGAAAATGATCTTTCTATTTGCCTGGCAAATGGGAAACTGTACTGTATATTGGTCTTGTTAGTGTTCTGTGTTTGTTTTAGTATTGTTTTTGCTTTCATTATTATTCCTGTAGTTGTCATTTTTGAGTTTTCAGAAGCTTATGAGTTCTCTAAGTGGTTCTTTTGAAGTTGGTCAGATGATGTTAATTATGAGGTGGGAGAGTTATAAGATCTTTCTCTCCTTAGCAAGTGGTATTTTTGCCCCCTGACAACCAGGGACAGTCCTTCTACTGGACCTGGTATACACAGGAAAGATCATGGTATAAAAGTTCACCCGGTGTTGTGTTGGCTTGTAGTTTGGATGTACTCAGAGGGATACCACTAGAGGCAAGGAGACAAACATGGGTAGCCAGTCAGGTAAGATACCCCTTCCCCATATTTAATACCCAAATGCATAACAATTGTACCATGAACACAGCAAGCCATATAATAAAAAAATAACTTCAAATAGTTTATGAAATTGTTTTAAGAATTAACCCCCCATACATATACATACTGATCTTCATGTTTTCTCAGCAGTTCTCATATGCTCCCACCAATACTTCCCAGTATCTCACCAAAGTGGTATCTTTCTATTCTGCAATACTTTCAAACAAAGAAGTCAGCCCAACTGTCATCCTTTATACCCCACTAACTTTCTTCTTTGGTCAAACATATTCAGCTATAATCCTTACAAGCCATCTTTACAAGTCTGAAGAGATAAGAAATGTTTTAAATAAATGAATTAAGTAAATAAAATTACAACAGCCGGTAAAGTTACATTATTATCTGTATATTATGAGGACATCCGGAGCTGACCTCCTTGCCCAGCCCGCATTGGACGCAGCCCATACCCATACCCACAGCCACCAACACCACCCCCTGCCACTGCAGCCACTGCTGGGACCCACCTGCAGCCTTCAGAAGGCGATAGGTTGGTCCCACCAAGCCACACAGAGTTCAGTAGATTTCAGGGGCTCCGAACCACACAGAGCCCAGTAGATTTCAGGGGCTCCCATACCCCAGCACTGTCTCCTCCAGTCTGAGGCCAATCAAGGGGGACAATCCCCAATGTTCACTTAAGGCCAGCTGGGCTGGCCAGGTGGCTCAGTAGAGGCAGCCAAAAGCAGGTCAAGGCCCCGAAGGGGGGGGTACACCATGGCAGAGGGGTGCCCCCTGGGAGCAGATGTGGCTGCATGCAACAAAAGGAGGGAGATGAGGGTGATAAAAAGTCATTTTGGTGAGTTTATGGTGGAAGTGAGATTTGAACTTGGGAACTTCCATTCCTTTAGTTAATAAACTACACCAGGACTACCTGAACTTCTTTCCAGAGTGGCACCAACACATTAGTACTCTGGTATTCATCCATTTTTTACTTCTAGATTTAGTTGAGACTGCTGAACGTGAGCAATTTGCTACAGCTTTCTGTTCACATCAGGCTACTCATGTGCACCAGCACATATGCACATTAATGAACTCACACTGCAAAAAGACATCTTGGTGTGGTTGTTTGTTCATGAGGTTTCTTTGGGGAGGATTGTGGTTTAGTCAGTGTGCATAAGCAATGGTGCATTGTACTGAGTTCAAAATTAATTTTTGAAATGCTCCAAGTTAAACTGGAAGGCAGATGAAGCAGAACAAAGGGCAGACTGAATCTGTAGAACAAAATGGAGGAAATCTGTTCCATCTTAAATAGATGATATTTGATAAGTATCAAGACTGCTTATGGGATATTTATTTCTAATACAAGTAAGTCTGGAACTATAAAGCAGAATATTAGCACTGAACGCTGATTATGAAAACTCCTGACAAACCCTTTACTATCAGTGCAATCCTAAAAATATTTTCCAGTGAGTAAGTCCCACTGAAAAGAAATGAGTAAGATTATGAGTAGACCAGGTTAGGATTGCTCTGTTGGTCTCCTAGGGTGCACCTTGGTATCAATCTAGCCCAATGATAAATAATACTTCTCTTTACCAACACATCTAATCCAATAATCAAAATCATCCAGATTAGATGGGTGAACGAGTGAAGTCATCACAGCCATCTGGGCTCTGAGAGGGAGCAGGAAAGAGAGCTGCTGGAGTGGTGAGTCTTTTTCTGTTGTCTTTCTTAACTACTGGGGGAAGGGGAAATTAGTTGAGGTTACTGTGCGCAAGGACAGTGTTTGGCAGTGTGTGACTGTGTATAGCTGCTGCAAAGTGGTGCTAGTTGGCGTAAGGTTTTTTTTTTTCTGTTTGTCTCTTTTGCCTGGGTTGGAACTACTTGAGGAGGGTGATTATTGCTAATTGGAGAATGTCTGTTTTGCCTGGGGCTGACTGTTGGCCCTGCCCTCTGCTGGATGAGTCTTGAATTGAATTAGGCTCCTCCTCACCAGAGGATCTTGCCTTGGGGCTCTTAGTCTGTGAGTCTGGCCTGTGGGCCCTGTTAGAAGCAGAGAGGACCTGGGAGCACAGATTGTGTTTTTGTCAGTTCTTCCTGTCATAGACCGTGGTTTAGGAAGGGAAAGAAGAATGCTGCAAATAAATGACGGCTATGTAGATGGTGTCATCAGGAGCGGTTTAGTTTTTTGGACCATTTAATTTAATTTAATTTAATTTAATTTATTACATTTATATTCCGCCCTCCCCACTTCAGTGGGCTCAGCATGGCGTATGCTTTCAAGATAAAGCTGCTCTATCGAGAGATAGTTTGCACCTCACAAGGGCAAGAAAAATGTGTTTGGTAAGAGCCTTGCAAACCTGATAAGAAGGGCTTTAAACTAAATTCTATGGGGGAGAGACACAAAAATTCAAAGGTTATAACTGGAGAAGGGAACTCTGAAGACCTACAAGGAATGGAACATATGCTAGGAAACATTAACTCACAGGTAAGCACAGAAACAAATACCTCCAGGCATATAGCTCATGGTTTCCAATGTATGTACACTAATGCACAGAAAATGGGAAACAAGCAGGAGGAACTGGAAGTCCTAATACAGGAAGGGGACTATGAGATAATAGGCATTACTAAAACTTGGTCGAATGGCACTCACAATTGGAATACTAGGATTGAGGGATACAACTTATTCAAAAGAGATAGACAAGTAAGGAAGGGGGAGGAGTAGCATTATATGTAAAGGATGTATATACTTGTGAGGAAATACATGTATCTGAGCATGGAAATTCAGTTGAGAGTCTCTGGGTAAAAATAAAAGGAATAAAAAATAATAGTGATACTATGGTGGGGTCTGCTTTAGACCACTGAGCCAAACAGAGGACTTGGATGAGAAAATCCTAGAACAAATTAAAAAGATCACAAAGAGACGAGACACAGTGGTCTTCGGAGATTTCAGTTACCAAGATATCTCTTGGAAGTCTAATTCTGCTAAAGATGAAAGGTCAAATAAATTCCTGACTTGTCTTGATGACAACTTCATTTTTCAGAAAGTAGAGAGGGAAACCAGGAGTTCTGCTATCTTGGACTTGATTCTCACCAACAGGTAAGAACTGGTTGACGAGGTGAAAGTAGTGGGCACCCTGGGTAACAGTGACCATGTAATTTTGTTTTGTTTTCTTTTTTTTAATTTTAGTTACTAACATCAAAACTACAAACAGAAAAAGGAAACAAGGGGGGAGGGAAAAAACAACATAAGAACACAGACTACAACTACAAGTATTGAATTCCCTTCATAATACAATTATTTAAAGTTAAACTTTCTAATATGCTATTAGATTGGTAGATCTTATAAGATATGAACTACAGTCAGGATCAGGTCTTCTTCCCACCCCCCCTGCGTCTCAGTCTCAGTTCTCTTTGAACAGCTACAATAGCTGCGCTCACTCCCTCCTCCCCACTCCCCCCTTCAGATTCTGGATCTTTTTCTTGCTCGAACTCTTGATGATTAAGCACAAAATCGATGGTTGTTGTGGGTTTTCCGGGCTGTATTGCCGTGGTCTTGGCATTGTAGTTCCTGACATTTCGCCAGCAGCTGTGGCTGGCATCTTCAGAGGTGTAGCACCAAAAGACAGAGATCTCTCAGTGTCACTGTCTTTTGGTGCTACACCTCTTAAGATGCCAGCCACAGCTTCTGGCGAAACGTCAGGAACTACAATGCCAAGACCACGGCAATACAGCCTGGAAAACCCACAACAACCATCGTTCTCCGGCCGTGAAAGCCTTCGACAATACATCGAAGCACAAAATCCCTCAGCTGTACTTCCGATATTATCTTGTAGGCTTGGTCTTTATATCTAAACCAGATGCCTTCCGGAAATAACCATCTGTATTTTATATCACGCTTTCTCAGAAGAGCTGCAAACCTTTTGTACTTGAATCTTCTTTTCCGAGCTAGAAATGGAACATCCTTCAATATCTTAACCTTGTTGCCAAGAAAGTCCAAGTCCACGTTAGTCGAATTATATAAAATGGTGTCCCGAGTCTTCTTAGATGAAAAGTCAATAATAATCTCGCGAGGCAGCTGACGCTTTGTTGCATATTTTGAAGATGTCCGACGGATTTCCAGAATATCGCTTTTTAACTCTTCTTTAGTTGCCTTTGCGAATGACGCCAAAAGTTCCGACACCAGATCCTTTAAATTTTCACTTTCCTCCTCCTTCACGTTCTGTAAATGCAATACCGTCTGAGCACGATCCACTTGTAGTCCTATCAATTGATTCTCCAAAAGCTTTACTTCTTTGTTTGTAGCTCTCATGAGTGTTGCATTTTCATGAGCAGATTTCTCTGCCTCGAGTGCTACATCTTTAGTGGTTTTCACTTCGTTTTCAACTGAACCAACCCTTTGTCCGATTTCATTTAGCCTATCAACAAAGGGCTTCATAGCTTCAATGACCAACCATTTAACCACCTCTTCAAGAGTCTCTCCCTTCCCCTGCTGTGCAGCTGAAACCGATTTGCCCACAGCAGGGCTTTGCTTTTTCGTCACCATCTTGGGGGGGGGGGGGAGTCCACCAACTAAGTTCCAAAACTCAATGAAGGGGAAGATATCCGAACCTTCTTAAGCTTCAACTCTCACCAATCCTTTGCATACACTTAAAGTAAAACAGGGTTAACATACCTGTAACTTATGTTCATCGAGTTCTTCTGTGCTGACACACATGGGGACTGCGCAGGCGCAGGCCAGCCACCGGAGAATTTTCTAGAGCTTCCATGGCTCCGAAGGGGCCGTTTGTCGCGCGCCTCAGCGACCGTCTTCCCGCCCAAAACGGTCACGTGCTCCTTCAGCGACCAACGGCCCCTTCCCTCAGTTCTCCTTTGCCACCGCTTGACCAACACACTTAGCCGTAACACCTTAAAACACATCAGATTCAGTTACAGCCACCACATCTTGTGCATTGGAATTCACAGCGGGGTAGGAGGGAGGGTTGTGTGTCAGCACAGAAGAACTCGATGAACATAAGTTACAGGTATGTTAACCCTGTTTTCATCTTCGTTCTTCTGTGCCTCCACACATGGGAGTGTACCAAGCTTCACACAATAAGGAAGGTGGGGTGAAGTCCAACACAATTTTATTGAACAAACAAGAACAACAACAAATAGACATGCATATATACATCTATGTAAACTGTGCAGTGATACATCAGTACCCAATATATACACATATATACACCCCAATATACAAATATACACTCTATCACTTAAGGGTACCTAGCAGGTACGCCAAGAAAACCTTTCCAAGACTCCCTCAGGAAAAAAGGGAGTGTAGGACAGCCCTGGCCACAGATACATCCTGCTCCGCATTGACATCAATGGCGTAATGCCTGACAAAGGTGTCTGCAGAGGACCATGTGGCTGCTTTACAAATGTTAACCAGGGGCACCCCCCTGAGGAGTGCCGAAGAGGATGCTTGGGACCGCGTGGAGTGGGCCCTAACATGAAGCGGGCAAGCTATCCCAGCTAGGGAACAGGCCTTGCTAATGGCCGTCACAATCCACCTAGACAGGGTCTGCGAGGAAGCCCTGTTACCCTTGTCCCTGGCCCCAAAACATACAAACAGGTGAGGACTGGAACGGAATCCTTTCGTCCTATCCAGGTAATAGGCTAGGGCCCTCTTCAAGTCTAGGGAATGGAGGGCCTTTTCCCCCTTAGAGGAAGGTTGAGGAAAAAATGCAGGCAGTGAAATATCCTGCGAGAGGTGGAAGGCGGACACCACCTTGGGCAGAAACCCGAGGCAGGGACGCAGGACCACCTTGTTGGGATGAAACACAAGAAAGGGAGGGTCAGACCGCAGTGCAGACAGCTCACTGACCCTTCTGGCTGATGTTGCAGCCACCAAGAATGCCACCTTGTAGGATAGCATATCCAAGGGGCAGGTAGCCATAGGTTCAAAAGGAGGCAACATGAGACGTGAGAGTACCAAGGACAGTGACCACTGAGGCACTGGCGCCGACACAGGTGGGTAAAGATTGTACATGCCCTTAAGGAACTGGCGGGATTGTGGGTGAGAAAACAGTGTAGCACCCTCAATTCGGGTGTGAGCAGCTGATATCGCTGCCAGGTGGACCTTGAGGGAGGAAACCTTCAAGCCCAGGCCACGCAAGTGGCACAAATACTCGAGTACAACCCCTAAAGGGCTGCTGTCAGGCACCACTCCTTTAGCAAGTGCCCAAAGTTCAAACCTGCGCCACTTGGCCGCATAAGCGCGCCTAGTGGACAGCCGACGAGCATTCAGGAGGACTCTCTGCACCTCATCAGTAAAGCCTACAGGGGAGGAACGATCCGCCAAGCCGTTAGGTGCAGCTTCCTGGGATCGTGGTGGACTAGGCTCCCGTTCAGGAGAAGGTCTTGCCGAGGGGGCAGACTGACATATGTCCGTTGGGACATCCGCAGGAGCTTCGGGAACCAAACCTGCCGTGGCCAAAAGGGGGCCACCAGGATACAGTCCGTCCCGTCGTCCTCTATCTTGCACAGGACCCTGGGAATCAAGGGGAACATGTAGTGCAAGCCCTGCGTCCACGTAAACTGGAAGGCATCCCCAATAGAGAGGGGGTCGCCCCCTGCCCTGGAACAGAACGTGTGGGCCTTGGTGGTCGCCGCAGTGGCGAACACGTCTATCACTGGATGACCCCACATCTGGAAGATCGGCCCAACGCACTCTACGTTCAGTTCCCATTCGTGGTCCAGCAAAGGGACCCTGCTGAGGGCATCTGCTCGGGCATTGTCTGACCCAGCCACGTGTATAGCACGGAGCGACACGCCGTTCCTGATAGCCCACTGCCAAGTGAGCGTGGCTTCCCGGCACAGGGCCATGGACACTGTGCCCCCCTGCTGATTCACGTAGTACATGGCAGTCGTGTTGTCCGTCTGCACCAAGACCTGACGATTTCTCAGCAGTGCTGTAAGAGACACAAGTGCGAAACGAATGGCCCTTAGTTCAAGCACATTGATATGGAGGGTCTTTTCCCTCTCAGACCAGACATCTTGCACAGACACATCACCACAGTAAGCCCCCCATCCCAACAGAGAGGCATCAGTGGTAACTGTGACGTCATGGTGCTGATACCCAAAGGGGGTCCCTTTAAACAAGTTGTCATCAGACAGCCACCAGTCCAAGGAGGAGAGGATGACCCTCGGGATAGAGAATTTGAGGGACGGAGGGTGCAGCAGAGCATCGTACCTCCGCACAAACCAGTTCTGGAGCGGGCGCATACGCAGCCTAGCAAAAGGCACCACAGAGGTGGCCGCTGCCATATGCCCTAGTAAGCACTGGATAGCGCGCACAGACTGGAATCGGTTCCTTTTAAACATGGACACTAGACCCCTTAGGGACCGAGCCCTCTCCAAGGGGAGCAGAGCCTTACCCTCCACAGAGTCTAACAGTGCACCAATGTAGGACACCTTGCAGTTGGGCACCAGTTTGGATTTCTCAAAGTTTACCAGGAGCCCCAGGCGTTGGCAAGTGCTAAGTACCAAGCCAATGTCTTGCACCAGCCTAGACTCCGATTCAGCCACGATGAGCCAGTCATCGAGGTACGGAAAGATGGTACAGCCTTCTTCCCGCAGGAAGGAAACCACAGGGGCCACACATTTCGTGAACACTCGTGGGGCAGTGGACAGGCCAAAGGGGAGCACCTTATACCGGAAAACCCTTCGCCGGTAAACGAAGCTCAGGTATTTCCTGTGCTCCTCCCGTATCCCCACGTGAAAATATGCGTCCTTTAAGTCAAGGACTGCAAACCAATCCCCCTGTTTCAGCAAGGCGATCACAGCCGCCAATGTAACCATTTTGAATTTGGTCACCTTGAGGAAGGCATTAAGGCCCCTCAGATCTAAAATGGGACGTAAGCCCCCATCCTTCTTAGGGACCAGGAAGAACCTAGAGAAGAAACCCTTTACAGAGTCCTCATAGGGCAATTCTTCCACAGCACCTTTGGCCAAGAGCGACACGATCTCCGCATCCAGCTCGGCCATAGTGTTATTGACAGCTGTCAGGGGTGAACTGCATCTAGAAGCCAACAAACGGAAAAAAGGAAGTATGCCAAAGCGTAACTCAGTACAATATTATTGTCTGTACCACAATACAATTATCAATATATCTACATTGAACATCCCGGTGGGGCAATTCTTGCGTATCAAAAGAAATGCTTCTTTTCAATGTCATTATCAGGAAGAAGCTAGTAGAATGGCAAACGATTTTATGGCGCGGGGATACCCATCTTGGGTGATTTCCCGGGCCAAACAAAGAGCAGATCGATCGCTCCGCTCACAATTGCTTTCCTATAGGCAACGCGATACAGAGAGAACGGGTATCACCTGGGCAATTGACCACTCTCCCCTGGCCGAATCGATAGTGGGAATTATCAAAAAATACTGGCGGGTCCTTTTAGATATTCCAGGCTGTGCAACTCCGCCCAAAATAGGATACCGTCGGACTAAGAGTTTAAAGGACCTCTTAGTACATTCAGATCTTTTGAGTCCGATTAAACAAAATAATTTACCGCTTGGACACTTTCCATGCGGGCATTGTAGTGTGTGTGCCTTCTGCGTAGACCTCAGGAAGATGAAACTCTCCAGCCTACGGCACCCTATAACACCTAGGGACTTCTCCACATGTAACACTAATAATGTAGTGTATCTCTTGCAATGCAGTTGCCCATTACTATATGTAGGCTGTACCAGCCGCCCAGTGCGTTTACGCATACAGGAACATATATCGAGGGTCAGAAACCAGAGTGAAGATACGCCCCTCTATCAACATCTGCGGAATAGACATGGAACTGATAGAACTTTTAGGTACTCTGTCTTGGAGGTGGTAAAGAGAACTGGTTTTAACAAACGCCTTCTCCTACAGGCTGAAATCAGGTGGATTTTTAAATTACACACCATGATACCAGAGGGTTTGAATAATGACATTGATTATTCGGTGTTTCTTTAAATTTGGGTTTTTTCCCTCCCCCCCTTCCACCTAATTGTTTCCCTCTGGCTGAAATTATTTTTGGTTTTCTACCTTGCAATGGGGAATGTGCAATGAGGAAAGTGCAATATATTCATCAGATATACCTCTTTAAATGCAGTGAGTTTGTGTAGTTTGGTGATGTAATCGGTCGAAAGGCTACTCTCACATGGATTTTTTGAGAGCCACCCTGTTGCATAATCTATATTGGTTGCGTGTGAGATAGTTGAATATAGAAACGGTTCTGGAAAAAGTGCAATGTATTTATTGGTCAAGTTCCTGATGGTGGGTTGATGTGCAATTCATGTTGGCCTTGCTGAGACTAAGCCACCTGCTTTGCCACCCGTTTTTTGCAAACTTTGCAACCTTGGATGTCACCAACCAGCTCTTTTGGAACTGTATACCTTCGGGCGCTATAAGTTAATTTTGAGAGAACTCTACTATATTGAAATTTATTCTCTCTCTATGCATGTATTTTGAACTGCTGTAGATCATTGAAAACTCAATGTAGATATATTGATAATTGTATTGTGGTACAGACAATAATATTGTACTGAGTTACGCTTTGGCATACTTCCTTTTTTCCGTTTGTTGGCTTCTAGTTACTTGAGGAAGTATACTCTCCCTCCTTATCGTTCCCCCACCTTGCGTTGCCGGGTGAACTGCATCTAGGCAGCTCAACGAACTCCAGCCCGTATCCCAGTTCAACAATAGTTAAGACCCATGAGTCAGATGTTATTGACTCCCACTCAGAGAGGAGTGGACTCAGTCTGTCCGAAAAGTTCGGGGATACGGCTGGCGTGACCCGTCAGTACTGCCTCCCGGCGCCCTGCTGATCTCTCTGCTGGGCCGGTTGCTGTGACGGACGAGGCTTGAAGGGCCTACGCCTCCTCTGCTGCTGTGCGGGAGGGTAAGGCCGCTGCTGGTAGGCCGGATACTGCTGGTAGCCCGGCCGCTGTTGTTGGTATCTGCCCTGGAAGTGGTAAGGGCCGGACCGGGGAGCGTACCGTGGCCTGGAGGAGGGCTTGTCCGCAGGAGCCAGACCCAAGGACCGCGCCGTCTGCCTGTCCTCCTTTTTCTTTTTCAGGGTCTCGTCGGTGGACTTGGAGAACAGCGAGTCCCCTTCAAAGGGCATGCTCTCCACCCTGGAACGCACCTCCTGAGACAGGGCGGTCGACCGCAACCAGGAATGGCGCCTGAGGACCACCGCCGAAGCCATCCCTCTAGCAGCAGTGTCAGCAGCATGGCTCCTAGCATTCATTTGCTGTTTAGACAGCCGGACAGCCTCTGTTTGCAGCAGGGACACCACAGCCTTCTGCTCAGGTGGGAGGTCCCGGGTATAGGACGCCAACTTCTCCCAGAGGTACAGCTGGTACCCTGCCATGATGGTCTGGTAGTTGGCAATCCTCAGACCCAGCGAAGCGACGATGTACTGGCGCCTGCCCATGGCATCAAGCTTTCTGCCCTCTTTATCGGCAGGCACCGAGGAGTGACCCGACCGTCGGGGGTTGAATTCCTCCGTGACCAAGGAGGAAGGAGGAGGGTGCTTCACCAACGCCGGCCAGGTGCCCTGCTTGATCTTATAAAGCTGCTCGATCCTCTTAGATGTTGGAGGCTGGTCACAGGGCACCTTCCACACCTTCTCCACGATCTCCTCAATACCCTCGAGCATGGGGAAGCCAATGGACGCCGGGTTGTCACCGTATATCCGCTTGAGCAGCTTGTCTTTGGTCTGTGGGGTCGCCGAGGAGATGTCCATCTCGAGGGCCTGGGCCATCCTCGCCATCTGGTCGGCGTAGATGCGGAGGTCCTCGTACGGGAAGCCCGTAGATGGCACCAGATCATCAGCCGGTGATGGTTCGGACCAGGATTCCGACTGGTACTCGGCCAGGCTCTCCACTTCTCCTTCCTCGGAACCGTGCTGGGAGTCCTCACCCTGAACTGGAGGGGGAAACCACGTTCGCCTCGACGTCGATGGCCCCGGTTCCGACTCGGAGAAACCAGCAGGTGCCCCTTCCCACTGGCAATGGTATGGCGAGGGAAGGTAGGAGGCTTGACGATGCCGGGATGCAGTGGATCGGGCGGATCGAATGCTGTCACCGGACCGACGTCGCTCACGACCGACAGCAGGCGGAGATGGACGGGCAGGAGATGGACGGCTCCGACGAGGAGACGGGCTCGGTTCCAACCTCGGCGACCGAAGGGCAGGTGATGGTCGACTCCGACGGCGCGGGCTCGGCTCCGGCCCCGATGAAAACTCTGCGGGCACCGTTTCGAAGGCCATCGGATCCGGCACCGGCACGGAGATTTCCTCTGGTTCGGGGGAACCCAGATGAGGGGAAGGCGTGTGAGGAAGCACGATGACTTCTTCCTGGGGAGCGGGATGCGGCGACCGATGATGTTTGGTCTTCTTCTTCTTCTTTGCCGGTTCCGAAGAAGACCTCGGAACCGACGCGCTCCTCGCCTTCGAAGGGGACCTCGGTTTCGACCTCTTAGATTTTATCGGGATCGAACCGGTCGTCGGTTCTGACCGGGGACTCGGCACCAGGATCCTCGGTTCCGACGTCGGTCTCGGATCCGACCTGGTGGATGACGCGCTGCGGGGTGGCCGCGCCGGACCCTGCGCTGGGGAGGCCGCTCTCGACACCGAGGCACTCGGGGGACGCGGTTTCGACCCCGACCTCGCGGAGGCCACAGAGCCAGCTCTTGAGCACCTTTCGGCAGAGGGGCTAGGGCCGGCCTTAGGTAACGGGGTCCCCTTGGACATGACCGACTGCCACAGTGACGAATTCAGTCGGGCCCTCCGATCCTGCCGGGCCTTGTTGGTGAAGCCCTGGCAGATCTTGCAGGCCGATACGCTGTGGGTCTCCCCCAAGCAAAAGAGGCACAGCTCATGGCCGTCGGTTTTGGCCATCTTGGTGTGGCATTGGAGACAATGCTTGAAGAGAGCCGTTGAGGCCATCTTCAGGGGCACGCGAAAGAAGGGTCAAAAAACAGTCCGAGTCAAATTACCGAGTATTTCGTCAAAGTCCAGAGGGAGATCCGATAGAATAGTCGAGGTCCGAAGTCCGAAGTCCAAAAGCCAAGATTAATCAGTCAGAAAAGCACGAAGCACAGCACAGAGCGCGAAGCTCAAACATTCTCTCCAAGCGGCGGCAAGAAGAGAACTGAGGGAAGGGGCCGTTGGTCGCTGAAGGAGCACGTGACCGTTTTGGGCGGGAAGACGGTCGCTGAGGCGCGCGACAAATGGCCCCTTCGGAGCCATGGAAGCTCTAGAAAATTCTCCGGCGGCTGGCCTGCGCCTGCGCAGTCCCCATGTGTGGAGGCACAGAAGAACGAAGATGAACAGAAGGGATCCGCTTACTTACAGGCTTTCACCTTAAATCTGCTTGTTGCCGTTCTCCATGGCCCGGCAGCACGCGATGTGCTGCACAAGTCTGCCGGCCTCCATAGGAGCAGATGGGCTATTTACCCCCTGGATCGACTTCAGGGGGCTCTTCCCGCAGCGCTCCGGACCCTGACCCCCTACCTGGGAGTCCTGGGGGTTAACCCTCGCAGGTCAACCACCCGGTCAGGCTGCTCGGCCGCTTCCTCCCGGACCCGCAGAGAGGAGCGTCCGACATGGCTGGGAAAACGAAACTGAATCGTGACCATGTAATTTTGGAGTTTACAGTATTGGAGAAGGGAAAAGCTGTATGTAGTCAGACATATAAGTTGGACTTAAAATTATGCTGGGTAGAATCACATGGTCAGAAATACTTAAGGAGAAGGGAGTTCAATAGGGTGGGAGTTTCTTAAAAGAGAAATATTGAAAGCACAATCACAAATGATTCCTATGAGAAGGAAAAATGGGAGGAGCTTAAAGAAGCCACGGTGGCTTCATAAAAGACTCATTTAGGAAATGGAGGGAGGGCCTTATAACCAAGGATGAATATAAACAAATAACCAATGCTTGTAGGGAGAGTGTTAGAAAAACTAAAGCTCCATATGAGCTTAGGCTAGCAAGAGATGTTAAAAACAACAACAAAAAAAGGTTCTTTACTTATGTTCAAAGTAAGAAAAAGAGCAAGAACATCGTAGGCCCATTGCAGGGACAGGGAAGTGAAATTGTAACAGATGATGAAGAGAGGACAGAAATGCTCAATTCCTACTTTTCCTCAGTCTTCTCCTGCGAGGGAGATGGTGTTCAACATGGCAGTAACAGAACACATGATGGGGGAAGGGAGCAACAGCCTAGAATCTATTCTTAACCCTCCCTGTGAAGACTGTCCACCATCCTGTTGTAAATGTGTTGTTTTTAATGTACATGAATTTTTAGTTGTATTTTTAATATGTTGTTACCCGCCCTGAGCCTGGTCGCAGGGAGGGTGGAAAAGAAATCTGAAATAAATAAAAATAAATAAATAAATAGGATCAGCATAGAGGTAGTATGTAACACCTAGTTTCTTTAAAAGGAACAAAGTCCTCAGGGCCAGATGAATTGTACCCAAGGGCACTAAAAGAACTCGCAGATGTAATTTCTGAGCCTCTGTCCATTATTTTTGAGAATTCTTAGATATCAGGCAAGGAGCCAGAAGATTGGAGGCGGGCAAATGTTGTCTGCATCTTCAAGAAGGGGAAAAAAGAGGATCCCGGTAGCTACTGACTCGTCAGCTTGATATCTATACCTGGTAAAGTCTTAGAACAAATCATCAAACAGTCAGTCCTTGCGCATTTAGAAAGGATGGCTGAGATTACTAAGAGCCAGCATGGGTTTTTCAAGAACAAATCATGTCAGACTAACCTTCTCTTTTTTTGAGAAAGTTACTACCTTGGTGGGTTAGGGGAATGCTGTAGACATAGTTTATCTTATCAGTAAGACTTTTAATAAGGTTCCACATAATATCCTTGTCGACAAGTTGGTAAAATGTGGTTTGGATCCTATTACTATTAGGAGGATCTGTAACTGGTTGACAGATCACACCCAAAGAGTGCTAGTTAATGGTTCCTCTTGGAGAAGAGTGACAAATGGAGTTCCTCAGGGATCAGTCCTGGGACCTGTTGTGTTCAACATTTTTATAAATGATTTGGATGAAGGAATAGAGGGAATGTTTATTAAATTTGCAGATGATACTAAATTGGGAGGGGTAGCAAATATGGTCAAAGACAGAGTAAGGATACAAGATGATCTTGACAGGTTGGAAAACTGGGCTAAAACAAATAAAATGAATTTCAACATAGATAAATGCAAAGTTCTGCATTTAGGAAGGAAAAATCAAATGCATAACTATAGGATGGCAGGGAGACTTGTCCTGGCAGTAGTATGTGTGAAAAGGATCCAGGGGTCTTAGTAGACCATACACTGAACATGAGTCAGCAGTGTGATATGGTAGCTAAAAAGGCAAATATGGTTTGGGGCTGTATCAACAGAAGCATAGTGTCCAGATCACGAGAATTTATGGTATTGCTCTACTCTGGTTAGACCTCACCTAGAGTATTGTGTTCAGTTTTGGGCACCACAATTTAAGAAGGATATAGACAAGCTGGAACGTGTCCAGAGGAGGGCAACGAAGATGGTAAGGGGTCTGAAGACCAAGACCTATGAGGAAAGGTTGAAGGAGCTTGGCATGTTTAGCCTGGAGAGGAGATGGCTGAGAGGTGATGTGATAACCATCTTCAAGTATTTGAAGGCTTGCCATATAGAGGATAATGTGGAGTTGTTTTCCGCTGCCCCAGAAGGTTGGACCAGGACCAAGGGCTTGAAATTAAATCAAAAGAGTTTTCGGCTAAATATTAGGAAGAACTTCCTGACAGTTAGAGCGGTCCTTCAGTAGAACAGGCTTCCTTGGGAGGTGGTGGGCTTTCCTTCTTTAAAGGTTTTTAAGCATCTGACAGCAATGCTGTTTCTGTGAACCTGGGCAGATCATGAGGGGGAGGGCAGAATGGGTTACATCAGTGCTTAGTTCTCGCGGCCCTTCTTACATGCCCAGGGTAATTCTGATCACCACCTTGGAGTCATGTAGCAATTTTCCACAGGCCAGTTTGGCTAGGGATCTTGGAGGTGTTTTGCCATCTTCTGGGCATGGAGCTGGGGTTACTGGGGCAGCAGGGGGAATAGTTTTGAATTTCCTGCATTGTGCAGGGGGTTGGACTAGATGACCCTAGAGCCCCCTTCCAACCTTATAATTCTATTATTCTAAGTATAAATATAAGAGGTTCAGTTTTAACTGCACTGATGCATGTTAGGTTCCTGCTATCTTTCATTCCTCAGAAGTTTAAAGATAACCTCAGAGTATTTTCTTATGTTTGTACTAAAGCACCTTATATTATCCTTCAATACTCCTGAAAACTAATAACAGCAACAGCAAAAAAAACCACATCCACGTTTGCGAAAGTTAAAAAAAAATGCTGACAAGGTACCTGTTTGTCTCCACCATGAGGCTAACTGAAACAGTCCCCTCAAACAATGAACCTCTTAATTTAGTCAACATTTAACCTACAATTAATGTATTATTATTTTCACGATACATCTTCCTCTCTGACAGCCACTGCATTCCCATTGGCCCCAACTCTATACTTTCACATTTTACGGCTGTGCTTCCTCCACATATTATTTGTGGTTTTATTTAAATGTGTTGCAGTGTGTAGATGATTTGGAGGCTTAACTATATAATTGCTGACTAAATGACACACAGATGTGGCTTTATAAAAAAAAAAATGACCATTGCCTTCCTTTCAGCTGTGGTTCTTCCATGTCAAGCTCATCCCTAGAGGTATATTAGCATTGTCTCGATGATGATAGAAACATGGCAGTTGATAAAGGGGTCATTATGATGTCAGAGGTTATGTCGCTCAGAGAGCTGTCTCAGGAACCAATTCTGACAGCTTTCCATAAACAGACAATGTTACTGTTCAACACACAATCCCCAACAGCTTGGAAAATCTTCCATTCTAAGACCTATTCCTTGAAACTTTTCCTTGGCTGAGCAGAACAGCACCACTGGCTGATCACATGAAAGAAGAGAAATACATTCTAAATCTATCATCTTTTTTTTTAAAAAAAGACAATTCAACTACATCAATATGACAGCTACTCAGAAGCATTATAAATATATTAAGGGCAAAAAAGATATAAAGCATTATTCTCCTCTTTAGTAAAACATTTTAAAATACCTTCCTGTGACAGAATGCAATAGGCTCAAATGATCCAGATGAGTTCATTTTCCCTAAGACTGTTGACCAATGAATGCTGGTAAAACTGGCACATGAATCATAAAGCATATAATAAAACACATTTAAAATTATCTTTTGAAAGTAAATTCATAAAACAGAGGCTCCAGTCTTTACCAGGGATTTAATGTACAAAACATGTACAAAACAGAAATATTAAAGAAAGTATTCTTATTATAGAAAGCTATGGCCTGCCAATTTCGGGTGGGCTAGTTTGCAGGGTCGCATGGTGAGGGTGGGAAGTGGAGGCTCCAGGCCACAGCTCAGCTCAGGCAGCTTAAGTGGCTGCTGTGTGGCCAGGCAGGAGTATATCCCAGGGGCAAGGCCCAGCTGGCCAATCAGAGGCAGCCAGGTAGGTGTGCAGCTGCCCAGGCCCACTTTGCCAGTCACCGTGTGCCCACAATCCCAAGCAATCTGTTCTGGTTTGGAGTATCACCATTTCCTTGTGGGTTTCGCAGGGAATTTTTTCTTCATTTTGATTTTATCTCTTGTTGCAACTAATGGGTGGATTAAACATTGGGCACAGATCCGTTTGGGATTTACAGGGCCTGTGTGCTCTATTTCCCCATAGCAAGGGATCCTCTTATGGGATCTTGGGAGTGATGCAGGACAGTTACAAGCCCAGCTCAGGGGCTGTCATGGCATGCTCACTCCCTGGTGACAGGGGAACCACTCAGAGGCATTTGTCCAAGTGTGCTCTTGCATAATAACATATCAAATTTGCCCGTGATTACTGATAGAACTATTGAAGGAGTCAGACCAGACCAGATTCTTGGTTGTGTATATACAACATTGATATGTTATTGGGTTGCCCCTGAGAAAGCCTATGTGACGAAACATTTCTTTGCTAGCTAAGTGTCGGGCAGAGTGATTTACCAGCCACTCCCAGGAGTTTCTGAGCTTTCCAGATCGCTGTCTGGAATCCTCCTTGTTCCTGGTGGATTCTCCAGCTGGTCATCATTTACAGCTTCTATTTGGACTTTCCTACTACGGAGTTTTTTTCACCTTCACGTTGATTGAGCTGACTCTTTGAGCCTCTTTGAGGCTCTACCCATTCCGGTTTCTGGCGTTTAGCACTATTATGTGCAAGACTGACTGATTTAAAGTGATATATGATTGTGTTTACTGCTTTTGAAGGGGTTGACTTCTGTTATTGACTTTAGTAAATGGTTCATTGTTTGATTCTTCTTACGGTATACTTCTTACGGTATACGGTATACTTAAGGTTGGTTGTGTGGGGAATTTGCTGTTTTTCTGTTGTTCCAGTTCCCCTGGGTGCCTTTTGTTGTTTTGTATGTCTGCAGTAACAAACCAAAAAATGAACCAAACAAACCAGCCTCAAGTTTGTGGCGGTTCATCAGAAATGGGGTCTGATGAACCACTGGTTCATGAACCATGAACTGGCATGGTTTGTCACGAACTTTGGTTCGTATTTTGGTTCATGCCCATCTCCATTTAGGAGTGAGATTATTTAGACTAGGCACCTGGCATGAGAGTTTTACAAAACCCTCTTCATCTTGGAGTCTTGCCAAATGTACTGCTTATCAGTTGACCTTGAATACATCATCTCTTTCTAAAGACAGAGAAAAACAAGTGCCAGGTATAACTATGTATGTAACTTAGCATCTATATAAGTTTCAGAGAACACCTACATAGCAGAACCTCAGCTCGGGCTGAACTGCAGACAGCATCATGCAACTAGCCAGAACTAGCAGTCTGCCTGTTGTTGACTCCAGGAGTTCCCAACAGCAGTATAGGAATGTAAGCATTAACTCTGTTCTGTATTTATTCTCTGTTTTGTACTTATTCATTTCTTTCCTGTAAATTACTGGAGGGGTTTAATAAACCTGCTTTTCTTCCACTGTCTTTAGAAAGAGATGATGTTGTTTCCAAATCGGCAAAGAAAGATGGAAGAGTCAAGAAGGACTGCTTCATCTGGGAATAGGTCCATAGTCCACTACAGTGATCATGGTTGATATCACCTATTATTTTAGGCACGATCTGGCTTTTACCGCATGCATTGTCTTATACCCTGTAATTCTACATTCTGCATTGCTTACACAATACCTCACCTTAGGTGATTTGCTGTACTCATTGTTGCTCATATCATCTTTGAATTTTTATATTCATCCTATTGAATTCTTCATTGGGTGTCTTATGTTGTATGATTTCATTTTTTGTATTTTTTCTTTACTCTGTATTCCATCTTGAGTGACAGTGAGAAAGGCAGGCTATAGATAAGCTGAATGAATAAATAAAACATGTATCATAAGAATATACACATTCCTTAGCTGGATAGTTCATTTTAGACAGGTCACCATCTAGGTGACCAGATCTTGCTTGGAAGCATCCATCATGGGCTAGGGAAGCATCCATCATGGGCTAGCGGGGCTTCTGGGACCTGTCCAATTTCCCTTAGTCCTATCCGAAAGCCAGGAAAGATGTTGTTGTTGTTGTTGTTTGTTTTAATATGATTTTTTGTTATTGTTTTCTTTATTATTCCTGTATACATCTGTATTGAGTCAGTAAGCCTTTTTCAGAAGCTTATGAAAGATCTTGGGAAATGTAGGCCTGCACGGGAATTGGAAACCAGATCTATTGGAAATTTACCCTAAGGCCTCAGGCTTCCTTGAGGCCTACAAATCTGGGATCATGACAACATTCAATCAGGTAGCTATTTCTATGCCCCCTAATAAACATATGCACCCCCTTCCCCCATGTGTACATTTTCTGTTAGGGTTGCCAGACGTCTGTTTTTTACTCAGATAGTCTGGTATTTTCTTGGACTGTCCAGGAGAAGTTCAAAGAAAATACCGGACATTTAAATATCTGGTATTTTTGTGTGGTGGGGAGGAGCAGCTAAAGCAAGCAAGATGAGCCTAGGCAGGCAAGAATTTTGGCAGGCGGCCAACAGCACCAGCAGGTTGCTACAGCTGCTGATATGCCACGTGGGTGGATGGTGTCTCAGCATCTAGTAAGAGGGGAGGGCAAGTGCAGCTTACAGAGGAGAGTGGGACGTGCTTAGACTTGGGCGCTGCTTCTTCCATTCCCCCTTGTGCTTCCACTCATCAACCAATCTTGGCCCTTGCCAAAGAGAACAGAGTTCATGCTCCATATCCCTGACACTACCATCTTCTACTTCCATGCAGCAGCCAGTTGACTGCCCAGTCACCTCAGCCAACATCACATTACCTGTCTCAAGGCAGCAGAGCTCATACTCAAATTTCCCAGGCAGTTCCCTTCCCTCTCACAATTGTCTTCCTTTTCAAGTTAATGGCTAGAGAGAGCAAGGGAGCCTGCCAGAGCCGGATAATGCACAACAGCAGAACAGTAGAAGTGAGAGTTGATATCCTTCAACTCTCACTTTCTGCCTTATTCTGACACAGGAAGATTCAAGCAGACTTCCCCCCTTCCCACGCCAAATCTCAATATGGGAAATTATTAAATGATTAACAAAAACATTTAAAATATGCTGCCTTTCCCCGAGATGACTATGCTTGTTGCATTGCCAGCATCCCCACATTATTCTTCGGCTTGAGGGACATGGAAGAAGTGGAGCAGAAGAGATTGGGAGAGTCCAAGAGTTGTCCTCGGTCCTCTGCTCCCAATCAGTGAATCATGCAGCTGAGAAAAGTGAGAAATGGAACTCCAGAAAGGCTTAGAAGGTAAGTGTTTCAGCAGAGAGGCACTGTTTGATGCATGGCATCAGGCTGAATGAAGCTGGTGGAGAAAAGTTAGATGGGAGAGGGAGAAGGACATGTATGAACTGGGGGCAGGGAAATAGGAAGGCACTCTGTAATGATTCAAGGCATATTTCTTTTTTATTGTAGCATAATGGAAATAGAATGCAATCCTAAACTAAGCTCTAAGACCCACTGAACTCCAAGGGATTTACTTGTAAATATGCAGACTTAATGTTGTGCTCTGTGAATGCGTGTGCAAAAATGCTCTGTTTTGGACCAATTTTGACCTCACTGAGACCCCGGAGCTTCCAGTTTCCCACCAGATGTGACTTCATTGTGGTCTCCAGAGCAAGCTCACACGAGTAACATGGAGTGTGTCTGGTATTTGGGTTGAAACCATCTGGCAAACCTCTTTTATATAGGATCATTACCGCTCCCAAACTGGTTATTTTGAGTGTCCCAGGCATTCTTCTAACTTGTTATAAGAGCCCAGTTCAAACAAGTCACTTGGAAAGCTTCAGGCCTGCAATGATTTCCAACAGTCTGTCTAGTGCTAACACCTGTTTTGAGTAGATCAGTGAGTAAAGCAAATAACAAATGGAAATAAACTTTAGACACCCTGAGGGCTAAAATTTTAATTGACAGCTAAATTAATATACTACTTAATGTGAGCAGGATAACAGAGCTTGGCCTTCAGGAAACACTTGCAGGTGGCAGGGGCTGATGCTGTAATCAATAATTATGTGAACTGCTAATGCAGGCGATGAACAGCTTTCTAACTGTCCAGATGGAGAGGCATTTTGCAGCAATATTTCAGGAAATGAAGTTACTGATCCTTAAAACTCCCTGCTGGAACAAGCTTTTGTTCACTTTGATGCAGTAGAACACTTGGAGGGTCATGTTGCCCAGATCCAGGCCTATGAAGACATATGCCCCACTTTAACTTTATGCACTGGCATCAGTCTTCCTGAAATCTAGCCTAAAAGCAAGTATATCTGCAGATGTTTCTGTTTTACAGAATGAATGATGAATATTACAGGTTGATCAAAATGGTTAAGGTACTTTCCCAGCAGATAATTAGTTCACATACACTTCAAGACACTCTGATCATGTCTCAAAATGGGGACATTGTTACACATTTGATCTAAAGCTGACAACATGCAATCTACCATGTAATATTAGCTACTAGTATCCTAGCAGACACAAAGCCATGATACAACTCTGAGAGTTTGCAGAGGTGGAAAATTGCATGAAGTCTTAGCAGAGTATTTGCATTGCCAAGTAGGAATATAACACACATGTGAAAGTATGAAGAAGCATGTGGTACCAGGCTTAACATTGTCCCTGTCAGGGCGGCGGATCCCTCACCGCCAGTAGGCACTTCCTGCTGCCATTTATCTGGCCATTGGAGGTGGGGGGGGGGAATGGGAGTGGGATGTCAGCAGCATCTGAACATGTTGATGTTGCTCCCTGTGTGCCCAGAAATGACATCAGCATATCACTGGGGGAAGCTGAGGATGCTCTGTTATTTGGGCAAAACTTTGTGGTTAAATCACACAGTTCTGCCCAAATACCTGAGTATCCCTGGTGTCCCACTGATGCACCTTTTGAGTGCATGGGAGTGATGTCAGTGCATTGCTGGTGATGTGATGACATTGCCAGTGAGCCGTACATGACCCAGTAAGTCCCCACTCCCAGTTGGTTGCCAGGAGGGACCTGGCAATCCTATGTGGCACGTGCCTGTGTAAAGAAAGAGAAACCTGTTTACAAGGTTCTGGGAATGTGTAGATTAGACTACTGAAACATGCTCTGTGCAGGTTTTCATTTGAAGAACATCAGTTAGTTCTTAGACTTGCTAGGATCTTAATATTCACCAGCTATGTTAAGCATATGATTCCTGCTTTATGACACTTTGGGCTAGTGAATGCCTGCTGAGGGAAGGGTGCAGTGAGAAAACTCTCTTGCCACTCCACCTTGACTCTTTAGCCTCACCAATCCTGCCTCATGCCACATTTAAATTCACGTGGGCTGAGGCAAACTCTACAATGGCTTAAAGCCTTGAGAGCCAGTTTGGTGTAGTGGTTAAGAGAGTGGGACTCTAATCTGGAGAACCGGGTTTGATTCCCCACTCCTCCACTTGAAGCCAGCTGGGTGACCTTGGGTGAGTCACAGCTTCTAGGAGCTCTCTCAGCCCCACCTACCTCACAGGGTATTGTTGTTGTGGAAATAATAGTAACATACTTTGTAAACCACTCTGAGTGAGCATTAAGTCGTCCTGAAAGGTGGTAAATAAATCAAATGTTATTATTATTAATAATGAATCTTACTTCCCTGGCTTCAGATTCCTTTCTTGGCCCAATACAAAAAGGTCTGGTTTTGACCTAAAGTCCTAAACCATTTGAGACTACTTTCAGCCACATTACTCTTACCCACAATCTGACAGCAGTTGGAGGTATTCTGTTTTGAATATACATTTACAAAGGAAAAACTTGCAAGCACTATCAGGGATTAAGATTTCCTGTGCTATCTCTGCATTCACAAATGCTTTTGCCTCCTTCTCTCCTAACTTTCTGATAAAACCTGCCTGTTCTGAAGCCATTTGGATTTTGGTGAGTTTTTATGGATTTTGGAAATTATGGTACATTTTCAATGTTACTGACTTGTTTTTTACCTGGAGTCCTGAAGTGCTCAGTTTTATCCCCCATGCTATTTAATGTTTACATGAAGCCAGTGGGAGAGATCATCAGAAAGTTTGGGCTGCAGTGTCACTGATATGCAGATGATACCCATCTCTGCCTTTCTTTTCTACAGTCATAAATCCAGAGGAGTTAGCCATGTTAGTCTGTAGTAGCAAAATAGAAAAGGGTCCAGTAGCACCTTGCATGCATCTGATGAAGAGAACTATGATTCTCGAAAGCTTATGCTACAGTAAAGTTAGTTAGTCTTAAAGGTGCTACTGGACTCTTTTCTATTTTTCTTTTCTACCTAATTTCAAGGATGCAGATGATGTTTTGAACTGGTGCTTAAAGGGTTGCCAGGTCCCCCTGTCCTCCTGGTGGGAGGTTGGGGCCCCAGCACCTACCTGTGCACTCCCGGGCCCATGTGATGATGTCATGTCCAGGAAGTGATGCCATTGTGTGGGCCACGGCTACTTCCTGGAGTGCTCCTGTGTTCTGCGGCGAGCCAATTTGGGCCCAAATCAGGCCTGATTCAGGCCGAATTGGGCCACTGCAGGGCACGGGGATGATCCTGCACTCTGAATCAGCCCAGATCAGGCCCAAATTGGCCTGGAATGGGCTGCTGCAGAGCGTGGGAGTACTGCTGAGCTCCCACGCTCTGCAGCGGTCAGTTCCAGCAGGCCCACGGGAGTGTGCCATACTGGGAGCATGCTCCTGGGAGGCCCGTGCTTCCTCCACCGGTCAGGTAAGTGGAGGTGGGGGTGAAGGTGGGAGCAGGGATCCCCTGCCCCCATCAGGGGAATGGCAACCCTAGGTGCTTGTAGTCAGTAATGGGCTGGATGGGGGACAAACAAGCTGAAACTTAAGCCTGACAACACAGAAGTTATTTGAGTTAGTATAAAAGCCAACCAGCAACTTAAGATCTCTTGTATCTTGGAGGGGGTTCCACTCCCCCTGGAAAGTCTGGTTCACAGCTTGGGAGTACTGCTTGGCATAGCAGTCACCTTCGAAAACCAGGTGGCTGTGGTGGCTCAGAGTGCATTTGCCCAACTTTGGCTGGTGTGTTAGCTGCTTCCATTCCTGGTTCAGTCAGATCTAGCCGCAGTGATACATGCTTTAGTTACATCTTGACTGGACTATTGCAATGTGTTCTGCTTGGGGCTATTCTTGAAGAGTATTCAGAAGCTGCAGCTAGTGTAGAATGCTGTGGATAGAGCCAGCTACTAGAAGCACTTGACCCCAATATTACAGCAACTACATCAGCTGCTCCCAAACCCAATTAAAGGTACTGGTTCTCTCCTTTAAAGCCTACATTGCTTGGGGCCAGGATATCTGAAGGGCCATCCTCTCCCATATGTTCCTGCCCAGGAGTGGATCATAGGGAGAGACCTTCCTGACTGTCCCATCAGCCAAGGAAGCTCTGTTTGTGAGTACGTAAGAGAGGATATTTTTGGTGGCAGCTCTGCAATTGTGGAACAGCCTCCCCAGGAAGTGCACCTCTCCCCCTCACCCTCACTCATTAGGAAGTAGCTGAGGGCAGATTTATTTAGAACTGCATATAATTAATTTTGCTATTTATTGATGACTTTATATAGTGATTTTAAATTGAGTTTTTATATATTTTTATGACTGCCATAAGTTGCCTTGAGTGCCACAAGTAGAAAGATGGCTAACAAATGTTTTAGATAAATAAATAAATAATAATAATAACAACAACAACAGCATGCTTATATACCACCCTTCGGGACAGATTAGTACCCACTCAGAGTGGTGAACAAAGTCAGTTATTATCCCCACAATATAGCTGGGGAGCTGGAACTGAGAGGAGTGGCTTACCCAAGGCTACCTGCAGAGTTCATGGTAGTGATGGGAATCGAACTAGCAGAGTGCTGGTCACAACCCATCCACTAAACCACTATGCTACAGCAGGGTATAAATACTCTAAATAAACAAAGCCTGTTACATCTTAAAAGCAGTAGTAATATAATGAAATGTTAGCTAGAGTCTATTTCCTTCATTATTCTTAAAACACTGCTAACTACTGGTTTGGTCAGATTATTCCCATCAATTGTATCCATAGATTCCTATGGGTTACTAAAGAGCCACAGGATTTTTAGCAAACATTTCTGCTAAGGTAATTTTACTGCCAAAGGCCCACAGGTAAAACATGATACAAATATCTGTCCTATTTTTCAAAGTAGGGTGAATCATGTTTGAGAATGAAATAGCTGCTGGCATGGAGTTCACGAAAATGAAGCCCTTGTGGGGCTACCCTTCATACACCCATGCAAGACAGAAGGAACTTTTATTCCTGTTTCATCAATAACAATGAGCAAGCATTCAGTCAAGGAATGGGTGCACAGAGTCCAGCTATTTTTCAAGACACAAATAATATGTATTACAAGTTTAGGGGGGGGGGGAGAAAAATTCTTCAGCATCTGAAGTCTTTGAAAACCAATGTACTGATGTTTCCAATGCAAACTATCAGTAGGGAGTTTCATTTTTTAAAATAAGTTGAATAATATTTAGAGCTGAGCAAATGTGCTTTATTTTGTTTGTTTACATTTTCACTTATATTTTGTCAGTGGTTTTAGTTCTTTACCTTTTGCTGGCAGTTTTGTAGATTCATTTGTATTGCATACAAATGGAATATGTTTTATAATATATTTCAATATGCAACGTATGCCATTTATACATATAAGCCTAATTTACTGATGACAAATAACATTGAAAATTGTACCCATTTTTGTGGAAAAATAAGACCAGGAAAAAGGTACAAGATAGAAGATAGATAAGAAATAAAGAATTCACTGTTGTGAGTAGAGATGGGCACGAACTGAAATACGAACCAGGCCGGGTCATGGTTCGTGAACTGGCGGTTCGTCAGAGCCCATTTCTGACGAACCGCCACGAACTTTTAGGCTGGTTCATTTGGTTCATTTTTTGGTTCATCACTGCAGACAGCCTGGTGCCAATCAATCGGTTTCCTAGGCAACGGGGATGGACTTCCTGCAGACCTTCTGCTGACCCGAACATGAACTTCTGCTGGCCCGGAAGTGATGATTTTCTGACCTGGGTGTGCCGTTCTCACGAACCAAATGAACTGGTTCATGAACCAGGGGCAGGTTTGTGAAAGTTCGTGGTTCATGGTTCGTGAAATTCAACGAACCACAAACCTCATGGTTCGTTTTTTTTACGGTTTGTGCCCATCTCTAGTTGTGAGTCACACAACAAAGAATAAAAATAAAAATGGTGACTCTCAGATTGAAGCTTAGGGATGAAATCTTTGAAATTGTTCCAAGTTGCATTGGTTTGGATCCAGAAACATCAGAAGAAAGCACTGATGTTCATGGATCTTTTCTTAAGTTCCTTCCCCAGCAGTCATTTCCTACACTAGGAAAATTTATTCCCAAGGTAGCAGGACCTGCTCTTTGAGCCTCTTCCATCGGCTCAGTGCTGCTAATGGAAAGGTAAGGAGAAGGGATTCTGTATGTTCTCTCTCACTACCGCAGCTTCCCAACACACATAGCTATTAGGCCACATGGGTCCTGCAGCCCCAAGAATAAATTTTCCTAGGGTTAGAAATGGCTGCTGGGGGCAGGGCAAGGGAACAGTAGATTTATATGCAATTCTAACATCCGTGCATCATTAGATCCAACCCATTGTATCAATTATCCTTCTTGGAAATACAATCCTATGAATGAGAGAAACCTATTGGAAAGACAGCTGTTCAAGTGGGGGAGGGGGACCTGAGGCCCCAAAATAATAATCTACATTCTTCCTTAATCAAAAAAAGGTAAACTTAATGATACCTTCCATGTTAATAGATATATTGCTACAGTTTTTTTTAATTAAAGACACCTTCTTGTTTGAAGTATAGTGATATTTTATGGTGGTAAAAGCCTTTTCCTTATTTCCTGTTTATTTAAAAAAAACTCTGTTTGCACCATATTCAAGTTTCCACTTTGAATCTCATCAGTTCAAATGTTATCTCTACCATAAAATAGCCTTAAGCAAACCCCTTTTTCTAACCCAAAGTGCCCCCATACATCCCTGTAATATGGGTCGTTTCCACACAGCTTACCTTCTTCCAGAAAACAGCATCTTCATGCATGAAATCACACGAGAAGACACTGTTATCGTGCAAGAAGATAACAGCGTCTTTTCGTGCAATAACAGCGTCTTCTCGCGTGATTTCGCGTGTGAAGACGTTGTTTTCCAGAAGAAGGTAAGCTGTGTGGAAACAGCTATGGAGAAAATAATTATTACCAATCTTACAGGGATTTTGTAGAGATTTCATGATAATGTATGTGAAGTGAACACTTGTAATTTTAGGTATTAATTGATTAACAGGATTAATTCATGCTGCTGTTGGCAAGAAAGGTAATGGTAGTCCGCTGTGCAAGTACCGAATCATACTGACCCATGGGGGGATGTCGCATCATGACGTTTTCTTGGCAGACTTTTGTTACGAGATGGTTTGCCATTGCCTTTCCCAGTCATCTGCGCTTTACTCCCGGGAAACTGGGTACTCATTTTACTGACCTTGGGAGGATGGAAGGCTGAGTCAACTCCTATTGGTAGTGCTAAGAACATCATCTTCAGCTGTTTCTATCTCTACTGTTTCCAAGATTTTCGATGTTTCTGATGTGTGGTTCTATCATTTATTCTTATGTAAGCACACAAAAGTTTTAAAGGTCCTTAACAATATTTACCATTAAGATATTTATTTATTATTTATCTTCTATGTAGCACTGTATTTTAATGTAGCATTGTATTTTCAAAATATGTAGCACTGACCTCACAACCTCTTTCTTTTTCAATTGGCTTGAATAGTCCATAACAAAATAATTCATACATTTTCAAACAATGCAATAGTAATTTCTTTTAGCGCAAACCACTCAAAATAATTTGCAATTAACTTCGAGATAACTCATGAACACTGACTGCCTGTGAAGAAAAAACTAAAAAATTCATAGTAAAAAAAAATCATGTTAATATATAGGGGCCAAGTCCAACAATTGTAAGACATCTATGTAAGAGGACTTTCCCCCATCTTTCCTTTCTTACAACAACCTGTGTAACCCTAAAAAGGCAATTAAAGAGTTTGGGGGACCCTCATGAACTAAAAGCACAGGGGGTTACAGTGAGGAGGGAAAATACGGCAAAACCACCAGTCCTTTCTTCCAGTAGCAGTCTCTGCTGGTAAATGAGAGAGAAAGATGATTTCACTCTATTCTCCCTCCTCACAGCAGTTTCCTGTGCTGTGTGGCTTTCTGTACAAAGCAGTCCTTCAGTCATGGGAACATGAGGGGTCATGGAGGATTGCTGTGGGAAGGGACATAGATCCTACTTTAGTGATAAACCATATATTTCTATGAGGTTTTTCTTCCAAAACCTTGGCCAAAGATAGTTATTTGGCATTAATGTATTATTTCACTAGAAAACCAGTCCTTCCCCGCAATGAAAGACTCAGAAAACTAGTTGTAGTAATCAAAACTTTGGAACACTGGGAATATTTAAAGTAGCTTAATTCCTTAAAGCACAACCCTCCATAATTCATACCTCTCTGGTATACTTACCTATATTGACCATGTTTTGTGCCCTTTAGGAGCTTAAAGCCAACGTACATTTTTAACATTTAACTTCATCTATATTTTTAAAGTGAAGCAGTAAAAGTTAATTTTGGTCTTACCTTCTAAGAAAGCAGGCAAGAGCTATACTGTAGGTGGAATAGTGTACCAAGTAACAGATTTTTGTACACTCTTTCTTACAGGTGGTATGCAGTCTATAGGAAAAGTAAATATATTGGAATGTATAATAAATACTTTAAAATAGAGCATGTTATTTGATTGATGAGCTAGCTTTAGTTGTGTAATAAAGGATGTGGAATATGTCAATGTACAAATTATCTGGTAAATTGATAATAAACAAACCAATTCACATAAAGCTTCAGGTACCTCTTAACATAGGAGAAGGTTCCCTCCCAACACATCAGAAGAAACAGTGGATGCACCCCACACAGACCTGAGATTACATCCAGAATCAAGGCTCCATTATCCCTGCAATCATGCTTCCTTGTCCTCCCTTACTTTGGCTAATTTGGTTTGTTGGCTAGGCTTTCCTGCCTTCCATCTCCAAAAGTGAAATAGGCAACAACATGCCAATGATGTTAGGAAACAATACAAATGAACAAACAAAAGATATAGCACAGCACAGTAGCATTGGTTCAGTGGGATCTACTTCATTCTCCGAAGTAGAACATGGGATGTTTTCATTCCATGCGTACGTCACTCACAATCCACTGATGGGATTCCACAGCCAATGAATATTCTTAACCCTGCACTAGGGTTGCCAAGTCCTAAATGAAGACTGACAAGAGTTTCATTCCTAGTAGTTTGATATCTTGAGAGAAGGAAGGGCTCAGAGGATTTCAATTTCATTTGATTATGGTGTCCTGCGCATGTTTCCTTGTAATTCGCAGTTTGTGTGTATGTGTGTGTGAGAGAGGAGGGAGCAAGAAATCCCCGCTCTATCAGACATGTTCTAAACACATTCAGCCCCAATTTCAATTTACTATTTAAATACAAGATGTGGTAGTCAGAGAGACAACTTTCTTAAAGTGACACTATGAGCTGAAAATGTACTGACTTGAAAGAGAGTTATTTGTGACATAGAAATTTCAAGCAAAATATTGCCTGCTAAATATATAATCATGATTGCGGAGAAAATCCAATGCCCTCTCCTACTATGAACTCCTGCTCCAAATGGTTTATGGCTAGCCTATTTTTAATATGCTTCTTCTGCTTTTAATATAATGGTTAGCAGCACAAACAACTTTTCAAAAAGATTAGATGAATACATCCAAGATAGGTGGCATTTTGTGAGATCATATCCCTACATCCTGAAGAGTAACAGTATTGTCTTCATACTCTGCTTCTGAACATCCTAGGGCTTCCAAATTGCCATTGCAGGCAAACAAAAAGCTAAGATGAATGGTCTCATGCACAGAAAACATCTTCTACATACATATCACATTTCACAAAGAAAACTCACGCCAAGCACTCATTAAAATGCTTAAAAATAATAGTTAAATAGTCCTTTTCATGATCTCAGATTTCCTAGATACTGGTAGCTTAAGGTGCTTTGCAACAGTAGATTGATTTGAACCTTCTGAAGTATATCAACAATCAAAGCAGGCAAGGGTAGCTGGCATTGCTAGTGGGTATTCAGTTCATGTGGACATGCCCAGCTCTCTTCCAAGGAGATGAGGATAATATCAATCTATGGAATATTTTCCCAATCAAAAGCTACCATACAAAAAGTGTTCATAACAGACAGGTGCTCTGTCAGCTTTGAGCATTATCAGTCCACAGAAGTGCTTCCCGGCTCATGAATTCATCCAGTTTTTACTGGTACATGGCCAACAATTAATGCATGGAAGCACACAGAGTTTCTGTGTTCCTATCTATTCCTGCAGCCCCTTCCAATTCCCAGAAAAGATCATTGTCTTGGGATCTGTACAGATCAGCCATATGAATCAGATGAGCTGGAGAAAGTAGAGACTTATAGGATAGAACTGGCCCCTTGCCCCAGCATTGTGCTTGCAGAAGAGGAAGGAAGAACAATTTCATCCAGTTTCCCTTCTCCATTCCAGCCCTCCACCTCCACCCCAGTCATGTTGATGTTCCTCCACCCAAGTTTTTAAGATTCTAGGGATGGTCTTTCTGGGGATCAGAAAGGGCTGAAGGAACAGAAAACAGGAAAACTCTTGGATTGGATGGGTTAGCATGCCATCTCTTAGCTCAGCTATGAGTCACGTAAACCTGAAATGTGAGAAGTTCAGTGATGAGCTGAGCTTGTGATTACTTATGGAGAACCACTTGACACCTATAAACCTAATGATGATGCATCTCATGTAGTACTTTGGCACCATGATTTTATGTGCCATTTGTACATTTGTGGACTTCAATTGGAAATTTGCCACCATCACTTCTTCCAACCTTTAAGAAAAGAAAACCACTTGTGGAACAATACAGAGCTTGATTTTCTGTTGCTGCATTTTAGAAAGATATTCATCCATCAGAGCAGTTGAATGTAACGAGCGTGCACCTCTCCATTAAGCTATTTCAGGTAGAGTTGTTTGCTTTGACCCAATTGTGATAGTTGCTATCAAGAACAGAACAGGTATGCTGTTTACTCAGATGAAAACGTGATGAGATATTTTGTCAAATACTGTGAAATTCAACCAGTGAAACACATGAAAGAAGAATGAACAATTTCAGGGAAGAAAGTGCCTGTGCTTACCATAAGCTGCTGGAAAATAGTTTTTAGTGCAAACATGTAATAGCAAAGCAAAGCTGTTAAATGAAGAAAGCATGCACATATCAGATGATAAGTGTAACAGTGATTAGCAGACTGTTAATATTGTTAAAAGACTCAGAAAAGTTTTATTTTAGTATGTGCCAATTAGCCTGCATAATGCCTCACTATGTTCAGTGGTATAGATTAGAGGTGGGCACGGACAGGGGAAAAAAAATGAATGCAATGTTCGTTGTTCATTGCCATCCACAAACAGAGAATCATGAACAACCCCGAACATGACCCTGTTCACAAACATGTTCGGGGTTGGCTGTTTGTGGGAGGGAGGGGGAAGATATGAAAGGGAAGGAGGTTCCCCACGCCGTTTGCAAATGGCATGGGGAACCTGCTTCCCTTCAGAGTCACCCCTCCCTCCCTCCAGCTGGCTGGAAGGAGGGAGACTCTGAAGGGAAGGAGGTTCCCCACGCCGCCGTTTGCAAACGGCACAGGGAACCTTCTTCCCTTCAGAGTCTCCCTCCTCCCTCTAGCCAGCTGGAAGGAGGGAGACTTAGCAAATGTCATGGGAAGAAAGTTCCCTGCGCCATTTGCAAATGGCGTGGGGAACCTCCTTCTTTTTGCAAACTGCAAGGGGAACCTCCTTTCCTTCAAAGTCTCCCTCCTTCCAGCTGGTGAGAGGGAGGGAGGGGAGACTCTGAAGGGAAGAAGGTTCCCGTGCCATTTGCAAATGGCGTGGGAAACCTCCTACACTTCAAAGTCTCCCTCCTTCCAGCCAGCTGGAGGGAGGGAGGGGAGACTCTGAAGGGAAGAAGGTTCCCCATGCGGTTTGCTAAGAGTGTGGGGAACCTCCTTCCCTTCAAAGTCTCCCTCCTTCCAGGTGGCTGGAGGGAGGGGGGGAGACTTTGTCAGGAAACCCCTGACAAGCGGCTGAGTCGGGGGTGAAGTGCCTCTCTCCTTGCTGCTGTGCAGCAGCAGGGAGAAGGGCATTTCACCCCGGTAGGCTGCACTCAGCCGCTTGTCAGGGGTTTCCTGACAAACCCCTGACAAGCAGCTGAGTAGGAGATTTAAATGTCCCTCTTCATGCGCTGTGCAGCAGCAGGGAGAGGGAAATTTAAACCCAGGCAGGCTGCAATCAGGCCTTGTCAGGGTTTTCCCTGACAAGCGGCTCAGTCAGGGGTGACGTGACGTGCCCCTGGGCTTAGATTGGGGTTTCCAGGGCAACAGGAGTTCAGACAAAGTTCAGAAATTCTGTGCGTACTGTTGCCAAGGGAATTGATTGAAAGGTGCAGACTGTCTGGCTTGACAAACAGGGCTTGGAACGAACACGTTCGTCGGGAGCGGGGCCTCACGAACAGCTTGCTCACAAACAGCTGATCGGGCTGTTTGTGGCTTTTTTTTGTTCGTATTGCTGTTCGTGCCCATCTCTAGTGCAGATCTGCCAAGAGCGGAAGACTACAGGAATAAAATTATGGGTGACCTGGTCACCCTGGAAGTCTATGGAGCTGGGTAAATCATGCATTTTGTTTTAATATGGTGTTTGGGTTGGATATGGGTGGGAAGAGGAGGCCCCAAAAGAATCTATCTCTGGGAGCCCATTATGGCTCTTGGCAATATTAGACGATGGGAATACTCATTTCCTGCTATATACTAAGAGTCAGTGGTCCCCTAAGAATGGTATTCATAACAATCACTACCTCTTGTACTTTGATCAACTGCTTCGTGAGATTCTCATTTTAACTCCTTTCTACACACGTTTTAAAAACCTTTATAAACTAATTTCCCCATCCGATTTGAGTTGATTCAACTTCAGCCTGCTGCAAAATCATGCAAAATTAAATTTTTGATATGACATCATTTTATGAGCTAATTATTTAAAATAATCAGTCATGGATTGATTACCCTTTAGTATCGTTTGACCTACTTATCACATTGATAATCGTGAGTTGATGAAGAATTAGCCCCTCAGCATCTCCACTAATGTCCCCATTGGAGGCATATTATGATAAAAATGTAAGAAAAAGTTAAAACTCGATAATTATGGGTCTAATGGATTAATATCTTATTTTCCTCTCCCTGTCCCAGAGTCAAAGCATTCTTATTTCTGATCCATAGTAGAAGGCATTCATCACTACAATCTAAAGCAACACTATATTACTTCATTAGTAAAGTGCTTCAATTCAATACGTCACATTGCCAGTTAAATGGAGACCAAATAAGCAGTATGGACAATGTAGCACTTTACTGATGATGCTACTGCTAGAGTAAGCTACTGGTATTTAAGAGCATGGATGCAAATTAGGCTGCAATCTTAAGGAATTTTTTTCCTGGGAGAAAGGGAAATGCGTAACATGGGACTTACTTCTAAGAAAACCTGCTTAGGCAAGCTCCCTAAATGAATGAATATGAGGTGGCAGCAACTGAAGATTAGCTAATACAAAAGGGGGTGATTTTATACAATGCTTCATGGTAATCTCTGAAGATGCTCCTATATACTATTAGCGTTTAGGAGAAAGCTATGTTTCACATTGTTGCTCTCTCTCTCTAATTTAATTCAAGCAATAGGGATATTTGGATGCAACAGCAATCTTAAAAAAAATCCCTTGGCAGCAAAAAAGTGCAGCAAGTCTGTATTTAGTTTTCTTGATTTTTGGTTGCTAAACACTCCAATGTTTGGAGGTACATGAATCTCCTGCTGGCAGTTCAGGATATATGCATTCCTTTATGAAAAAAATGGTTTTACATCTGACTGTAAAATCCAAAATGTTCATGAAATGCTAGAACAAATCATTAAGCACCACCATCCTACCAATCATCTGTCAGTAACCTTTCTAAACCAAACATAAATCTAACACTGCCATCCTAAGCAGAGTTATGTTGTTCTAAGTCCATAAATTTCAACAAACTAAAAATGGTGTAACACTCCTTAGGATGGTCCTATAAATCAGTAAATCTTCTTTCTGATGTAAGATCTAATTATATTATTTGAGGCTGTACCGAGACATTCTTCAATCATAGTCCTTGTTGTATAAATTCGAACTAGCTGCAACAGTCAGGGCCAAACCAGAAATGACAACAGGAAAATTGTAAACAGAAACTTACCAGCATTTTGAAAACAAACAAAAAAGCTGGCGTACATGGATCCCATTCAGATTTGGGCCAAGGTACAGGGGGAAGAGATTCATCGTTCACCCTCCCTATCCCTGCAGTTTTGCCACCTGAAATCAACATCCTGGGGGCCTCTGCACTGGAGGACTTCTGGAAGCTAGAAACAATCCAAGTTGCAGAGCCGTAGAGGCTGCTTAGCTTGGACCTGTCCTCCTGCATCACCATGTTAATGTCCCAGTTCATCCCTTGGTGAAACTACTTATGAGGGGGAGAATTATACTCAGTATTTTCCTAGGCCCTAATCTGAAGTGGGACCATTGGCAGCTTTCACTGCTATTTTTCAGCTACTGAGAAGATCCCATTATGTATCATTCAGAGTCTCATGAGGTCTGACCCTTTGTATGACCAGTCATACTTTGAGCATTTAATAAAAATATACTGTTACTAATTGAAAAGACATGCAGCTCCAAGGGTTTTAAAAAAAATATTTATGTCTGTGGAACACAACATTCTCACTTCCTCCTCTTGGTACAGCTGAAAATGACTCCAAAGTTCTGCTCCTGGGGGTGGGAGACTTGGATTCAATGGAGCATTTCTATGGAAAGAAGTGTTTATGTCTGTGGAACACAAGGTTTTCATCTCCCAAATGCCTCAATAGCTCCAAATGTTCTCCAAATCCTGCTCCTGGAAGGTGGGGGACCCCAGGAGCAACCTTTGGTGAGTATTTGGGGCTATAGTGAGAGAGGGGAAGACAAGAATGTCATGTTCCACAGACAGAAATCTTTTCATCTGGGGAAATACTCTTGGGATCTTGGCCTGTATCTTTGTAAGAAAGTTAAGATATTGAAGGGTGATCTCTTGAGTGAAGGTTATTTTACAATTTAATATACATACACTATCATTAATTTTAGAATAATACAGAAACCTAATATTTCTTTTTCATTAGTTTTGAAATCTGAAATATAGAGCTGCCCGACTCCCAAGTTTCAAGAGGTGGAGGTGGAAAAATACAACAAAATAGCCATTGGGTTGATGACGTGACACCATGTCTATGGACAACTAGGAAGTGATGTCTGTCCTTTGTAGGAACCATCAGAAACTCTATGGTTTTACCATAGAGTTTGCAGTGATTAGTAGAGAGGACTGATGTCACTTCTGGGTTTTCCCCAGAAGTTACATCATGCTGTCACCAATGGTGACCTCTCCATCTCCCTGTCCCCTAGTCTCCCATTAGTTGTCAGGCCATGACTAAAAAGCCTATCATCACATCACAAAGCCATGCTTTCCGATATAAATAATCTCAAATTATGGCAATATTGATTGCAATTAACTACTATCAGCTTCTATTGCTTGTGGTTTTTACTGGTAGAAAGAATAAGTTTACTTTAGAATACAAAATAGTTTTGTATACAAATGAAATAAAACATCTTTGTTTCTGTTTCATTAAATTTGTCACAGGGAACTAGCAGAATTGCATGGCCTGAGCAGTGTTACAACCAATTTAATGGAGGATAATTTTTAATCAATAAGCAAAAATTATCATACTTTTAAAACATGAGTCTGGGCATTGGGGAAACTTTCCAAAATGTGAATAACTGAATTGTTGGTAAGACAAGCTGTTGAATCATAAAAAGGAGAGAGACCGTCCAGCAGGTGTATTACCTCTCAGTTTAGCACTGTCTATTATACAGGACAAGTATCTATGAGTGCAAAGTGTTGGGGTCAATATTAAATAATTCCGCTAGACACAGTGCAATCCTTAGCTAAGGTAACAGTTCTAGGTCCATAGAAATTAATGGGCTTAAAAGGTGTAATTCTATTTAGGATCACAATGTTAGAAAGTTATTCCTAAAAGAGAAGGGAATGGAAGAAGGAGGAATCACTCATGGTTTTCAAGAATAGACCAGGGAGTTGCTCCCAGCTGGAAAGAGCAAGAGAGCAGTGGAGAAAGAATAAATGTCATGAAAAGGATATCCCACAGAGATAAAATCTCTTTAGACATCTCTATGTAATTTTCAGTGCAGGAGATAAGAGCTTATGAGGTCCTTACAAACAAGGCACTTAAAACTACCCCTACCAAGACCCGAGGAGAAAGTAACAAGTTCAAAGCTACTTACTGTTTGGGTCTACATTTTCACAAAGTTCTGTTTTTGCTTCCCCATTGGGTCTGTCGCTAGCTTTGTGTGAAAGTCGCGATGACATGGTTGCTGCTGTCACTACTGCCTTGAAGCTGCGTTTCCGTTTCTGGACATTTAGTTCAGGGTGGAAGATGATGATGTACACTTTCGGCATGTAAAGCATCCCCAGGGCCACAGAAGCACTTAAGTTCATGGATATTGTAAGTGTGGTAGTTTGTACGTAGAGCTAGGAAACACAACACATAAGGACACTATTACAAATAAAATGGTATGAGAAGGAAGCAATACCAGTTTCAAAACAGGTGCCTGTTAGAACCATGTTGATTGAGTCAGTCTGGGTCGTTTTAAATTTGTACCAGCATTTATGCAGCCTTTGCCAATTTTACAAACATTTTCTAAAAGGAATCAAAAGCTTCTAGGGTTCAAGAAGACTGATATGATCCTATGCATGAGGTACGTTCAGTAAGGCTTCTAAGTTCAAAAAGGCTTCTTCATATTCAATAGTGTATCGAACTGCAGTCATTCTTGGTGCTTTTATCATAAAGTTGAATCCTACATAGAACCTTGTACTGGACAGGTACTTACTACTAATAGCTGCTAAACATGTCTTGAAGGAGGGAAATGTAGGCTCTGGATTTGTGTGCGTGTGGTATTAATGAGGTGAACTATATTGACCCTCAGGTTCTGAGTATGAGGATTCAGCAAGAGATACCACCAACACAATACCCTTTTTGAGCATGGGCCTTGATCCAGAAAAAGTGTGGAGCAGCCTGCTTCAACGCACAAACTGAACTTCTTGTATCAGGGAAAGCAGGTTTAAGATCCTATAGCAAATCTTCCCAAGACTTATTCACAAATGCATATAACATTCACTAGGTGCCTTATCACTTGATGATTTGCAGATGAATTAGGGTTGCCAGCTCCAAGCTGGGAAATTCCAGGAGATTTTGGATGTTGAGCCTAGAGATGGTAAGTTTGGGGTGGGAACCTCAGTGAGTTATAAAGGTATAGAGTCACCCTCCAAAGCAGCCATTTTCTCCATGGGAACCTTCCTTCACAACCACCCTCACATGTTGACCATTCTGTCAAGCTACTAAACGTTCCTATATTACCAGTCACAACAAGGAGGTCTAGGGCAAAAGCCTTTTGTGGCAGCAAAAAAATCAAGGAAGTCAAGTCACAGGTCCCACTGACATGAAACAGAAGGTGTTTCCGAGGTAAACGTTTGGGTAAAGGAGAGAACACCTAAGCTTTGTGTGAATGGAATTTAAAAGTGTGTTGGCTGAGATAAAAGTTTAAAGTAAAATAAGGAGGAGCTGAATTTAAGGTTCAAAGCCAAAGGTATATTATTAAAGGTAGCATCTATGGAGAAAGGAAAGTTCAAAAGGAAAATGTTCATATAATGGCTGCCAATGGAGACTGACAGAGATTCTCTCACATATAGTCTAGGGATGGGGCAAGTTCTGTGCTGACATAAAGGGAATTTGAAAGGCTAGGGTTGGGTACTGTGGGCCAGGAAACTTAAAGAATATTTCTATGCCTAGATGAAACTAGTTGAATTATAGAATTCACTGCCTCTGTTGATAACCAATTTTTTAAAGAAAACATTGAACTAAAAAGGTCTATCAATGGTGATTAGCCCTGGTAACAAAAATAGAATATTAATAATTAGCAGGAGCATACATATGATTCCTAGATGCTCAGGATGTACACAGAACATCCACTATGCCTTGCTTGTAAGCTCTCCATAAGCATCTGGTTGGCTAGTTGGAAAGAGTGTGCCAGAATTGATGCAGAAATTGATTCAGCAAAGCAATTCTTAAGATATAATTTAAACTTTTTTTCTTTAGTATCACCACTGCTGTTCCATAAAAATCAATGCTGACCTCTGAGAAGGTCATAAAAACAGAATGACATTGTTTAGCATCATACTAGATTCATTTTTTTCCAGCTACCTGTTTTCTGTAGACAACAGACATTTTTAAGCACACTAGCTTCACATAAGCAATTGTACCGTCTCACGCTTTCGTCTTTTGATCCTGAATATTTGCTTTAACCCATCTGTTCAAATTTATTGTGTAATGGAGCTTATAGATGGATTGTTACAATGGTGTATTGCAGCACTCAGGACAGGAGTACTTCTGGCTCACACTAAAGTTCTGTATGCATACCTTATTTGTATACAGGTCCAATGTGCAGAGGAAGGGGTGTGTGTGTGTGTGTGTGCGTGCATGCGCGCCAGAATGAGCGTGTTGGCTTGGCTATGTACTCCACTCACAGCTAAGTATGCTAGCTAAGTCTAGTCCTGTACATATTCATGTAAATGAAGGTATAACATCTATGTGTGTACAATTTGTAGATGCATAGCCTCCATTCTTTTAATTAGGAATTCTCCGTTATTTGTAGACTGAGACAGGTTGCACAAGCATGGGTTTTGTACCCAAATTTGGGCAAATTAATGTAGGAGGAGGGACGATCACATTCACTTCTGAACCTCTCTGTGTCTGTTGGTCTAGTACATAGATAGGCTGTGTGTACAAGGCATATATTCCCCATGTTTGTCAGTACATGATGTGACTCTCACACTACTGGAAACACTACATGTCTAAATGGAGAAGAATCTGGAAAAGAGAAAAGAAAAAAATGGTTCCTCTCAGGTATTCTAATGAAAATCAAAAATTAAATCCATGCATTCCTATGTCATCCAGTTTTACTTCAAAGGTTCTTCCATGCAGGTTTCTTTCTAAAAAAAAAAAGAACAATCAGTCTTGGTTTAGCAAACCAGTCAAGCACTGAAACATTATTCCAGGTTCCTGCACAACTGTTATGGTCGAATAGGATAAATCTACTCAGAGTTGTGCCTGGACAGCTACCCATCTGCATATGTGCACAACTTGCAAAGACAGAGATTTTTTAATTCATGTCACAAAGCACAGATTTTAAGACTTTCATAGTTAAATCCTTTTAACTGAAAGCTTAAATATCTAATGCATTAACTGAAGATTAAAATTTTCCTTCCATGGGTTAAATATTAAAGAACATAAGTGGGGGAACTACAAAGACATGCAAGGGGGGGATCTCATTTTCCCCTCCCCCAAAAGCACCCATAGCCTCTTCTTTTTTCCTGCTTCCTTCTCTTCTTCCCATTTCTCAATCAACCCACCTTTTATCTGCCCCCGTCTCCAGCTTTCTTTCCTTCCTTCCTTCCTTCCTTCCTCTGGCAGCCATTCCCCAGAAACTTTTTGTAGTTCCAGTTTCCTGATTGGACCAGGCCCAGTTGAGTGGTGATTGATGTGGAGCTGTGCCCAGCTGCACAGTAGAGAACCTGCAAGAATTTGCTGCAAGGATAGCACACTATCCTGCAAAGAAAACCCCCTTTTTCTGCCTCCTTCTCTCATTCCTACCCACCAGCAAACCTATCTTTACCTGCTTTCCTGTCTTTAGTTTTCCCTCTTTCCCTCTTGTGGTAGCCTCTACCTCAAAAAACTATGGCCCAGTTGCACTGTACCAGTTAATGGATTGGGCCCAGTTGTACAGTGGGGAACCTTCAAAGACATCATTCTCCCCATATCATGAGTCTCTTCTTTTCCTTCTCCTGGCAGCCTCCATATTCTCATTCTTCTCTGCTTCCTTCTCTCCTTCCTAGCCACCAACCAACCTAAGTTTTATCTATCCCCTATCTTCAGCAAGATTTATTGTTTGTTTACTTCATTATTTACTTCATTTATACATCACCTTTCTCTACAATGGGGACTCAAAACAATTTATATAACTGTCCTTCATTTTATCATCAAAAAACTCCTGTAAGTGGGGGTGGACTTAAGGTTGCCAGTCCCCTGCTGGCACCATCATTCCCTGCTCCCACCCTCCACCTCCTGCCCTCACTTACCTGGCCAGCAATGGAGACACAGGCCTCCCATGTGTGTGGATCAGGGCCAAATCAGCCTGCATCAGGCCCGAATCAGCCTGGAACAGGCTGCTGTGGAGCATGGGAGTGGTCCTGTGCACCACAGCAGCCCATTCCAGGCTGATGTGGGCCAATTGGGGCCCAATCCCATGCTCCACAGCAGCATGTTTCAGGCCGAATTGGGTCCAATTTGGGCTGAATTGGGCCGGATTCAGCTTCCTGTGGAGTGTGGGAGTGCTCCCGGGAACAGCCACGGCCCACGTGAAGATGTCACTTCTGGAAGTGATGTCAAGTGGGCCCAGGAGCGTGCATGTCGGAAGATAAAGTAGGTGCTGGGTCCCCTGCCTCCTGCTGGGAGGACAGGGGGACCTGGAAACCCTAGGTGGACTGGGAATGAAAAAAACTGGAAAAGGCCCCCTGCACCCCTCCAAAGTAGTGAGGGAGAGAGGAAAATGGAGTTTGCCTGCCCTGCCCCACCCTCCAAAAGGTGGGAGGGAAGGAAGGAAGAGGCAGCTGGCCTGGCACCACTTTCCTTTCCTTGCACAGGACTTGGGGACTTGGGTGCACTGGGTACCACTTCCCATGCCTTGAGCTGGCTGGGAGCCACTTTCTTGATTTCATGTGGGATTTCAGCAGGCCAGGCACCATTTGCCTCACCTCACATGGGGCTTGCGCTATCTGAGCTGGGCACTGCCACCTCCCTAGCCTTGCACAGGCCAAGCTAGGTGCTGCCACTTCTCTCACCTCACCTCATTTCACCTCACCTCACACATGTTGAGGGGGGCACCACTACCTCCCTTGCCTTGCCTTAGGTGACCTGGATGCCACCTTACAAATAGCTTGGCTGGGCTGGGCTCAGCCTTTGTCATAGGGCTGGACTGACCCAAGTAGATAGAGGCCAGTAGCCCACTCAGAGGTATCCTGGTGCTTTAATGGCCAATCTGCCCTTGCCTGTGAGATAAATTAGCCTGAGATTGTATAAGTGGCCCAAAGTCACCCAGTGAACTTCTGTGGCAGAATGGGGATTTGAGTTCCTAATCTGATACTCTAACCATTACATCACACTGGCGTCTGAGGAGGTGGCTGTTGTTCAACAGTACCAAGTAATCAGGCCTGAGTTAGTCATGTGAAATCAGGTAGTAGCATAGTAAGCTGTCTGGTGGTTGCTGCCAGGCCTGGCCTCAATGAGGCCTTTCCTCAAAAGCCAAAACCTTTTGCCAAAGGCACTGCCCCTCCCCCTGCCTTTTACAGTCAGAAACGAAGCCCAGAATTCTGGCACAACAGTTGTGGTTGCCTGATGACAGCCACGGAAGGCATTTGGTTCTTAAAGCTTCAGGCATTCCTTTTATTTTTTTCCCAACTCCCAATGATTATTTGCAGAATTTTCCCCTCAAACCTGAGACATTTTTGAAATTTGAAGAAACATCTGTCTTGTCCATTCATGGCTCCAATCTCTACCTTTAAACATCATCACAACTGGCCAGATTGAGAAATAGATATATTGTCAAGTGGGGGACCTGCAAGGACTTGGAGAGGGCACCTCATTTTCCCCTCCCCTACCATGTCTTCTTTTCCTTCCCTGGCCCCCATAGCCTCTTCTCCTTCCCCTGCTTCCTTCTCTTCTTCCAATACACCTTTGCCTGCCTCCTGTCCTCACCTTTCCCCTCCCCCTCCAGCAGCCTCATTCCTATGGCCCAGCTGCATGACTGGCTGAGCCAGGCCCAGCTGCATGGTGGAGAACCTTCAAGGTCTTGCAGAGCATACTGTATCCCCTTCCCCACACTATTTCCTTTTTCCCTCCTCCTGGTGGTCTCCATATGTTCACCTTTCCCTATATTCTTCTTTCCTTCAAACATACTAAACAACTTACGTTTTATCTGCCCCCATCTTCATCTCTATTAATTTACTTCATTTATAAAGCATCTTTCTCCCAGTGGAAACCCAAAGATGCTTACAACATTCTCCTCTCCCAATTTCATTCTCACAACAACCCTCGGAAGTAGATTAAGCTGAGAGCGTGTGACTGGATCAAAGTCACCCAGGGAGATTCTACAGCAGACAGTGATTTGAACCAAGTCTCCTGGATCCTACTTGAAACTCCACTACTCTACACTGGCTTTTATTTGTGGAGGAAAGGTGCTGTTGAACACTAGCAAGTAGCCAGGCCTGGGTGAGTCATGCAAGTCATGTGGTATCAGGTCATCCAGTGATTGCTTCTGGATCTGGCCCCAGTAAGTCCTCCCTCAAAGTCCAAAACTGACCTGGAAAGGGCCCTCCTTTACTGACAGAAACCAAGCCTGAAATATTGGCTAAACAGTTATGGTTGTCGAGCAACAGCCACTAAGAACAGCTGGTTAAAGGTTCAGGCACTCTTTTTATCATTTTGAGTTTTTGTTAACCCCCTCCCTGGGTATTTTTTTTAGCTTTCAGATTTTTTGCAAACCTGGGGCATTTTTCAGGTGTGTAGATCCATCTCTCCCCCCCCCCCCCCGCACGCACAATGCTCATCTTCATGAGATCATCACTTGGTATCAAAATAAAATTTTATTGATCTACTCAAGCCCATTAATTTTAATGTTGTAGAGGAAAATAAAACTACTGGCAATCTAATCAATTAAGTGATTGTTGAAGTATTGCTTACTCAAGTTGTTTTTTTTTTTTTAAGAGAGTATATATTCCAGTTGAGTGATACCTGTCTTGTCCACAACAACATAACTGGAGCAAAATTTACTTAAAAAACAGAAGTGAAGCTGAACAAATGAAAGTTATTTAAAGATTAGGGATATTCCTTCTGAAAAAACCTCAGATATGATGCCATTCTATTTAAAAAATCACCTCATTTCAAAAAGAGCAAGAGTCCAGTAGCATCTATAAGACTAACAAAATTTGTGGTAGGGTATGAGCTTTTGTGAGTCACAGCTCACTTCTTCAGGTGGTGAAGTGAGCTGTGACTCAGAAAAGCTCACATTCTATCACAAATTTTGTTAGTCTTATAGATGCTACTTGACTCTTGCTCTTTTCTGCTGCTACAGACAGACTAACACTGCTACCCACCTTGGTCTATCATAATTCCAAGTTTCACATTCTAAAATAAACACACACACACACACACACACTCTTTGATGGGGACAAGTGTGTTAGCCCTTTCTTTCACATATGTGCACATTATGTATGTGATTAACCTGTGCTGAGTTAAATGTAGTTAAGCTTCATAAACTATAATGATATTGGGTCTGTTCCTTACAAGTATGAGCAAGAAGAGTAATTTGAAACTGGCTCAAGAACAAGATTACAGTGTGGCATAATCTCAGACTGGTTTTGGAGAAAAGCTATGTGGTGGATTCAGCTGAATCTAATCAGTCAAGACTGCTCACTTCCTTTTCCCTGGTATTTCACCTTGGTGAAAGTAAGCCAGGTCACTGCACAAGCAAGTCTCTGAATAGCCAGGCTCAAGAAGACCTCAACAACCCTATGAAGTAATTAAAAACCTGGCCTGGCATGTGCCTTGTTTGATCAGGCATTACTTCTGGAGCCTGGGCCGATTCCAGATGGCCAGAAATTGCGGTTTTTCTGCGGATATAATCGCTTACCGGCCACACGTTTACTTTCGTCTTCATCCGCTTTGTCTCGCAGCGTGCCGTGCCATCCCGCTTCCGGATGTTCACACGGCCAACTGAGGTACCCGGGATTGGTTGTTTCCTCCCTGTCACAGTTGACGTCGGGGGCCTTCATTGGTTTGCATTTCAGTTTTTTTAAAAAAAATTTTGTACGTGTTTTGCGCAAATGCGCAAATGTGCAGGTATGCGAATACGCAGCGTCAACTTTTGTGCATTTGTGCATTTGTGCGCATTTGCGCAGTTCGATGTGCGCAAACGTGCAACTGTGCAAATGGCACCCAGTTTAAAAAAAAAATTAAGGGAATATTGTTGCCAGCCGGCTGGCAAAGGAAGGAGGGAAAGGGGAGGGCCTCTCCACGGCGACGAAGCGTCCAGAAGTGTGCAAACTCGCAATACGGCGTTCACACCATCTGCTTCTGGAGCGCAACACAACGCCATGAACCGGAGGTAAGCAGGGACAGGACATTACGGGTTTTTACGAGTGAGGTCGCTGGAAAAGCGAAAGCACTCGCTTTATTTGTGCCCATCTGGAATCGGCCCTGGCCTGATATTCCTATTTCAAAATGCTTGGATAGAGCAAGGAAAAAGGTTAATGGATCTGTGAAATGGGTTGGAAACCTTAATGCACACAATTTTCTAGGGTTGATGGTTTTCATCTTTTGTAGGAGGGATATTCTATCTTTCTGATGAAAAACTTGCTAGAACTTATCTAGAGCAGGTGGGATGAAAGGCAGCAAGCAGAAATTGATTCTTCTCTAGGCAGGGGCAGTACAAGGGATTTGTAACTTTAGAGGGCACCCTGAGATGTCATTTCAAAGAGGCTTCCTCAGACAAGTCTTTGGGCTATTGGATTATCCCAAAAAAGTTATATGGCCATGAGGTGATTATTGGGAAAGGCTTCCTCAACACACTTCTAAACCTTGTCTTTGATAAGCCTGAGGTAGTTTTACAACTGTTCTGGGACTTAAGAATGGTGGCTCACACATACAGGGTAATTAGGATGGGAGACATGTCGGAGCCATCTAAACCCAGGGATATTATACCTTTAGTAAGGGAAGAGTAAATGTAGTTAATAAAAGCCATCCCCCATGACTGCAAGTTACTTTTATTTGAATTTGAATAAAGCTCCAGGTGGAGCTGCCAAAGGCATTCTGGGGGAGGAGATGGGTAGGCCCGCCCAGCATCAATGAGCAGGCAGCCCAGAAGCTGGCCAGGGCAGCTCCTCGCAAGCAAGGCCAAGCATGCTTAGCAGCACAGAAGCCAGCTGGGGCAGCTCCTCGTGAGCAAGGCCAGGCAAGCTCAGCAGCTCAAAAACCTACTGGGGCAGCTTCTCATGAGCAAGGCCAAGGAGACCTCAGCTGGGGATGGCTTGCATTCAACCCCACCCTGCCAGCAAGGCAAGGAAGCCTAGAAGGGATTAGTGATAGGAGGGAAACACCTGAGGGAAGGCACAGCTGGGCCAAGTCAGGAGAGGAAACAAGCCTGGAAGGAGGGCGGGGCGGAGAAAGGAAACCCTATAAAGGGTGGCTAGGAAGAGCTCTGAGGTGGTGGGTGTGAGTAAGGAGTGATGGTGTGGAGTGAGAGAAGAGCAGTGTGAGAGTGGAGGCTTGGAGGAGAGTTCTGGGAGGAGGAGATGATGGAGGACGCAGGGGGTAAGCAGGCCAGGTTGAGCAGGCCAGTCAGTGGACTGAGAGGGAGTCTGGGTGATGTATACCGCCCCACCTTCCACAGAGCAGGGTCCTACAGCATCCCTGGTGCCCCTCTGATGTCAGGGCCGGCCCAGCTGGCTCCTCGCCCAGCGGTGGCAGCGACAAGCCCTGACAGGAATATCCAAAGATTCCTTAAGAATGTACATGCTTAGTGTTCAACTGTTGGAGAGAATGCCGTAAGTGGTTTGGACTTTCTAAGGCAGGGCTCCCCAAAATTTTGAACTTTCAGGCACCTTTGGAATTCTGACACATAGGTAGGCACAACCACAAAACATATATGTTCCTACATCATGTCTACTGACTTTATTAATGAATATGAACAATCATCCATTCTCATAAGAGCCAGCTCAAACATGAATTAAATTCTCTGTCCTGATGCAAGAACTGAGAAACTGAGCCAGGTTTTCAGCTAGAGTCTGACAGACTCAACAGTCAATTTTTAGATGCTGTTCATAAGTATCCTATATGCTGTAGGAGGTGGAGTCAATCATAAAATGGATGCCTAGAGAGGCAGCACCATGTCATGTTAAATTACTTATATTTTTGTTTCTGCAGTATTTCATACCTGTATTTGGATCTATGCTTGTTTTCAGATTTCTGTAATCTATATTTTATTTAGGGTTGTTAGGTCCCCTGCAGATGGGAGGCAGGAGACCTGGCACTTATCTTTGCAGATGCCTCCAGGGTTGCATGATGATGTCACTTCTAAGAAGTGATGTCATTATTCAGGGCCTCGTGCCAACCCTGGGAATGCCCCTGCACTTTGCAACTGGGCGATTTAAGCCTGCTTGGGGCCAAATTGGGCCTGTTTGGAGCCTAAATTGGTGCACTGTGAAGTGCAGGAGCTATCCAGGGCCCTCCCAGCAGCACTCCTATGCTCCAGAGCAAGCCAAATCAGGCCTGTTTGGGGTCAAAATTGGCCTGCTGCAGAGCACGGAAGCGCTGCTGGGGTGGTGCAATGGGCCCTGAAGTGGTCCTGCACTTCACAGCGGGCCAATTAAGGCTCTAAACAGGCCTGATTCAGCTCATTTGGGGTCTGTTTGGGGCCCAAATCAGTCCGCTGCAGAGCATAGGTGTTCGCTGTGCCACCTAGGCATGTCCCAGCCATTGGTTTACATGGTGTAATCTGCCTTAAGTCTCAGTGAGAAAAGCAGACTATAAATAAAATAAAATGTCAGGGAGTGAGGTTATTCATAACTCAGAGTACCTTTTCAACATTTCAGGCAGAAGCTCCGTTTACCAGGATGTCTTTTAAAATTAACACATTGTATAAAATGTTTTCTTGCATATACACAAGTATACATACATAGCTAGGAAACCCTTAACTGGTAATAGCTGTATTTATTTTGCAGCCATCTAACACACTGATGTGGAAAGAAAAGGGAAAAAAAATATTTCTCCTGGCTAACCCCTTTACATGAGGCCTTCTCTAATGACCTCAGCCATTTTTAACCTATGCTATTACAAGTAACAACAACAGTGAGCTCCTTGCACATGTTAGGGCCAAGCTACAAGTGATGAATGACACTTGAACGGCAAGTGGATTGAGTGGAGGGCAAATGAACAGAGAGAAATACACTTGCCATTCAAGTGCCATTCGTCACTTGTAGCTTGGCCCTAAGAGATTCTGGCCAGATTTTGATAGCAACATACATTATTTTTGAAAGAGACCAATGTTTAATGTTGTACTGTTTTTATCAACATCCATCTGAATTATAAAAATACATTCAAATTGGGAAGATCTGATGACTTCAATACAAGTTCTAGTTAGGTGCATTAAACATTTTAAGCTATTCAGCTCAGAGGTGTTTGGTCAGAATCAAGTGCCACTGTTTTGTTAGATCCAGAGGAATATCAGTTTGCTATTTGCATAGGTGGTGGTGGTGGAAAGTTCTGTCAAATCACAGCTGACTTATGGTGATCACATAGGGTTTTCAAGGCAAGAGGTGAGTAGAGGGGGCTTGCAATTGGCTGCCTCAGTGAAGTAAGTCTAGACTTTGTTGGTGGTCTCCTGTCCAAGTACTAACCAGGGCCTATTCTGCTTAGCTTCTGGAATTTGACAAGATCGAACTAGCCTTGGTTACAGAAAGCTAATGGCTGCATTATACCACAAATGTTAACAACTTATAAAGCCCCACGTTACCTGATCCATTTGCTAAAAAACTCTTGGTTGGTGCCAGGAATTATGGCAGGCACCATGGCACCCATAGGCAGCACATTAGCGAACCCAGTTCTAAACAGTCACACCAGTGCTCTCCCAGCACCATTTTAATAGTGGTGATTTAAGAAAGTTTAAGAGAAAAGCTGATTTATGTCATCCAGTGGAGTTTTTGATACTTTCAAAAAAAATTAACTACTTGCATATTGATCACAGAATTGTCACGAGGACATACTGTCATTTTATGTTTCATGATAACATAAGTAATACACATAGAAAACATTTTTTTCTACTTTTAATACCTTGCTCAAATGAATAGCGTGGAGTTGGATAGAAACCCATGACATATTTTGAAATTTTACCCTAGCTTACCTCTTTACTCTTTAAAAAGTGATGTCAAACTGAAATAAAAAACTGTGATGTCAAACTGAAATAAAAAACACATCAAACTCTGAAGTAAGTTAGTGACAATTACACCCTAAGGATATCATTTAGATGCAAAGGTACCTAGGTATGATCATTTTCCTTACATAAAATATTTCAATTTGAATTTCCATGTGTGCCACAATCTCTCTTTCTCCATACAAATGACACAAAATTACCTTAAAATACTGGAAATAGTCTTAAAAGTGCAGCTGTATTACCTAGAAACTTTGTACAGCCCATATGGCACCAAATAGACAATTTGAATGGCTAAGGATCTGCTGTATCATTAAATCACTTATGGATCAGGCCCTCATGGAGTTTTTAGTTTGAGATATCAAATAGACAGGACATCAAGAACTGAAACTGTTTAATAATAAAAATGGAGGCAGAGGCAGAGAAATTTTAGAGTTACAACATGGTGAAACTTCACGATGGTCTCAGTTTACTAACATATTACCTTAGGTGCTAAGTACATCTTTAAAACATCTTTCAGTAGGTTGTTTCCTATGACTGATCATGTGAGACGTTGAATATCTTCATTAGCTGCCAATCAGTAGCCGGAAAAATACCTTTTCTTTGGAGGGCTTTGCTACAAAGTCATTTCAGTCTGTGTGACACTATATACAATATATACTACTAGTACATTGAAGTATCTCACCTTTGAAGTATCTCACTAGGTACATATAAGAAAGCATTCCTATTTTTAAAAGTCCTAGCAAAGCTGAACATCAAGAAGACAAAAGTAATGACTAAGGAGGAATTACACAATTTTAAAGCTGAGAATGAAGAAATTGAAATGGTTCAAGATTTTCTGTTCCATGGCAACCAAAAAAATCAAAAGGAGATTGAGACTTGGAAGAGCAACTATGAAGAAACTAGAAAAGATCTTTAAAGATGTGTTGCAGTGGGAACCCAGATCAAGATAATCTACATTATGGTATTCCCCATTACTATGTATGGACGTGAAAGCTGGACAATGAAGAAATCTGACATGAAGAAAATAGACTCATTTGAAATGTGGTAGTGGAGGAGAGTTTTGTGGATACCATGGACAGCCAAAAAGACAAATAAGTGGGTTCTGGATCAAATCATGCTTGAATTCTCCCTATAAGCTAAAATGACAAAACTAAGGCTATTGTGGTACTCCTGGCTGCCGTGCAGCAGTTAGAGCCTGGGACCTTATTTTGCCCCCTCAGAAGGAGGAGGAGCCCTCCTGGCTAGCAGTTGCTCTACATGCTCAGCCCACCTACTTCACCCTGTAGTAGTGCAGGATTAGCCAGCTGCTGTTCCCAGAGCCTGGTAGGATTTTTTTCTCCTCTCCCCATATTGGCAAAGGGGGACAGGTGTTTTTTTGCCTACCTTGCACTGCAGGAAGAGGTGTGAAGTAATTGGCAATGGTAGTGCATCATTGTAAGTCACTGGCAGGAGAGATTTTGGGGATAGGGAGCAGGCTGGTGAGCACCCCTTAGCAGTTCATCTATCAGGAGTGGATGGTATGCTTGTGACGGCTACCACCACCTGGAGACTGCCTGCAGTGAACCCCATGTGCAAGTCCTTCCCTCATGCTGTATGGCTGAGGATTTAGGCTCTTGAAGGGGGGAACAATTTTGCCTGGCTGGCTGGCGTAAAGCCATTACATTGATGGCTCCCACCCAGGGCTGTGGGGTTTGCCCAGACAGATCAAGACAGTGTTCCAGGGGTGACCCCATGGCTTGACCTGTATGTCTAGTTGGTCCTTGCTGTTTTTAATGGTTGATGTTATATTAATAAAGTGGTCTTTTAGTTCCAAACCTTGTGTCTGCTTCTTCATTCTGACTGGGGGGTGGGGCAGAATGTACCTTGGTCACATCATGAGAAGACAATATTCTCTGGAAAAATCAATAATACTAGGAAAAGTGGAAGGCAGTAGGAAAAGAGGAAGACCTAAAACAAGATGGCTGGACTCAATGAAAGAATCCACATCCTTCAGTTTGCAAGATATGAGCAAGTCTGTTAATGATAAGATGTTCTGGAGGTCTTTCATTCATAGGGTCACCATAGGTTGGAGGCAAATTGACAGCGCCTAACAAAATAGCAGTCAATGCAGAGAACCTTGTATTCTGTAAGAAGACAGCCTGTCTGCAATCTCTACAACATCCCCTTTTCATATTTCCAGTTCCTCTGGCTTGCTTGGTTTGAGATGCTACCTGTCTATCCCTATCTAAAAGTAGAGGCATTTCAGTAATGAGTAACACAAAGAATATCTGTACCTCTCTGCACTCATTGTTATTCTGAACATGCATGTGCTATATACTATTCCTGAGGGCTCTGCATGCTCTGCAGACCCCTTCAGAGAAACTAACTACAGGAGATGATAGTTCCTTTGTTGTGTGGTACCAGGCTCTATAAAATCGACTGTAAATGCACAGATCTCACAACTGTTCACCAATCTGTGTGTGCACAAGGCAATCCCATTAATATCACTAGCTCTTGGTAAAATGAGATAAAAATTGTAAACCACTTCACTAAAATGCAAAAAATCACAGTGATATAAAACTGTAGTCCACACAGTAACAAGCAACCGGAGCAATATCACACTGAAAAAACAAAGTTCCGAACTAATAATATCATAAGAACATAAGAACAGCTCCGCTGGATCAGGCCAGCAGTCCATCTAGTACAGCATCTAGTTTCATAGTGGCCAATCACTAGCCCTGGAGGGTAGGTTTCAACAAACAAGACAGAGGCCAAAGTCTTCCCCTGATGTGCCTTCTAGCTCTGGCTTTCAAAGCTTTACTGCTTCCGTTTATGGAGGTTCTTATTAATAATCATGGCTAGAAGCCATTGATGGACCTATCTTCCACTCATCAGTCTTTAAAATCTATTTATGCTAGTGGCCATCACTATATCCACTGCAATGAATTCCAGAATTTACAAGTAAGGAAGTACTTCATTTTGGTCCATCCTTCATTGGACAGGGGGAGGTGTTTCACCTATGCAAAGTCCCCAACAGGAAAATTGTGTGGGGAAGGCTGAAGCCCCTTTTTTGCCTTTGCCATGGTTCTGATCTGAATTGAGGTCTTGAATGCTTGGAAAACAAGTCCCCCAGGTTCTGATGTCTTCCTGTCATGTAGGAGAACCCAGACCCTCCACATTGCAAATTGTAACATGTAGTCTGGCCCTCATTTAGCACCAGATCTTCAGAATTCTGAGGCGCAAAAAACCTTAAAAATAAAGTATTGTATGTATCAGATTTCAGTGCACTTAATCTTCTATGTGTGTGCCTTGAGACCTCTGGTGCTTGGAGACGGCACAACAAATGACCATAGGCAAATGTGCTCCAAGGAGCATTTCCTGTACTATGCTAGACTTCTTCTAGTCTTTCCAAACCCAAAGCTAGCAGCAATATCAATGTTGTCTTGGGGCTTCAGAAAATGAGAGAAGCCAAAGATAATCTGAAGGATACCTCTCATGTATTTCCAGGACAGCCTTGAAACTCTTTGTAAGGCTGCAGATACCAGGCTGTCTCTAGGAATGCTTCCACTGCTCTGAAAGCTGCAGTATGGCTTACTACACAGAAGCAACATACAACGAGGTCAATTAAATCAATGAGCAGCTCAGGCGATGAAAGAGACTGGAAAGGTCATTCCTATGGAACAAAAAGTTGAGATTTTTGTCTACCATTTAGACACATTAAAGAAACTCCCTCAGATTCATCCATTAGCTCTTTGGTTCCAGAACTGAACAAGAATGAATTGTGGAACAAAAGTTACATAATTTAAACAGATCTTGGTCAAAAAAATTATATTGTAATATTTGATGGGATAGCTTGGTAAAAACGGGTTCAAGCAACATAAATTATGAACACTTAGGGTTTCTAGGTTCCCCTGGCAACTGGTGTGGTAGGGCTACTTAACAGGTCACAGAGCAGCTCAACTGGCTGGTGCAGAGAAAAAAATGGAAGGAGTAGGGGGAGGACTGCATCAGCTTCCCGATGGGCTGACCAATTTATCCTTATGACTGGAAATGATACTGGTGCATTGCCAGGGGCTGGTGAGTACACTCTAGCATTTGGAGTGAATGTTATGGTTAAACTATAGAGCATCCCTGGCATCACTTTGAAACATATTGGCGTATACATGGGAATGACACTAAAATGAATTTAGAATATCCCCTTGATGAAGCTGTTGCAAAATATGTAGGGGTTATAAAAACATGGAAAACTCTTCCCTTGAACCATTTGCCTTTTCCCCCTCTGTTTTGCCTTGGTGTACTGCCACTTGTGGGCCCACAGCAAGTGATATCAATGTGCCAGGACACTGATGATGTTCCCCTACATGCCTGCCATTTTCCCCTGCCAGTCAGCTGAGCAACAGCAGGAAGCCCTGGTTGGTCTTGGGGGAATCCCCATTCCCAACTAGGGTAATGGTAAGCCTAATAGTCTAAGATGAATCTGCAGCCCATGTACTAAAAGCATGATTGATTTTGAACGGAACTTTCAGAGGCCAAGTTTAAATTTTGAAGATTTAGAATAACTAGAACTGGATTCTGTTGTTTATGTCTTATTACTATATTTCAGGGGAGCATTTTTGCAGCTCTGTGAATTTGGAGAAAGACAGTTTTCAGCTGTAGCCAATTAGATGTTTTCATCAAAGGGCACTTGGAAAATTAGGCACCATATGTACATGATGGAAATAGATAAGTACAAGCATGGGATCCACAAAGGGGGGGGGATCTCATTTTCCCCTCCCCCACTAATTCCTCTTTTCCTTTCCTAAAAGCCCCCATAGTATCTGCCTTTCCCCTTTTTCCTTCTCTTCATCCCACCACCAGTCAACCTTACTTTATTTGCATCCCTCTGTCCTGTTTCCCCCCTAGAAAAACTGGCTGGCCATCACTGGACCAATCTGGGCACAGTGGGGAACCTGAAAGTACTTCATTTCCCCCTGTACACCCTTCCCCACACTATTTTCTCTTTCTCTCTTCCTAGCATCCCCATATCCTCAACTTCCCCTGATTCCTTCTTTTCCCCACCTACCTAACTGTCCCCACCTTAAGATATATTTAGTATTTATTTGCTTCATGCATACCCCATTTTTCTTCCCAACAGGTAACCAAAGCAGCCTACATCATTCCCCTTTCCTCAGTTTTATCCTCACAACAATCCTAAAAGGCAGGTTAGGTTGAGAGTGAGTGACTAGCCCTAAGTTGTCCAGTGAGCTTCTACGATAGAGTGATGATTTGAAACTGGGTCTCCCAGAGCCTAGTATGAAACTAAAACTACTACATCACACTGGCTTTTGTTACTGTTGAGTAGTGAGCAGCCAGGTCTAGGTAAATCAAGGAAGTTATATGGTTGATGGCTGCTGTAGAGTTCCCAGTCCCCCAGCTGAGGTGGGGGAAATCACCCACTCCCAGTCACTGCACCATGCTGTCTCTTACTGGATGGTAGGGGGGTATGGGGAATGGAAACAGGAGTTCTGAAAGGTGCTCCTGTGCACTGCAGAGCCTTCATTACAGCACCAGTAATGATGTTGTTCCTAGTGCGACAAAGAAGGGAAGTTCTCTGCACAGGGTTATGTTTGCTTAAAATTGTTCAATTCCCTTTGTGACTTGCCCCCCGCCCCATCCCCAGGGGAACCTGGCAACCATATGCCAGGCCCTACCCTGATCAATTCACCCTTAAAGGCCTAGAAAGGGCATTTAAAAAAATCATTGGGGAGGGGTTAAAATCCTCCAAACTGATAGAAGCAGTGCCTGTCATTTTAAGAAATGACTCTTAAAAAAAAAGATTCCTGATTTTTCTGCAAACCTTCAGCTTTTCTCAGGTTTGTAGAAAGATCTGTCTTGTTTGTCTATGGCTCTGATATCCAGTTTGCCTCCACGCTCTAAGAGTTGGATCCCACAGAGGATTTCTGTGGACAGAAAGGATTTCCATTTGTGAAGTGTGACTTCTTTATGTTCCAGGTGGTCTTTAAGGAGATAGAGTACCTGAGTCTTGCTTTTCTTGTGTTTGCATTCCTCTATAGCACAAAATGCCCACTAAAATGCTACTCCTGGTTGGAGGATAAGAGATCCCAAAAAATAGCTTGTAAGGGTAAATCTGAGGTCTGCAGTGGGAGGGAGAAAGTTGAGAACTGCCAGGGAAATCCTCTGAGGATCCAAATTTTGGTCATCCAAATAATTTTGCAGGAAAATAGTTAAAAGTATTTTTCTGTTCTCAAATCACAGCAAAATCTGTCTTTTTTCATGTGTATGTGACCTTTTGGAAGTGGTGCAATTACATCAAAATTTAGAAACAACACTTCAGTTAAGAGATAATTCAAGTATATCATCAGGATATATAGCGAACAACACACAAAGGGAGAAAAAGCAGACACTGCTTTGAGTGGCATCTCGATGTTTGTTCCAGTCATAGTATTTGCAAATCCACTTAGCACAAGTTACATCCCAAGGGGGAAGAGCCATCACTGTCTACATGAAATAGCATAAGGTTGTTTTCAAAACCGTAAGTTTCCTTTGTACATTGCGTTGCAGCAGCAGATGGAGATTACAGGATCACCTCTATGCCTAGACAAACCTGTCATGTTTGTTCCATGTTTTTAAAAACTGTTTTCAACTTCTTTTCATCCCAATACTCAACACAGAGGAAAATACAGTGGGGAAAAGTGTATGGGCTGGAAAGGAAATATGCATTCGTATGACATGTACAGTAAAATCTCATTTATCTAATTTCCAGTTTTTATTATTGCAAACCTGCATTATGGCTTCCTCCAGCTGTCCATTTAATAGAACCCTATCCTTTATGTCCTCCTTTTAATGATAAAGTTATTCAGCTTCAATGAATACCAGCACATTTAGGGTTATGTCATATATATAATGGCCAATAAAAATCTATGGGTTGGATCCAAAAGATTGAATAGAGCTCTACTGATGTAATGGAACTTTACTGTCTCTTGCTACAGTCTACTGTGTCCCACAAATGCTGATTCTGGGAGCTGGAGGACACTAAGGAACAGTGCGACATATGATGTGGAGCTCTTCAGTGGGAGGGAGGGATCACCCCTTGTACCCTGTGAGAAAGTGCCTTTCCATTAGTGGAAGAAAACATATCCAATCCACATATCCAATCTGGTCACCTGGATCCATGCCATGGTAACATCAAGACGTGACTATTGTAATGCACTGTACATAGGTCTCCCCTCTAAATTAACTTGGGAAGTCCAGTTAGTGCAAAGCGCTGCAGCTTGGCTATTATCAGGAGCTAGGAGGACCATGAATATTACTCCCATTCTGCAGTCACTCCATTAGCTACATATCAGTTACCGAGCCCTATTCAAGGTATTGGCTATCATCTACAAAGCTCTTCATGGCTTTGGTCTGGCATATCTATGGGACTGCCTCTCTCCCTGTATTCCATCACAGAAACTTCACTCATCTGAACAGAGCCTTCTGCAGGTGCCACCTTGCCCATGGGCAAAATCATTAACAACCCATACATGCGGCCCCCACCTTATGAAATGGTCTACCTGAGGAGGTTAGGAAAGCTCCCACTCTCCTGGCCTTCTGCAAATTATACAAAACTGAAAAGATGCCTTTTTATTCAGATAGGAGGGCTGTACTGTAAGGAAGTGGTCTCACAAGAGCCATCAGTAAAGGCATAAGGAGGGACTGCAGACTTTATACCATTGCTGTAAATATTGAGGAACTATAGACTTCACTACTATTCACTGCTAGTATGACCCTACTGGGTAGTTTCTATGTTGTTTACTATGCCAGTCATAGAATTGCTTATGCTCTGTTTCAGCATTTCTTCAGCTCTGCAATGGATTTCTGCTGGTTTTTAAAACTTATATACATATAAAAGTTAAACATATATACCAATTATATGTTTATTGAAATGCCTTTGATATTAACTGTACTGACTCTCACTGTGTAATCTGCCTTGAGTCTCAGTGAGAAAGGCAGACTATAAATAAATAAATAAATAAATAAATAAATAATAGAAGCAGGGTATCATATCATGAGAAGTTCTAACCTCTTCCACATTAGTCAGACCTTACTTGAAGTGCTATGTCCATTTCTGGATACTGCACTTTAAGAAACATGCAGACAAATTAGAAAAGTGTCAGAAGTGGGCAATGAAATGGCCAAGAAATTTGAAAACTAATTTTGTGAGGAAAGGTTGATGGAACTAGATGTGTTTAGCTTGGAAAAGAGAAGACTGAGGTGGAAGCTGATTCAAATATCTGACAGGTTGCCACACAGAAGAGGGAAAAATCTTGTTCTCTGTAGCTCAAGAAGGCAACACTAGATCTAATGGACTTCAGTTACTGAAGAATAGATTTCAGCTGAACATTAGGATAAGCAGTTTAACAATGGAACCAAAAACTGGGTGGGGAGAGGCATCTCCCAGCAAAGGTCATCTAGTAATCTGTCAGAAACGTTCAGGTTTCCTGAACTGATCATGGTCAGACTAGAAAGAGTATAAAGCCCTTTCTAACTCTGTTTCTAGAATCTGATTTATTATTTCATCAACTTCCTATTCAATAAATATTGGGTAATGTTTATATTGAGCTTGAGGTAGATGTATTCTATTCTGTTAATTTCCGGAGAATAAATTTGTTTTTACTAATTCTGCTCTATACTCCCTCTAACAAACTTTGAACCTCTATATTTAAATGTTTATATTACTGTTTAAAAGATATTTCAGACATTTGTGAGAATACTAAAAAATAAAAAAGATGAAACTGAGACCATCACAAATAGTAAAGGCAAAACAGGGAAAAATGATTATTTGGAATAATTATGGGGGGGGCAGGTTTTGAAGATAAATAGTAACATATGTAAAAGTTTAAGTGTAGGAGGCTGGGGGGGTGGAACTCTGCTTGGCCCTGATGAATGCAAATTTAGAAACATAATAGCTTGTACAACAAGCCACTGCTATGGTAACTGTTCTGACATGCACTGGTATATTCCATAAGCTTATCTGCAATTGTGATTTTCATCCCCCCAAATTATGCTTTGCTTCCCTAACTTAAATGCCTTCCCACCTGCCAGTCAGGATACAATAGGTAATAATGATAGAAATTTACATTATTTATTTCCAACACAGATTTTAGCATTTCCCTTTGCAAGTCCCCTCCCCCACCCACATAAACATGTATGATTTCCTGAACCTACAACAGTCTAATGCTGAGACTATTTTAAAAAGGCAATTGAACCACAAAGTGCAGAAAAAGTAATGCTATGCTGATTACTACGCCTGCGATGCTGTTCTCTAAGTTTTACCAATGACTAATGATGGCACCCAGGGGACGTTTGATAAACAAATGATAGCAGTTATGATGATTGCAGCTATTACGGTACAAAATGACATGACATGCAAATAGCCTTTCTGAAGTTTCCATGGGAATGTCAGGGTATCATTTGCGCTACCTGATTGTCAATTCAGTGCTTTGTAATTAAACAAAAGGTGATATTCTCTGTGGGGACAAGAAAATGACGTGAAGTTATTTTCACCACTTTTACTGTTTAACATTTAAGGATATTGCATGTGGGACATCAGGCTTACTGATTGGTTATTGAATAAAGACTTATGCATATATTATATCAACATGATATTGTTCATGATTTTAAAAAATATCACCAAACTGGCTAAATGATAACTAAATAGATGTAGATCAAGATGGTTAGCCATGTTAGGTTGTCTACAGCAGTCGAAAAGAGCAAGAGTCCACTATAAGACTAACAAAATTTGTGCTAGTTTATGAGCTTTCATGAGTCACAGCTCACTTCTTCAGCTCACTTCTTCAAATGTATCTGAAGAAGTGAGCAGTGACTAACAAAAGTTCATACCCTACCAAAAGTTCTGTTAGTCTTATAGATGCTACTGGACTCTTGCTCTTTTCCACTAAAGATATGTAGGTTTAGAAACTCTAGAACAAGACACATTATTGAGGGTAGCATTCACAGCAACTGGCAGCCCCACTGAGTTCTTCTCTGGTATCTCTCTTCCTACTCACACAGAAGGTGATGTTATTCTTGAAAATGTGCTATGCATCAACCTAACCAAGAGTAGTGTTTGGATTTCCCATCTTTAAAAAATGTGCATTTGAGTTCCACGAGGTATTTGCTTGTGGACAGAATACTGCAACGATGTGTGAGCTGTGTTTCAATGTAAGAAGCATGAAGTTCTAAGGTGTGGGTGTTCAACATGGCAACAATTCACTTTGTAAGCTTTGTAATGTTATGATCTATCTGTTAGATCTTCAATTTTCAGGTAAACAAAGAAGTAAGTCTCTATCCTTTTTCATTGCAGAGATAGAATGATCACATCCTATAATGCAAAGGTAGCAAACAAGGAGCTCTCTCAGTTAAGGTCATATGTAGTTGAGAAGAATCTGATGCACTGTATAAAGAATTGGTTGCCAACTCCAGGTTGAGAAATTCTTGGAAATTTGGGCAGAGCAGAGTTGGAAGGGAGGGAGGATGTGAAGATGTGTTGGAATCTTTGCAAGTGTCCTATGCTCAGTCATGAAAGAGTTAAATTGTTGTTCTGTTTATTTAGTCAGATAGTTAGTTAGCATAGGACCACTTAGGCTTCGGGATAACTTCCCGCCAGAGAAAGTGGGTGTCTTTAGTCTTAATGAGGGAATCCAGGATTGTCTATTGGATGAACCAGTTTATTGGGGGGGCAATTAGCTAGCAACATATACTAAGGTTTTATTGCTTTTTGTTCACTGCTACATTACTACTACTTCATTAGACCATGCAGTCTAAGCTCAGTCTACTTCTCTTTGCGTTCACTGTCACCCTCACGTGACTAGGTTACAGCAGCCTAGGCCAGTTCTGCTACCAACGTCAATTGTGCTAAGGCTACAAAACTGAGCAGGGGTAGGGGTTTACAAGCTACTACCCTGAGCATATAAACCCTTGCTAAGCCAATAGCAATAATATGTGAAGCAATCTGCCTTTCAGATGACTGCAAGCCACCCCCTACCCCAGCCTCAGCCAGGCCTTCACAGCTGTAGCTGTAAGTACTTTCTCCAATACAGTGAAAACGTTGGGGAGTAGGGGGGCTAGATAAACTAGAGGCCTGCAGGGACTGAACCTAACCATGTTTCAGCCCTCCTGACTGATGGACACTGATAGCCCAGTATTTCCTTACTCCCTGTGGCCACTTCATCATCCTCAAAGGTTAACTGTGCAGGTAGGGCTGCTTTGCAGGATACATATTCAGTGGCTGTTTGCCCTTAACAGGGCTGCTAGCCTTTTTATTTTTTAAATTTATAGTGGCATGATGGAAATGTACAGTAACGCAATGTACTGCAGTAACACATACCCCCAAAATGGAAGCCCAAACACTGTGTAAACTGCAGAGGCCTCTATAAAATGGCTGCCAGTGCTAGGCTAAGCAGGCCACAGGATGACACACTCAAAATGGCCACCCTAGCAAAGCAGAAGTTGTAAAAGCCTCACCAAAATGGCCTCCACTGCCAGTAAGCAGGAGGCAAATCAGACCATATAAAACCCACACTCAAAATGGCCACTGCTGGAGCTGTGCATATTGTAGATGCCTTCACAATAAGGCTATACTGCCAGGAAGCCAAGAAGGCCACTGATGCCACACTCAAAATGGCTGCATCCAACTGAATAAACTGCCAAGCCTTTTCACAAAATGCACCCCCTGCTGCCTGAAGGCCTTAAGCCGAGCTATTGCTGCTAGAAATACTCCCTCCCAAGTAAGTATAAACGGGAAGGGGGGGGGAGGAAAACAGCCTAGACAGAGAGGAGGCCTACCAGCATCCATCCTGCTAAGCCAGGAACAGTAATGTAATCCACCCCTCAGATGGCTGCAATTCACTCCTGCGGCCTACAGAAAAGCCTATTGCTGTTTCTGCTGAAAGTACACCCTCCCAACAAAATAAGGGGAAGCAGAGCCTAATTAGGCTAGAGGCCTGGAAGGACTGGATATAACCCTGCTTTAGCCCTCCTGACTGATAACCAACAGTCCCCAAGTGTAAATAAGAAGAGGATAATACTACTACTACTAATAATAATAATAATAATAAACTCTGCCAAACCACTGAGCCTGGCGCTGGGCCCTGGCTCTCCTCCTGTTGTTTGAAGATATCAAGCAGGGGACTATCACAGCTTTCCCCAAGAAGGTAGCTCTAGCCACCTAGCCCTGAGGGCCTGCAGTAAAACTGGCCTCAGAGGAGCTCAACTGAGAGAGCTTGATATACGCTCTGCTCAGGCCGAGCTTTCAAAGCTGACTGAGCCCTACAGAGGCGGAGCCGCCCTTTACAGGGCCAGGCCCCACCTCCCAAAGCCTGGATGCCCAGGAATGTAAGGCTGGTCTCTCCATCCGTGCAGTGAGGCAAAAGTGGCACCCAGCCTAAGCATGTTTCACATGCAGCTGGGTGTGCCATCTTCTCTCTCTAGGACCTAATTTAGACATCAAGATGTAGTCAGAAACTGTTGTTTTTCCTATTATGATGCCCTAAATTGCCCTATTATGATGTAAAGTATTTTTATAGAGCTAGAATCATAGAAATCTGTCTCCTTATTTCCACTGCGCTATTATCAAACTCTACTACTCTTCAAACTTATATCTCATTTCTGTTGCAACCCCCAACAGGATGTGATACCATAGAGTCCATCCTCCAAAGCAGCTATTTTCTCCAGGGGACTTGATCTCCGTAATTTGGAGATCAGTTGTAATTCCAGGAGATTTCTTGGAGGATGGCAACCATAAACTCTTATTTCCAATAACAATCTTTAGTAGATGCGCTGATAGAGTTCCAGAGAGGTGTTTAGAGAGTTGACTATTTTTCCCCATTTACATGCACGTGTGCAAGTGTGCATGCGCATGCACACACACACATTAAACACCATTATTCCTCTGATTTTGGCATAATGTATCAAAAAGTAACAAACTGCTGAGGAATACATTTGAAGCAAGAGAATATTACTTTCAATTTTACAAGTTAAACTAATTTTGTTCATTTTTTTACATAATAGATTGTCTACATTTATGAATTCCAACCAAAGGGAACAGTGACATCATAAACTTGTATGTTCAGATTAGTTTTTGTGGAGGTTATACATGCTGCCAATAAAAAAAAAAGATAAATAAATAAATAAAACATGAGATCAGATTCGGAAGGTGCCCCTGGTCCTGGAATAACCATACCAAGAAGATATTTTGATTCAGTAGACTCTTCTAATATAGACTGCTCCTTAATCCATTAGGTTCTTCAACATGCAATGTATTAACCATCATATTTGATCAATTTCATTGGGTAATGCTGAAATAGAAGATGCATTTATGGGTGAGGTAATTAATTAGCTGTCAAGTAAACCTAAGCAGGACTAAAAGGTGATGAAGGCAGACAGCCATTTTCCCCCACTAAAATTGAAATGCCCTTTCTCATGAATATGTATGATTTTCATCCTGGTAAAATGTCTCTGTCATAAAACTCCTTATGGAGGATTTTAAAACACCTGACTAGAAGTAACATGCCTTGGGCTATTTCCCAAATTATTCAGAGCAGACACCTGTTTGTCTACTTTTGACAGACTGAAATGGGTTTGATGAAGTTTAAGTGAATTAGTGTTCTATTAATTTCATGAGCTGATATCTTTGTATCAAATTGTTCCCTGTGGTTGAACAGCCATGGTGTCCTGTGAGCACATGCAATGTAACAAAAAGGGATTGAAAAAGAGACCACAGACTGGTGCACATGATTGTTACTTACTTTTGAGATGCCCCAAGTATGTACCACATAGACAAAGCGGGGACCAGAGTATTACAAATTAAGAGCTGGTTCATACATGGATTGATCATCTAAGGACAGTAAGATGCTTCTGAACTAGGCTTGCCAGAGAGCTTGATTCTTGAAAGCTTATACCCTGAAAAAGCTTGTTGGTCTTTAAGGTGCTACTGGATTCAAATCTTGCTCTTCTTCTACAAACCAATGTGGCTGGCCACTTGAAACTATCTTCATGTGGGTGAAATATATATAGGTGCCTTTACACCCATGATGATTCTCTTCAAGGTCCCACCTCCATTCAATAGTCATCATAATGAAGGAGAGGACATTTATGCTATTATGTGGAGGTGCCCGTTCAAAGAATCGTATCTCTTCACATAAAATAGATCTGGCTGAGAGCCCAATGGCAGGCTTATGTGCTCCTCAGGTGCATGGCGAAGTGCGAACTGGCTCATAGTCAAATAGAATTCCTAAGATAATAGTAACTGGAAAAGTGCTATGCATTTACAGGAATTTCTACAGATTATGGCTTGGCTCCAACAGAATATTTCCACACACAAAGTGAGACTTTCTTCCCTTCACATATATCATGAACATATAAAATCTCCTTGCATCAAGTTCGGTCATTGTTATCTAGGCCAGTAATGTCAATTCTCATTGACAGAGGCTCTGCAAGGCCCTGAGGAGATATTTTTTCCCAACCCTGCATCCTTAATTATAAGTGTCAGAGTTGGAATTTGAAACTGGGATGTTGAATGTGGAAATGATATACAATGTTATACCCATACCCATTATGTTTATTTCATGATGGTTGCAAAAATTTAGAGCAGATATGGCTCCTGAGAGTTCCTTTAGAAATAAGTAGTATTATTGTAGTAAACTAGCCTCTCTGTAAACATTCTGTTGGATCCAAGCTACTACCAAACATTAGTGTGGGGTCTTTGAAGCTGAATCCTACAGTTTCTCCTGCTCACCAGATTGCTGTGATGTTTTCAACAGCCATTATAAGCCTAGTAAAAACAGCAAGGTTCAGGGAGAAGGAGCATACTAACTCAACATGATTTTTGCAATTGCAAAATTTCATTTGACACAAATGCTGCTCCTACTTTCAAGGAAGATCTTATTTCTGCCTTAGAATGCCATACGTGGGGAGAAAAGGAGGAGAAATACAATGATGCCCATAAGCACTGAGCCCAAATGTTTTCAAGTTTAAGGGTCTAGCTCATAAGAGCTTAACAACAGCAAAATTATACACTATAGTTATGCAGGTTATGGGTGTTAGGATGCTTCAATATGTTATCTGCTACAGAAGGATTTGGATACCCAAAAAGAAAATTGAGGTCACATTGTGAAAGATTGCCACCTGCAGAGGTCAAATGCAAAAGAAGATAGTTGCAGAGTAAACAGGTCCTATAGGACTAATTTCCAGTTTCCCTTTCCAACAATGTAAGAACTATTTCTGCAGGTGTTGCACTGCTGTAGCCAACCTAAATCTCCTTGTCTTAAAGTATAACACCTGCAGATGGCTTGTGTGTATTGGTTCTGAAGCTTTCATTTCACAAGCCAGAGAAACGGAGGAAAAGAACTGAGTGCAAAGCGCAAGTACAGATGATTTTCTGAAGGCCTCTGAAGTGAAATATTTATATACCGAGGTTCATGATAATAATGTACTTTCACTGTCAATACTACACTTCCATTCTTTATGACAGGAATCCTCTGAAAATGTTAACAGAATAACAACAAAATAAAGCTCGGTCAATTCTAAACTCTAGTTTCATTGAGAGGTAGGTGGTGGGTTTAGAGAAAGTGGGGGAAAGTCCACTTTAAAAAAATAAAAATAAAATATTTATATCCCCCTTCTGACAGGCTCACAGCAGCTAACAATATAAGAAACAGTAAAACCTTTCATAAAACACAGAAGAACAATTCTAAAAAGCATCTCCAGAACAAAACCAACCAATCACCATCACGCTTTAACAGTAAAAGAAATTCAAATATTCAGAAGTCATTAATTTTTTTTTAATTTAAATTTTAAGAAGTCATCAATTTTAACAGACCATCCACTTACTAATTCAGGAGTCCACGCATTCAACGTTCCTCCTTCTCTGCTTGTGAAACAACCTTTCATGAAGAACAATATGATTTAAATCCTATGCTTACCATCAGGCAGACTGTTCCGTAAAACAAGAACAGCTGCTAAGAAAGTCCAATTTCTGACTGGTTGGTTCAGATTACCTGAGAATAGTACAAGACACTGATAAGTAGACCTGGGCATGCTCATCGGTTTCTACTAGAGTTGCCAGTCCCCCAGTGGAGGTTGGGATCCCCTGCCCCCCAAGAAAAATAAAATGAAAAATGGCTACTGGGCCTATGGTGTGATATCACTTCTATGGGAAACCCAGAAGAGATGTCATGCTGCTCTAGGAATTGCCAGAAACTATCTGGTTTTCCCTGGAAGTGGTATCAGTTCTCTCTAGGAATCTCTGAAAACTCCATGTTTTTACCATAAAGTTTCCAGCAATTGCTGGAGAGGATTGACATTACTTCCGGGGTTTCCCCACAAGAAATTATCCCAACATCCACCTCCTATGTCCCCACTTAGCCCCACTCCAGCTCCTGCTGGTTGCCAAAGCCTGGCAACTTCAGTTTCTACTGGGAGGTGTGATCCCTTAGATATATGGACCACATTCATAAAAGAAATTAAAGGTGCCTTGAACTGAATCTGAAATCAAACTGGTAGCCAATGTAATTGATTCAAAATCGGTATTGTATGGTCCTATACCAATATTAGCATTACATAAACTTAATCCAGTCATCAAATGGATTGCCACATTCTCTATCAGCAGTAGGCTTGCCAGTCTCCCGGTGGGGGGATGGGATTGCCCATCACTGACTAGCACCTGGGATCCCTATTACTACAGGCAGAGAGGAAGGACGACGGGGGGGGGGCATTCAGTAGGCCTTGAACAGAAGAGAAAATAAGCTACAACTGCCTCTAGAGTTCAAATGGACAATATATGTCCAGTATAAGTATTGACATTAATAAAACTAATCACATGCTGTTGCCTCTTCAACAAAAAGACCCTCCTCCAAGGAGTCCCACCCACCCTTCTAATTGTCCTATTCTAAAAATGCACTCATGTTGCCATGTGCTGAATGGATACATTACTTCTATTACATGATGTTGTTTGCAAGTTCTGTTTGAGTATTTGCTAGAAATAATTCAAATAAAATACAAGGTGTGAGGAGTCAGAACTCTTTGTTACATGTTATGTGATTGGCATTATTGGTCTCAAAACAATGAGCCAAGTATTTGCACAAAGAGTGAGATAAGGAGTCTGAAAGAGTTTTGGACTGGGGAATTTACAGCACAATCCTAAACAAAGTTAGTCCAGTCTAATCCATTGAAATCATTGGGTTTAGACTGGAGTAACTCTGTTTAGGATTGCTCTGTTAGTCTTCTGAAGGAAAGTAAGTCTGAAAGGGTTGACCTAAGCTTCACAATTATCAGAGAATGGGAAACAAAACACTGCAACCCGAATCTTAGACAAACAGGAGTACTTCATTTGTACAGTTACACTGAGAAAGTCTTCTTATAGAGAGGATTCACAATGAATTTGGAGAATTATATGGCTTTTAGGTAACTCAAGATGGATAGCCATGTTAGTCTGCCTGTAGCAGTAGAAAAGAGCAAGTGTCCAGTAGCACCTATAAGACTAACAAAATTTGTGGTTCACTTCTTCAGGTATGAGGAAGCGTATGAGCTCACAAAAGCTCATAGCCTACCACAAATTTTGTTAGTCTTATAGATGCTACTGGACTCTTGTTCTTTTAGGTAACTGCTTTTACCCCCGTATCTATATATGTTACTTCAGTATAAGACGGGGTATGCTGTTTATTTAACCTCATAACCTGCATTGCTCCAGAGGTGCTAATCTTCACCCCCGTCCTAAAGGTACTATAAAGACCTGCTGCTTTGGACTGAGAAAAGAGAGGCCATAGCTACATACCACCTTGGACTTGGGTGTGGAAGTCTAGCACTAGACCATCCTTGACCTGAGTGAGACAGCTTTCCATATGAGTCACTCTGCTCACTTTTGTTCTTGCCACAATAGTGGCAGAGCACATCAGCAAGAGTAGCTAGCTGGTAGCTGACAGGCTAGCTGTTCTAGAGGAAGCAGCTAATGCAAAAGCTCTATTACTGCTTCCTGCTTCCACCTCAAGGGCTTATTTGGGAGGGGGGCTGTGTTTCAGAAGGATGGCTGTGTTTAGGTTTTACAGTATGCTTTTCTTATCGGCTTTGGAAATGTTTATGTTTTAGAGTGGACTATAGAGTGGACTGTTGTCTTTTGGATTGGAAATAATTTTTTATTCTGGAAAGCACTTTGATTGCTTTCACAGGGAGGCACCTTAAAATATTTTCAATTAAATAAACAAATCATCTTTGCAGGGGGCGTACAGTTTTTAAAATGGCTACAATGTGGGTGTGCGTCTTTTGTCTGTTTAGAAAGATGACTACAGGGAGCTTTCCAGTGTCTGAGTTTCCACATCCACAAATATGCCATTAAATTGACTGACACACAATCTTGACATTCTATGGCATTCGGTGCCAGACTTCAGCTACTGCTATAAATCACATTTCTTCACACCTATTGCATTTCATTCATTCTAGCCATGACTAGAGATTAGAGTTCAAATGAAATAGATTTTTCCTTTTCCCTGACACACATACCACCCATCCAAAGTGTAGAAGTCTTGAATTTTTGTAACATTGAGTCGTGAGCAATTCAGTGAGGATAAATGGAATGTTGAAAATTAACAGTAAAGAAAAAATGGAGAGAAATCATAGAATCATAAAGTTGGCAGGGGGCTTACAGACCATCTAGTCCAACCCCCTGCCCTATGCAGAAACAGCCTAAAGCATCCCCGACAAGTAGTCATCCAGCAGCTCCTTGAAAACCACCAGTGAGGGGGAACCCACCACATCCCTAGGCAGCCAATTCCACTGCTAAATTACTCTTATCATGCAACAGTTTTCCCTAATGTCCAGCCAGTACAATCCCTCCTGTAGTTTAAACCCATTGTTTTGAGTCCTATCCTCTGTTGCCAACAGGAACAGCTCCCTTCTCTCCACTGACAGCCTTTTAAATACTGTAAGAGAGCAATCACATCTCCCCTCAACCTCCTCTTTTCCAAACAGAACATTCCCAAGTCCCTCAGTCTTTCCTTGAAGGGCTTGGTCTCCAGGACCCTGATCATCCTAGTTGCTCTCCTCTGCCTCCATTCCAATTTGTCCACATCCTTTTTGAAGTGAGGCCTCCAGAACTGCACACAATACTCCAGGGCCCTGACCAATATGGAATATAGTGGGACAATGACATTCAGTGATTTGGATGTCATGCCTTTGTTGATAATCTCAAAAGTGCATTCACCTTTTTTGCCACTGCATGATACTACTGTTCATTTTTAGCTTCCCATCCATCTGTACCCCAAGAACTTGTTCACACACATTGCTATCCAGAAGTGTATCCCCCATCCAATATGCATGCTTTGCGTTTTTGTTATGCAGCTGCAGAACTCACCACTTTTCCTTGTTAAATCACTTCTTATTCAAATCTGCCCACTTTGATTGATTGATTTGACTTATATACTGCCTCTCACCATATTCAGTGATCGAGGTGGTATATACATACAAAATACACTATTAAAATAATATAAATACAAGCATTAAAAACTGTAATATAGTAGAATACAAACATTAAAACGAATACATCTACAGAGCCATCACTAAACCCAATTTATGCTCATTGTCTAAAATAAGTAAAGCCTATGGAGTCAAACCAATCATATGGAATCTGCCTCCAAATGCCAGACAAAACATCTCTTCTTTGCAGGCCTTCTGGAATTTCACCAAATCAGTGTTCAGACCTCATTTAATTCTACCCCAGTTTTCAAGGGTGTTTGCTACTCCCAGTTTGGTGCCATCTGCTAATTTAATCAGTAATCCCTTCACACCCTCGTCCAGATCATTTATAACAATATTGAAAAGTACTAGGCCCAGGTCTGAGCCCTATGAGCTTTTGCCTCTGAGCTTTTGACTCTGATGGCTTTTGCCTCTGATGGCTGCCCTACAGTGCCCTATAGGACAGAATCTCTACGGATTTATTTTATATGTAAATAATGGGTACAATACAGGCAAAGTTAGATTCCTTTAACTCTCAACAGTGTTTCTGTTTAGTTAGTTTGGGCCTGCTGTGCTTTTTCCAGTATATTCCTGAACAAATATGAGTGAGTGGAGCATCTACTTAGGATTCATCCCAGAAATGATAGGCTAGACCTTGCATCAAGACAACAGAGGCGGTAACCAACAGCCACAAAATATGTCTTCTTTTTCTAGAACTAAATAAACAGCTGAGTATGAGATTATTTTGGCTGAATGAAGCACCTATAGTCATACAGGCTTCAGCTTCAGATATTTGAGTATTGATGGTTTTGGTGGTGGTAGAGCTCTGGGTAGGCTAACTTCCATGTTCCTTTCACTCCTACTAATGTACGCCTACATGACTTTTTCATACTTTTATATCTATTCGCTCTGGGAATTCTAAAAAGATCTATAAAAGAGCCATAATCTGCTGCTTCTCCAGTGCTGCTCCCAAAGGAAATGGGGGATTGCTCCTGCTATATTGTAGGAACCTCTGCTGCTACAGAAAATACAAAGGAGATTGCTCTGATCTGTCCTGAAGGCACTACCAGCATCTAGGACAGTGATAGTGAACCTTTTTGAGCCCGAGTGCCCAAACTGCAACACAAAACCAACTTATTTATTTCAAAGTGCCAGCACTGCAATTAAACCTGAATACTGAGGTTTTAGTTAAGAAAAAACAACTCATACAGTTGTCCCAACTAATTAACATCTTTCTCTCTTTCTCTCTCTCTCTCACACACACACACTCACTCTGGAGCTACGACTGAAAGTAAAGCAAGTTAAATCAAAGCAGTTTGCCCTTCTTTAGACCAGCCACTTGCAAGCACTCTCTCTCTGTCTCTCTCTCTCACTCACTCAAGAGCCACGACTGAAAGTAAATTAAGTTAAATCAAAGCAGTTTGCCCTTCTTTAGACCAGCAGCTTGCAAGCACTCTCTCTCTCTCTCTCTCTCTCTCTCTCTCACTCAATCAAAAGCCACGACTGAAAGTAAAGCAAGTTAAATCAAAGCAGCTGACTCTTCTTTAGAAAGCCAGCCCCAGCAGCTTGGCTGCTGCCTCCGCTTCCTGCTGCTAAAGAGATGGGCAGCAGGGAGGCAGCCTTGTGGGCAGGTCCAAAACCCATGTGATCTCTGCTCAGAAGGCTGTTCCAGGCATTCCCCCTCCAAATGAGCCCTGGAACTAGCAATCCGGCAACTTGGCTCGCGTGCCCACAGAGAGGGCTCTCTGTGCCAGCTGTGGCACACGTGCCATAGGTTCGCCATCGCTGATCTAGGGAGATTAACAGGTAATGGGTATTCACCTGAGTGAGCACCAATGAAAGCTAAGAGCAGTAGTTGCTACCTCTGCTCACTCACTTACTCCTCTTGACTCCCCCCATCTTCATTTTCATCCTCCTTTCCATATGTGTCCCCTCAAGATGTCTGCCCCCCCCAAAGGATCCTCCTGTCTTTTAATCTTCCCATGCCCAGGTCTGCCTCCTCATGATGATTGTTCTCCCTCCCAGAGTCTCTGCAATTCCAGCCTCCCCTTGGGCAGCCCGATGGTGAGATTTCTATTCCCCCAAGAAGACTCCCCTCCAGGATCATTCCTGTCCTATACAAGAATATTCCTTTCTCCCCAAAGAAATCCACTCCCTCCCCTCAAATTTAACCTCCTCTCATAGATTGTCTCTGTCCTTGTGTCCTTTAAAAGAATATTTCTGCTGTCTCCCCCCCAAAATCTTCTTGACTTCCCCCTCAAACTCTCTCCCCATTCCAACCCCAGAGCAGATTTTCTGCTCCCAGGAACTGTCATTCCACTCTGGTAGCCATCATTCCGTTTTCAGAGGAAGATTCTCCAACTCCATTCCACGTTTACATTATAACTTTTTGGTGCTGCAAGCTAATGCAAGTTGTGGCTCCTATTCTATGTACTGGGGGCAGCTGCTTTGGGGGTCTGTAACTTGGACCTCCAAACAGCAATCTTGGCCAAACTTGGAGGGTGGCTGGAGGAGAGCCTGTTGAAGTCTCACTGTGAGTTTGGTATCCATGAGTGTGAAGGAGGTGGTCCCATGGCCCCCAGAATTGACTGACCATGGATCAATGAACCAGTCCGCGAACCGGGGTGGGTTGGTCAGTGGTCTGTGGTCCATGGTCCATGAAAATCGACGGACCATGGACCCATGGTCTGTAGGTTTTTCCTGGTCTGTGCCCACCTCTACTCTTGACTAAATCTTTAGCTGTGAAATAGAGAGGTGTGTTCCCAGTCCTACCAGGTTTTAAACTTTGACCAAAATGGATCAAAGTAGTGGTTTCAAATTGAAATTCACAAATTCCCAAAGAGGTTATACTCCAACAAATTTATTAGCAGAGGTACAAAAAAAATACAGACACAGAATAATGCAGAGGAAAACAACAAAACTAGTTAGTTACTTTAGCAGACTTAAACAGAATTTCAGTCTCCCAGTCCAAGATTACTTTCAGGATAAACCAAAAGAGTCCACAGAGTTCCAGTCTCAAAATTCAGGGATACAAATCCTGGGCTGGCACCAATCTAGGTGAGCAGGTCCAGGGCACAAAAGCAGGTGGCAGAAATCCTCCCGCAACCATATAGATTCCAAAAGCAATAGGGGTCCTGGGTGGGGGGGGGGAAGCTAGAATGAGGATCTTTGTTTTATACAAAACTGTAGCAACTGGCCTGATCCCAATTAGCCAATCAAAGTCAGTGCATGTAGTCTGTCCCAGGGTTCTTTGCTGGAACGATGCAATGTAGGGGCAAGACCTTGAAGCTATGAATTTATTTCACCTACGTAGTTCAATCCCAGCTTGAAGCTGAATCTGCTTATGTTCTCTAATTCTTGACTTCAATATCCCTTGGACCACAAAGTCTGCAGACTTATAGCATCTATATGTAATTAATGGTCATATTGTTTGTTTGTATTTTAACATGAGCCAGAGAGATTGCAATAAGCTACTAGTAATTACTGATACACTAACAGCAAAATCCTATGCAAAGTTACTCCAGTCTAAGCCGATTCATTTCAATAGGCTTAGACTGGAGTAACTCTGTTTAGGATTTCACTGTTAGCGTGTTCTAAGCAGTGCTGGTTCAATTCATAGTGCTGCCAAAGGCAAGCATCCACTGCCACTTCACTGCTGCCACCTTGCCTTAGCAGCTGCTCTGCCAGAATGTGAGAACAGTTAATCCTCCTTAACCATGAACACAGCCACACCTCTTAAAAAAAACCAGACACATTGTTTAGTCCTCCCCAAACTATTAAAAAAATTATTATTCTCACCAGAGTTCAGCCACCATTTTTGGTTGCCTGTTGCCAGGGTGACAAAATGGCACCCAAAATGGCACCAGTGCAAGATATGTATCACAAAAGGAAACAGACCTTGCTTGTATCTTGTTGGTGAAAGTATATCTAGATAATAAAAGCCAACCATTTCAAGCTATAGACAGGAAAGCATGGAATATGAACATCTGCACAGTTAAAGAGAAAAAAAAGAATGCACCACTGCAAACAATAATGCATGGGCTTACAAATACATTCACAAGTGCATAGGTATGTATAATTTGACTATTTTTCTTATCACCACACTACTTAAATATACCTGCGAATACTGAAATATTTAGATGATATGTGTTATATTTCTCTGGCTATAACAGAAATATGTGTATGCTGAATTATTCCTTGGTGATAATACAAGTAAGCTTATTTGTTTTTGACACAATATCAGGGAGATAACAAGCACATTATTTCTGACCATGTCAACAGAATCAAGATGTCTTTTATGTCTTGAATTTATTGTAACAGAGCAGCAGAGTGAAAAATCTAGAAAATACATTGTTATTAGATTGCTGTCCTAGTACGGTGAATGGCTCTATCACTCACTACGGGTTTTACTAAAATCGTACATGGTGGGGAGTCAAGACTTTTCACAAAATAATGTCATTGTTAGTTAATGACTGAAGATGTTTTCTCAAGAGAGGGTAATTGTCAAGAGATCATTCTCCTGATAGTACTCATTGGTATATGAGTCCTTGAACAAGGGAATAAGAGAGACAGGGAGACCGGGCAACCCTAATTACAGAGAGACTACACATCTCACTCTAAAAGTAATGTAACACATTTTCATTGGCCTGGACCAAGGAAAATGTCATTTTTTCATCAACACACTTCATTTTTGTGAACTCTTCAGTATAACTTCTAAGGATTTCCTTAAGTAATACCTGAAGGCCTTGAAAAGACATTTTGAGACTACATAAATATATTCTGTAAAAACATGTAAACGTTTTCTCACATGGGTGATAACACACTTCCTGTTTGAGAGGTGGATCCCTCAGAGCACTAATTCCATCCAGTATTCCTTGGGTAGCATTCAAGTCTGAATCTAATTAACTAGATTACTTCAGCCATCCAATTTGTGTTGCTATTAATGCATCAAATAAAACTGTAACTATAAAAACTGCACAGTCTCCTGTAATTCTAAAACTGAAGTAAGTCTGCATTTTTGCATATAGAATCCTCGCCTTTCTGAAACAAGCAGATGGGTATTTTATTATGAAGCTAAACTGAAATTGGATAATCTTGAAACACAAGATTATTTAGATGCTCTTTCCATGGAAAGTTCATTAGGAGACTTCAGTCACTTAGATGGATCCCATAACCAAAATTCAGTAACTTTAATATTCTAACATTTCTGAGAAGAGGAAGGAAAAACAACACCTTCCATATACTAGAAAATATAGATTATTCCAGTCATAGGTTGCTTTTAGGAAAGACATTCCAATCCAATCTTCCCTCCTTATAATAGCATTTTTTTATATATCTACCTCTGTACCTTGTAATAACCTAGGAGGGTGCATTCCAAAATTCTCAGAACAAAAATATATTTAACAAAAATAGCTGCCTGGGGTAGTTACAAATCTGGGATTATTAGGCATTACGAACCTTCCCCCCTCCCGCCCCCTGCCCCAAAATCCATGTTGATTTTTGTGTTCAAGTGCTTACTGTCATCAGTAGCAGCAGCAGGCTGCTACTGATTTTCCTGCTTTCCCGGGGAATAGCATTTCTCCCTTTGAACTAGGTCGAAACAAGGGATCGAGCACTACCAGGCAGTGACCATTGGAGACAAGCCCCAGGGAAAGAATGTTTGAAGCCTGCAGCTGCAGCTTTGAGCTGGATGACATTTTCAGAGGAATTCCTTAAGCAGTAGTAATTAAGGTACCCTGACAGTGGAGGCTCATAGTAACTGGATGTAATCATGTAATCTCTCTCTCTCTCTCTCTCTCTCTCACACACACACACACACACACACACACACACACACATACTGCTTTTTTAAAAAAATTCAAACTAATTTCATAGATTGTAGTGATTTTATTTATTTATTTATTGTAGTCCACCTTTCTCACAGACACTCAAGGTGTAAGTGAATATGATATATGAATATGATATTGTAAGTGAATATGTTCAACGGCTGGGATGTTCAATAAACAATACAATAGGGCAGGTATAACAGAAATTTGAAAAATGGTGGGGAGGTGGTTTTCTGCAAAGGAAGTCTTCCTTATTTGTGAATGTAGAGAACAGACCACAACATGGAAGTATGGCAAATACAGAGTATTCAGTGGAAATGTTAAAAAAAAATTGTGTAACAGTCACTGCAAGAGTACATAAAGAAACCAGATTCAGTCAAGAATTTTTTAAACCACCAGCCAGCATTTTCCCGCTGGGTGGCCATATTCCTCCCCCCCCCCAATAGGAAACAGTGGAGCAAATTATGCTGAAGGGCACCCATTTAGGAATCTGTGCACTATATTCTGTGCAAATAACAGTCCAGAAATTTCTGAACCTTGAGGAAAAAACACACAGATTTGAATCTCAAACTGGTACTGTCCTATCCAAAAAGGTGTTCCCTCTGAATCCTTGACCTGAAATTATAACTAAATTTTTCTCAGCATGCACCCCTAGTGTAGTCTAGTAATTAGAATGATGGAATAGGATCAGAGACACTGTATTCAAATTCCCAGTCATCAATGAAGCTCACTGAGTACCTTTCAGTCAGTCATTCTGGGCACAAGTATGCAATATATGTGACACAAGTTGGTCAGAGAATCCCAACATACTGAAGTCAGTAGACATGCAACTCACAGAGGGATAAATATGCTTCCCCCCCACTCCCCATTACCACCACCATTTTAGATCATAAAAACAGCATGAGAGGGAAGGCTGAAGCCTTTTGTACCCTCACACTGCACTCCTAAGCTGATTCAGGCTCAGCAACACTTGGGAACATTAGTTCTCCAATATTACATGACATGCTTGGGGTGACACCCTGACTCAACTTAAATCACATGTATCTCATGTATCCTACACATATCTCACAGTCTCAGCCTTTCCTAGGGTGGCTCTGAGAAGGAGATGAGAACCATGTAGCTTCTTTGAGGAAGGGCAGGATAAAAATACAAGAGAGGGATTGCAAAACTACATGTTGGTAGAAATTGCAGTAATTAATTATGAAATCATGTAGAAATTTATCCCTGTGTATTTTTTATCTCTGTAGTGGCATTTAATTTAGTACATATGAATGATGTGAAGGTATAACTCAGCAGGTAATTTAAAGCATTTACATGTTGAATATTATTAAGTCAAAGTATGAGCACTATATACCTTTCATTAGCTTGTCTCCAAACAACTGTAAAACCAACAAACACGTTCCCATACACTAATTTATGTATACTAAGGAAGCTTTTTTTTAAAAAAACAAACTTTCTGGAAATCCTATCTTTCTGTATCCATTTCATAGATTCTTATTATCAGATTATAGTCATCATCCTAGGATAATATCCTATTAATTGTCTCCAAGCTCAGATTCCCCCCACCCCCTGGGTGGAAATGGCTTGAAACAGAGCCTGAGATGAGATGAAAGAGTGGAAAACAGAAATGTATTTGGAAACGGCATGATACCAAATGTGTTAATTTAAAATTAATGGTGATCCTAAGAATACTTTACTGGGATTAATAGACGTGAAGAGACGAGTGCTTAGAAATTTTCTCTAAGTGGTGTACAGTGCAATCCTAAGAACAGTTATATTCGTCCCCCCTGCCACCTGCCAGCTGATAGTTTAAAGGGACCTGCCTGCAAGGCAGGAAAGGGCCCTTTAAACTGTTAAATGCCCAATATATTGTTGAAGGCTTTCACGGCCGGAGAATGATGGTTGTTGTGGATTGATGTGAAGGTATAACTCAGCAGGTAATTTAAAGCATTTACATGTTGAATATTATTAAGTCAAAGATTGGAAACACTTCGGAACCAGAAAGCACATCTACTCTGTCCTTTAACCTTTCTGCTACACTGCAGGGACATGAAAACGATTCCATCTTTTCTCAAAACAAAAAGAATCTTCAAAACTCCACAGGCTAACCGCATTTATGACTGTCTGGAACAGGCCCTCTTACGTGAGAGAATCCATACTACCCACAGAGAACTTGCTGCCACAGACAAGGAGCTATTCTCCTTGCATATCAACACCAGCCACAAAATGAGAAGTCATGATTGGGACAAGATCGATAATCTCACCTACAGAAAGATGGAATACGTGTTTACCAGCCATACTTTCAGACAGAAGCAGAAGTTTAACAAATTACAGGAAAAAAGACAGACAAACCCAATGCTGGACAATGCACGCATTGTCATCAATCTGATGGATCGTCAACTCTCACCAGAAGAAACCTCCATCTTGGCTAAGGGAGGAAACTTTGCAGTCACCCCCACCGAAATTCCTGTGGAAGACATCATTGCAAATGTGGAAGCTGCTATTTGTCATCTGCCTGAAGCGAAAGCTGAGGAAATAAGAGGAGAGACAGCCAGGATTCTACGTAAGGCAAAACTTCCCACCAGCAATATAACACACATGGAGAGGAATGCCATCAAGACCCTCAATGCAGATCCAGACATCATTATTCTACCAGCTGACAAAGGCAATGCCACAGTGATCATGAAAACAGAAGAATACAAAAGGAAGATTAAGGAACTCCTGGACCCTTCCACCTACAAAAAACTAAAACAAGATCCAACTGCAAAATCACCAGGCTAACTAATGCGCTGATCAAGAATTCCTCATTTCATCCCGACACACACAGAAAACTATGCAAGACAGAAGCACAGCCACCACGACTATATGGACTCCCTAAAATTCATAAGGATTCAGTCCCACTCCGACCCATCGTGAGTGCCATTGGTTCACCAACATATGAATTAGCTAAACATCTGGCCAATCTTCTACAGGACCACATCAGAAAAACCACGTCTTACATCAAAGATTCAGCACATTTCATCAACAAAATCAGTCCTATGAAACTCAATCCACAGGACATACTCATCAGTTTTGATGTTGTATCCCTATTTACCAAGGTTCCGGTAAAAGACACAATCGCACTTATTAATCAGATTTTTCCAGAAGATGTAACAGCCTTATTCCACCATTGTCTGACAACCAGTTACTTCCAATGGGATAACGAATTCTATGAACAGATGGATGGGATGGCCATGGGAAGCCCTCTCAGCCCAGTTATAGCAAACTTCTACATGGAACATTTTGAAAAAACAGCTCTAGAATCAGCACCCCACAAACCTACTGTCTGGTTCCGGTTCATGGATGATACCTTTATCATTTGGAGCCATGGTGAGGAAGAATTGATGGAGTTTTTAAACCACCTCAACAATATCCACCTGAACATACAATTCACCATGGCGAAAGAAACCGAGGGTAAACTTCCATTTCTAGATACCTTGGTCATCTGCAAAGCAAACTTTCAGTTAGGTCACAAGGTCTACAGGAAACCAACTCACACAGATTGGTACTTACACAAAAACTCCAATCACCACCCTCGACAGAAAAGAGGCATAATAAAAACATTAGTAGACTGTGCAAGACGGATATGCGAACCACACTTTCTCAATGAGGAAATTAATCATCTAAACCACGCACTTCAAGCAAATGGCTACTCCAGAAATGAAATCAGAAGAGCGAGTAAACCAAGGATAAATCAACTAAGGAAAAACAGTCTCCCACAGGAAAAGTGTTTTTGCCATATATCAAAAGAATAATTGATCAGATGGGAAAGCTTATGAAAAAGCACAGCTTACAAACAGTATTCAGACCCACCAGAAAAATACAACAGATGCTACGTTCAGCAAAAGACAGTAGCGACCCCCTCACCTCTGCAGGAGTATACCGTATACCCTGCAGCTGTGGACAAGTTTACCTCGGGACCACAAAGCGTAGCATCCAAACAAGAATAAAAGAACATGAAAGACACTGCAGACTTGGCCATCCTGAAAAATCAGCAGTGGCTGAACATAGCCTAACTCAAACAGGACACAGTATCCTATTCCAGGACACTAAAATACTTGACAACACTTCCAACTACTTTGTCAGACTGTACAGGGAAGCCATTGAAATTCATAAGCATAAGCACAATTTCAACAGGAAAGAAGAGACTTTAAGAATGAATAGAGCATGGTTTCCAGTCCTGAAAAACACCAGCTAACAAAACACTCTATACCCAACAATAGCCCTGCAGAGAAGATTAGCACATCAAGCACCAATCCATATGCAAAAGAACCTCCTCAGGATACAGTGAAGCCTCCCTCCATTAGCATTCCACACCCTGGGAAACCCTTACAGGATGACTAAGCCCAACCCCACCCCTCCTGAGTAGATATAAATGACCTGCCAACATCTTTTCCACACTGTGACACTGAGAGATCTCTGTCTTTTGATGCTACACCTCTGAAGATGCCAGCCACAGCTGCTGGCGAAACATCAGGAACTACAATGCCAAGACCACGGCTATACAGCCCAGAAAATCCACAACAACCATGTTAAATGCCCCTTCCCCTGCCACTGTTAAGGCCAGAAAGGGGCATTTAAACCCCACGAACCACAAACCACGAACCATGAACTGGTTCATAACTGGTCCAGTTCCGTGGTTCCTGGTTCATTTTTTGTTTTGTTTTGTTCCATGCCCATGTCTACTTAGGACTCAGTAAGAAATCTGGATTATAAATAAAGAAAACAAAATAAAATAAACCATTTCTCTACTAGTGATCATATTTAACATAGCTAGAATTCTTCACAAACTGGTGTCCTGCTATGAAATCCAAAACCCACTTCAGTTTCTGGATAAATGCATTTCAGCAACACAGATCTTAACCTGTGTCAGTATCATTTTATAATGGTTTGATGTGAGTCAGTTTCCTGATATTTTATTCCCAACGGAGATTTTCAGGGGAGGACAAGACCTTTGGAAACCTGGACTGTCAGAAATGATGGTTATATGGAACAACCAAGCATTTCAGAATTATACAGTGTCATTGGCACTGGTCTTAATATCCATGTCCATCATTTTTAAAAACTTAAACCAATAACACACCCCACAAATCATGCACAACTAAGCACATTTTCTGCACTTTGGCTGAATCCACATGTCCCAGCATCGTGGTAAACGTTCGCTAAACTTCCAGAAGTATAGCATGATGAGTCAGAAATTGCGCTAGAGAGACACTGTACTTCCAGAAGTTTAGCAAACGCTTACCACAATGCCAGGACATGCCAGCACATGTGAATTTGCCCTTTATAATACCTGGAGAAGGAAAAGCCATTGAGAATGGCTGGACACATTTCTGTAATGACATGAAAGGAGTGCAAAGCAGATCTGAGGCAAGTGCTGAAGAGCTAGCAAGGGTTCCAACAGCAGAGGGACCAGCTAGGCTTTACAAAGTCATTGTGTTTATTGGGGAAACAACATGCGGCCTTTGCATCACATATGAGTTGGGAATTTGGGCTTCATAGACACACACCTGGTCTTTTCCATTTACAACTACAGCTTGCAGGGAGAAAGGGCTTTAACCTCTCCTCCATACTGTTTTTGCATCTTCATACAGCCCCATTGACCTGCTATTTGCTTTATTGTAAAAATCATGCGGTAAAAAATACAGGTAAGTGTCACGAGGGAGAAAATATCAGCTCACTGGGTCTGTTTGAAGATGCAAAAGCAGCAGGAGGGAGAGGCTAAAGCCCTTTCATCCTACATGCTGTGATCACAAGCAGAAAAGAGCTGGTGTGTGGCTGTGAGGCAAAAAACCTCCCATTGCATGTGTGACAAAGTCCTTGCGTTGTTCTCTAACAGGCACTTTATGATATATAGCTAGACCCTCAGCTAACAAGTAGTTATGACAATGATAACTTTTATGATGTAAATTAATGGGAAGCTTAATCTAAAAGGGGAAGACAAACAATACCTGGTTCCAAGGGTGAGTCTTTAACTAGGACTTTTGAACTTGCTCTTCTATAAAGGAAGCACGAAACAGCATTTGAGCTAATCAGAGATGTGCATTCGGTTGCCTTGGCTATTGGAGACAGAAGCAGAAGAGCTCCCCGCTGGCCCTGAGATTCTTTAGCTCAAATTTCTCCTGTGTTGTCCAGCATTTTATGTCCCCATCCTGGATGCTCTGGGGCCTGGGTCACAACTAGACATGAGCACGAACAAAAAAAATTACAGAACCAGAGGATCGTGGTTTGGTGCAGGCCATGATCCCGAATTCCTGAACAGCAATGAACATATCCTGTTCCCGAACCCGGATCGTGGATTGTGGATCGTGGAGGCCACAGCGGAGGGGCTCCCCGCTGTTCCCAGCGATACAGGAATGGTGGGTGATGCCGGCGGCCACTGGGCCTGGTGGGCACGGGGAGGAGGTAGGGGGTCTGGCCGCTCACTGGTGGCACCCCCCATGTGCCTGCCTGCCAGGCCAAAGAAGAGTGTGCTGGTATTCCCGGCGGGGGGGGGGGGAAATGCGACATTTGCACGGGGGCAGCCTGAACCCCCAGCTACTGGGTGTCCTCCTCACCTGAGGCTCCAGCTTAGGAGATACCCAACAGCACCCACCTTCCTGCCTCGCCAGAAAGGATGGGAGGGAGAGGATGTGTCACGTGGGGGGGGAAGTGAGGAGCTCCCCCTGCAACTGCCCAGCCAAAGTGGAGCGCGCTGATATTCCTGGAGTGGGCGGGAGAGGACGTGACGTTCAGAAGGGGGCGGCCCGATCCCCCAGCAACTGCGTGTCCTCGGCTTAGGCTCCCACCGAGAATGATCTTGACGGTCGCCGACAGCACCCACCTTCCTGCCTAGCCAGAAAGGATGGGAGGGAGAGTACGTGTCATCATGAGGAGGGGGAGGGGGAAGATCCCCCATAAACTGCATGTCCTCGGCTGAGGCTCCCACCAAGAACGATCCTGATGGTCGCCGACAGCACCCACCTTCCTGCCTAGCCAGAAAGGATGGGAGGGAGAGGACGTGTGATCATGAGGAGGGGGAGAGGGAAGATCCCCCTGCAACTGCCCGGACAAAGTGGAGCGCGCTGGTATTCCCTGCGGGAGGGGAGAGGGCGTGACATTCAGAAGGGGGCGGCCCAATCCCCCAGCTACCGGGTGTCCTCACCTGAGACTCCAGCTTAGGACATACCGGACAGCAGCCAACAGCATCCACCTTCCTGCCTCACCAGAAAGGATGGGAGGGAGAGAACGTGTCATAATGAGGAGGGGGAGGGGGAAGATCCCCCTGCAACTGCGGGTCCTTACCCGAGGGTCCCACTGAGGATCAGTGCAGCGGCGGCAGCAAGCAGCTCACACTTTCCTGCCTTGCTGGAAAGGACTGGAGTTGTGGGACACATTCCCACCCAGCTGAAAGACATCCCATCAGTCCTGTTGACAGGGGAGCCACCACATTGTCAACCGACTCCACCCCTATATGGTACAATCGGATACATGATGGCAACCGAGCTGTGTAACTAAAGAGGGAGAAGTAACAGGATAGTCCCTTGTGAAGTTGGGGGCTGAACTGATCCGCTGTCCTGCCTTTGTGGAAAGTAGGGGATGGGCAGAACAGGAGACATTGCTTGGACGGGTCACAGTGGTTCCTGAGAGTGGGGGAGACAGAAACATAACAGCAGCAGCAGCAGACATTGGCCACCTTCCTGCATTTGCGGGATGGACATGAGTCAAGGGACCCTTTCCCCCATGCTCAGAGGGGGCAGCAGGTGACCATGGAAAAGGGGAGTACCGTGTGGCACCACACTAACACCAGCAACAGATCCTGAGCTGCCCCTCATACCCCAAAGCAGCAGCAGCAGACCTCAACTACCTTCCTGCCTTCACAGAATGGACGGGATGGGAAAGACAGGAGAGGTTGGGAGGCATCGGAACAGATCCAGAGAGGGAGAGGTGTGAAGAGGGAACAGGAACTTGTCTGGGTGAGGAGGGCAAAGGGTCACCATCCATGGAAGCAGCCCCGAGAACTGAGGGAGGCTTGAGCCCACTGTGGACGAGCTGGGCCGGCCACAACCCCAGGGTGGCTCAGAGCCCGGGTAGGTCCAGGTCCATGGGAGGGTACCCCAGTAGGTTGAGATTCACCTTGATGAACATCAACATGTCCACCAGGTCTGGGTGCAGACGTGTGTGGCGGGGACGGAGGAGGTCTGCCAGGTGGGAGAACACCTGCTCGCTCTGCACGCTGGTGGGAGGGCAGGAAAGGATGTTGGTGGCGACGATGGACAGTTCCGGCCATCGGTCCGATTTCCTCGCCCAATACTGCAACGGGTTGGCATGGGGGAGGGGGCTTGGTGGGCTCTGAAAGGTACTCGCACACCATGGCCCTCGCCGAGTCCTCCACTGGGTGGAACCTGCCCACCGTGCTTTGGCCAACCACGCTGCCCACCGACAAGGCCCACAGATCGAAGATGTCCATTGGGGTGGCTCTTCCCTGGCCTGGCTCTCTTCCCACCTCCTTCCCCTCACCCTCACCCTCCTCCTCCACTGTCTGCCCCTCGCCAATGCCCAGTTCCTTGTCTCCAGCCCTCTGTCTCTGGAAATGGAGCACCGCTCTGTGGAGCTCCTTTTTCCAGTGCTGCATCTGCCCCACCTGCGTGGCGATGCTGCCCTTGATGTGGGGGTCACAGAGGGAGGCAAGTTGGTAGGGCGCCTTGTGGCAGAGAGGATGCAGGCGTTCGGTGACGCAAGCCTGGATCCTCCGAACAAAGTCCCGGACCCTGGGGAGCAGCTCTTGCTCTTGCGGGAGCTCCTGGGGTAGAAACTGGTCAAGGCCATGGATCAGGGGGAGGATCTGACCAAGGCTGGCCTGGTAGGAGCACAGGAGCTCCGTGTCATCCTTGAACGGCTTGAGGATCCAGGACATCTGTGCAAGGACTCTCCAGACCACGGAGCTAAGGCCCAACTCCTCTCCCCTCCTCAGCACATCCGAGGAGGACAGGCTGTCTTGCACCACGCACCTCTACTCCACCAGACAACAGATCATGTCATAGGTGGAGTTCCAGCAGGTGGGCAGGTCCTGGAACAGTTGGTGCTCGGGGTCCCCTTCCTCCCACTGCCTCTGGAGCAACTCGCGGGATGAGTTTATGCTGCGGGAAAAGTGGAAAGCGATGCACCGGCAGCTGTCCGGCAGACTGCGCATCCACAAGGTTCCCTCATCCCAGCTGTCCCTCGGCTTGCTCCCCAGCCCGAGCACGTCCCGCATGATGAGGTGCAGCTTCTGCACCATGCACACCAGGCCCGGGAGGGATGCCTCTTTCTGGGTTGCCAACATGTTGGCTCCTGCGTCCGTGACCATGAAGCCATGGACAAACCCTTCCACCCTGGATGTCCACTCCCTCAGAGCTGCCTTGATGGTCATGGCGATGTTCTTCCCTGTGTGGACGTCCATCCCCCAGGCCTGAAGGAGAACTGCCCTGTAGCCCGGGCTCAAGCTGGGCACCTTCTTACGGCTGCCAGATCTTGGCCTGGGGAGGCAGAGGTCCTGTGGTTGAGACCAGTGGGCGGTGATGGCCAGGTACCCGTGATGGCAGACGCTCCACAGGTTGGCTGTGAAGTGGACTGTTCTGCCTTCGGCAGCTGATAGGTCTCTGCGCACCATGTCTCACACTGCCTCATACAGGGTGGGCACGACTCGATGCCCAACAGTGCACCATGACGGCATCGAGAACCATGGGGCAAAGTGCAGGAGCAGCAGTTGGAAGCCCACGCCCTCCACAACCGACAGGGGGAAGCCTTGCAGGGCGATCGCCTGTGCCACCGCACGAACGCCCGCTTCCTGAGCCCTTGACCTCACCTTTTTCAGTGGCACCACCCCCGACCCTGAGGGAACAACTTCCCCCAGGGAGGCCTGCCTGAGCCTTCCGCTCCCACCAGCCGCACCCTCGTGGCAAGGCTTCTTGCTCTGGGTGCATTCTGGAGACCCTCCCACCGATCCCGCATCAGACTTGCTGGCGGCCCTCCATCTCCCCCCGACAGATGTTTCACTGCCCGAGGACGGAGACCACAGGCTCGGGTGGTGCCTCTTCAGGTGCCGAGTCAGAGCCGAAGATGACAGGTGCTGTGGGTCATTGCCCCTGCGCACCAGGCCCTCACATATACAGCACCACACCATGCAGGGGTCATTACCAAGGGCCCGAGAGTGCCTCCAAACATTGCTGTTGAAACGTGGCCGGCTTATGGTTCCAGGGGAGGAAGGACGAAGGGTTGCTGCTGGCTGTGCCATGGTGCTGGCAACAGAAGACAGAGTGGTGGGTGGACTGCAGGCAGGGACAGCAGTAGTTTGGGATGGGAATGGGCTGGAGGTTTCCTCAAACCCAAACCATTCCTCCAAGGATCCCTCAGCCTCCTCCTCCCCAAACATTTTTAGGAGTTCCTCTTCTGCCGCTGGCAAGAGCTCTTGGGCCTCCTCCACAGCCTCAACTAGTGATTTTGGGGGAGCGGGAGTCTCTGCTGCTCCAAAGCCCTGCACAGCACTGCTTCCCGTGCTGCAACCGGGACAATCTCAGCACTTCCCCCCACGAGCACTCTTGTCCCCCACCCAGAGCCTCATAATACCAGCAAACAACAATTGAGGAGAAGAAGATGACAATGAGAGCCCTCAGCCGAGGTACCCACTGAGCTTGGCCCCAGGGCCCTGGCACCAGAGAGAGGGAGAGACTAGAGCCCTAGCCCACCACTCCCACAGACTTGACCTGATCAGGCACTGATGTGAGCCCTCAGCCGAGGTACCCACCGAGCTTGGCCCCAGGGCCTGGCAGCAGCCCTGGCACCAGAGAGAGGGAGGGACTAGAGCCCTAGCCCACCACTCCCACAGACCTGACCCGATCAGGCACTAATGTGAGCCCTCAGCTGACGTGCCCACTGAGCTTGGCCCCAGGGCCTGGCAGCAGCCCTGGCATCAGAGGGAGGGAGGGACTAGAGCCCTAGCCCACCACTCCCACAGACCTGACTAGATCAAGCACTAATGTGAGCCCTCAGCCGAGGTGCCCACTGAGCTTGGCCCTAGAGCCAGGCAGCAGCCCTGGAACCAGAGGAGATAGATCCCTATCCACTAAAGCCAAGCACAATTGTACTCTCGCAGTCTCTCTCTCTTTCCAAAGGCTAGCAAGTAGCAAGCAAGAGCTCTGTTCGACTCCACTGCTAGCAGAAAGTGAAACCCAGCCTGGGAGACCATGGCTATTTATAAGCATGGGTCCCATTCAGCAACACAGGATGTCTGTGTTTGGCCATCAGAGCTGCCTATCAGGGTTTGCAGGGATAAAATTGGAGTGCCCATGGCTACAAAACACCCCCTTCCCCGTCCCTCCCCTGGGTGTCTTCTCCCAACTTGTGACTGCTTTGCTGCTCCGTGGTTGGAAGGAAGCCCTGCTGATCAAGGAAAGCTGGGCTTCCATTCAGGTTTCCAGGGCGACAGAAGGAGGGCAGACAGAGGTCAGGCATTCCCCTGGCTCCATTGCCAGGGGAATAGATTGCTGGTGCCTGAGTGTCTGTATCCCTGAACCGAGCCCGAACGCCACAATCCAGGCCTCTCCCGACCACTGGTTCGTGGGCCGTGGACGATCACGATCCGCTGTGTCACGATCACACCATCACCATTTTCGTGGGTTTTTTACGTTCGTAATGAGGATCCTGCCCATCTCTAGTCACAACTCCCCCATTTCTGCTGCCTCCTCTCACACCAGTATGGAAGAAGTGACAGTGAAGAACTAGGGCAATTGCTTTGTTCATCAGACGTCTCTGACCCAATGCTGTTCTGTGCCTCCTTCAAATAAACACTCGGTCTAATGTTCCACTCCACCCATCATAATAATGTCACTTTTGGAGCAAGCCAACCAGCTTCAGGTTGCCATGGTAGCAACCCCAGTGACAGGTTTGGGGTTCTTCAGGCAGCATGCTACAAGAAACCAAAATCTGAATTGCTTCAACATCCTAAATACTTTCTCAAAACCAAGCTGGATGAAATTGGCATTGTTTGCAAGTTTCTAAAAGCAATGTTAAATAGGCTTTTAATGAAATGGTATTCTATATATTTAAGCTGTCTTTCCTTCATCATGTTTCATGGCAGTTGCATGTTTAATATCATTCTACTGATCATAAGAGAATACTTTGGCACCTGGCCAAGAGACAGATTTATTTTCTTCTGAACAAGTCTTTCTTGCTCACTTTCAAGTCTGATTGAATTTATTCCTAGTTACTTTACTTCACACAGTTGTCTCAACTCTGTTCTAGCCTGTCTCTATTGACAATGCAGCTCACCTCCCAAAGGAAAGCAGGTTGAACCACACACTGCTGATTGCAAAGAATGATTTTTTAAAGGGCCAAGCCCTCTAATTCTTATCCCAAGTCATTACCAGTTTTCATTTTCCACTACTGAAGGCAGCTAATGAATTATATTGATTTAACAAGCACTCGTGTAGCAAAAGGTTTGATCTTTTCACTTAAATCTGTCATGCTCTCACCAGGTTTGGTACTGCTAGTGATACATTATTTAAAAAGCCTCCATTCCTTAGCTACCACACAACACCCCTGTGGATATTCCTTCCCAAGTCTGTATTCTTATTTCTGCCTGCCTTATTTCTTCAATGAACCCAGGGGGGTTAATATGGTTTAACTTCTAAGACTGCAGTTCGTCCCCACTCTGACAAGTAGATAGGTTTCACTGCCTTGGAAATAGGACTACTTTTCCCTTCAGATTTTTGTACTTGGGAACAAAATACACTTATGGACTACCATTTTCCTTACAGGGCTGTGATCCCTTCCCATTGACTACTTCCATATATCTCAGTTCATATTAAACACATGTACTCCCATATGAACCTACCTGACCACTCCAGTCATTTTAAGAGGCCTTGCTTTGAGTTCCTTTGCCATCTAAGGCAAGATGGGTGGCAACCCGAGAAAGAGCTTTTTTGCTCATGGCACCAAAACTTTGGAACTCCCTCCAGAGAGAGATTCATCCGTTTCCCTCAATGTTGTCTTCTGCCAGTGGGTGAAGACTCTCTTGTTTTGCTTTGCATTCCCTCACTAACACTTTTTAGACCTCCTCCATGTTTGTGTGCTTATATGTGTTAATGTGTTTATATGTTTCATTTTATTGTTTTAAATATTTTATATATATTTCCAGTTTAAATATTTTTAATGTTTGAAACGTTTTAGTGTTTGCTGCCTTGGGGATCCTGAGTTGGATAGAAAGACAACATAGAAAAGGTTTAAATAAATAAATATTTAATTTGTACTCATGAGAAGCATGTATAGTATGAGAAGCAGCCTCCAAGGTAGGATCACAGCCCTTTTTGCTTCCAGAGGTACATAATTGGATTGGTGAACACACTTAAGAAGCACTCATAACCTGTTTTATTCAGATGGACTGTCCTCTTGTAAGCATCTAGCTTACTGTTCTTTCTGTTTCTACTCCAAGGTAGCTGTACACAGCACTAGAGATGGGCACGAACTGAAATACAAACCAAAGTTCAGCATGAACTAGGCCAGTTCGTGGTTCACGAACCGGCAGTTCGTCAGAGCCCATTTCTGATGAACCACCATGAACTTTAGGGCGGTTTATTTGGTTCATTTTTCAGTTTGTCACTGCAGACAGCTTGGTGCTGATCAATCAGTTTCCTAGACAACAGAAGATGGGCTTTCTGCAGACCTGCTGACCCAGAAGTGACCTTCTGCTGACAGGGAAGTAGTTATTTGCTGGCCCGGAAGTGATGTTTTCACAAACCAAATGAACCCGTTCATGAACTGGGGCAGGTTTGTGAAAGTTTGTGGTTCATGGTTCATGAAACGTGATGAACCATGAACCTCATGGTTCTTTTTCTTTTCTGGTTCTTGCCCATCTCTACTCTGCACTAACTGGCTTAGCTCCTCCTGACATTCAGAACTATTTCCCCATCTGTCAGGATCAGTTCTTCAAGGTTTTTATTTTTTTAATGCTGTACATCTTTTAAACAAAGCAAGTAATAAACTTTTATTGACAAGATGTACGAGATGTGCTTTTTTTTCTTTAAAGACTGACAATGAGGTGGAGTTGCAAGACTGTGAACTGAACCAGTATTCACTTTGGTGTTTAGCAATGCCTTTCATAGTTAGAAAATGAGAGGGAGACAAACTAATCCTTCTGAGGAAATATATGATTGTACTCCTAGTTTTGGTATGACTCTATCCATCCTCAGGGTATTGGCTTGGATCCACCAGAGTGTTTCTGTGAATTCAAGGATTTATACCCATAGAATGCAACTTTCTCACTTTCTACTGTAGCCCCAAATACCCCCTAATTCAGGGGACATTTGGGACAGTAATGGGAGGGGGGGAATGAGAAAGTTGCCCTCTGTGAGTATAGATCCTTCCAGCTACAAAAATATTCCAATGGATTGGGATGGATCCTATACTACCTATCATTTCACTGAGCAGAGTTTGAAGCCTTCCTCCAGCCTAAGGAGATTTTCTTCAAATTAAATAGCTTTCATTGAACGAAAAGCCACTTAAGTTGTAGGAAGGCTCCTACAAGGATGGTTAGATCTCACTGTTTTTTTGTGTGTTAATACGGTGGGATTTTGTGAGAATCTGTTTTCTTTAATAAAATAAAAAGGTTAGCTTGCCAGAAGATCTATTTAATGACCTAATCAAATGTTACAGTTTGCTCTCATGTAGATGGAAAAATGTAAACTTCAACGAAGTCAGCTGTTATTCAATGAATGTCCTATCCACCTGCTCTTTTTCTGTCTCTCTAAGTAACTGTTTCTGCTTTGGCCCCATATACTGCACATACCAAAGGCATGGACCCCCCCTCCCCCGCCAACATTGTTACTTGTTTCACTGGAATTTCTGTCTTTTTCAAGGTAACTCATTAATTGTGGCCCTGGGTTAATCAAGCACACGGTAAATAGCTTGAAAACTTTCTATAGTCAAACCTGAAAGTTATCTACTGGCCTAAAGTTGCTTTTTATTTCTTTGTTCTGTAATGATATTCTTTGCAACAACCAACACAAGATAAAAGGGAACATAAAACAAGAAGAATAATTTAGGGGAGGTACAAAGAAGGAAAACACAGAGAAGAGAACGTGCAATGCAGTGGAAAGGGGGAAAGGAATATAGCAGGCAAAAAAGTAGGCCATGGTTCTTATGGCAACAGGTAATATCTTTGCCTTTGAGCATGTTGCTACCAAGATGGAAATGCTGTTAATCTATTATTTATTTACTTCTTTCACTTATACTCTGTTCTTCCTCAGAAGGGCTCTGAGGTACTTATCTACAATTCCCATGTAGTCAGCTTATAGATCATTGTATTGCCGGAACAACAGATACAATCTGAAGTACTACTGTAGCTAACAATGGACTCTATGTTTATACAAACTGTTTGGAAGATCCAGGTCAGATCCCTGGACTTAGTGAAACCACGTAACAAACACACATGCTCTTTCAACTCATTTTTGGGACCTAACTACTTTATTAGCTCAAAAACAACTGACAATTCTTGAAATATATCTTGCTGACTCAGTGCTGTGAAACTGCTGTAAACCACCATAAAGCACTCTGCTAAAAATGTGCTAAAACATGGTAATGAATGAACGCAAACCTCAGTTTCATTAGTATGATTTGTACTGATATGTGTTAGACTCTGGCCCTAAACAGTTAAGATCTGTAAATGAGGTCTCAATGTTCAAGTGACTATCCTGTTGAATACGTCCTTTGTACATTGCTTCAGCAAAGTTAATTAATACATCAATTTCTGTCTCTGAAGTTCATAGAGATGTACATTCACAAGACAACTCTACAATACAGGTCAGTAACAATACATTTGCAGAAAGGTTGACTGCAGACTCCAAAACATAGTTAATGTGTTCACAGTTGGTGTGAGGAGGGTAGAACAATTACTTAAAACATGTAAATAAGGCATCAATTAATCTATATTGTTTCTTGCAGAGCTACATAGTGTAATGCAGGTTCTTCTATTTATGTGGGAGGGGAAAGATAGAAATAAGACAAGGAATCACCTGCTTTGTATGTTCAGTGGGAGTGATCAAGCCCAGAGAAGTGATTCCTGTTGTTGGAATTTACTTCCTAGTTTTGATCACAGAAATATCAGGCATTGTTTCTTTTACCAACTAAAAGGTGTTGTCCTCAGCCTGAATACAAAGGGGTTGTGTTGATCTGCTTTTTTGCCCAACCCCCATTCTGGTTTGGCTGAGAGGCCATAGTCAGACAAATGCATTTACCAAGAACCATCATCGTCTCTATTTTCATGTATCCATCTTTTAAAGGAATTGTTTTTTATCCTGTCCAGGCACAATATGCAAATTGATACACTCATGCTTGTGTATGACCACTAGAACGCATCTACACTCTATAATATGCTTGCAATCCCGGTAAAGTCCCATGCAGCAAATTGGGTCACATTGCTGATGGTGGGCATCAGTGCTGCACTAATTACTTTTTTCTGTCCTCAGTTAAGAATTCCTCCAGCTACTCAGAGGAGGGTTGGCGGTCCAAAATATCAAGTTATACTATGAAGCAGCTGGTTTAGTTTGGATTACAGACTGGATAAGAAACCCTAAGGACAGATTAATACAACTAGAAGCAGCGGATCTGCCTGATGGGCTACATAACCATCTTTGGGTGACAAGAAGAACAAGGAGACGAGAAAAAGTCATGTTATAAAAGACGGCCTGATTCAAATCTGGGACTCAGAATGAGAATAAGTCCGCTGATTTTGCCGATATTTTCATCAATTGATGCCTTTTGTGATAAGAATCAGAGAAAAGATAATGACTTTATAACTTATCAAGATATGATAGACTCTCAAGGAAAAATAAAATCGTGGCAAGAAATTCAGGATGAAGGAAAAAATACAATGGTTGACATATTTTCAGGCAGTCTCTGGATTAAAAGAAGCCCTTAAGGATTACAGAGCTACCAATTTTACCAATTTTACCAATTTTGAGAAGATAATTATGCAGAAAAAGGAGCATATACTGGGTCATATTTATAAACTTTTACTTAAATATGACACAGAAACAGAACAAGTTAAAACCTGCATTGTAAACTGGATGCAAAATTTTGGAGAAGAAATGACATTTCAACAGTGGGAGAATCTTTAGATAAAGGGTATAAAATTCATGGCAAGTCAAACATTAAGGGGAAAACTGGTATAAGATGTTTTTTAGATGGTACATCACAACAAACGATATTGAAAAAATGAATAAGAAATATGTAGGGTCATGCTGGAAATGCAAAGAAGCAGATGGCTCCTTTTATCATATGTGGTGGACATGCAAAAATAGTAAAAAACATTGGAAAGATGTACATGCTGAGATGCAAAAGACCCTAAAAATTGATTTTGCTATGAAACCCCCGGACTATGCTATTGGGAATAATACCAGAAAATGCTGAAAGAACACCACATGAACTATTTAGATATTTGTTGATGGTGTCAAGAGTGGCATTTGCAAGCAAATGGAAAGAAGAAGAATGCCCAGCCAGAGAAAACTGGAAAGATAAGATGGCGGAATAAGCAGTGATGGCAAAGATGACGAGTTATCTAAACTGTTCACCGCCCAGAGCCCCTGGGGATGGGCGGTATATAAATTGAAATATAAATAAAATAAATAAGGCCAATCAGAGAATTTTAAGAGAAATGGGGAAATTATTTTGCTTTTAAAGGATAAAATGTATAGGATGTTTTAGTCTTGTAAATTTGAATAGGATTGTATGTATACTTTATGGAAACATTGGTGTAAAGATAATGAACTAGAAATAATTTTTACACTAAAGGCCATGTTAATCAGTTATACCAACAAATAAGCTAAGATATTGAAGTAATAATGAAATAAAGAGTCTTTCCCATTTGATCTTTTTTATTATTAAATAGTAAGCAGAAAGAGATATGTACTTGGTTTGTGTAGTACAGATGGAAAATACATATTAATCAAATTAAATAATGGTTGTAATTAGAGATGGGCACGAACCACATTATGAACTTCAAAAACCCACGAAACTGGCGATCGCACGATCGCAATCCGGCAGTTCATGATTGTCCTCATCTAACGAACCAGCGTTCGGAAGAAGCCTGGTTCGGTGCATTTGGCTGTGGTTCGGGAAGCCAGACAGTCAGGCACCAGCAATCAATTCCCCTGGCAATGGAGCCAGGGGAATGCCTGAACTCTGTCTGCGCTCCTTCTGTTGCCCTGGAAACCCAAATGGAAGCCCAGCTTACCTTGACTGGCAGGTCTTCCTTCCAACCATGGAGCTGCAAAGCGGTTACAAGTTGGGAGAAGACACCCAGGGGAGGGAAGGGGAAGGGGGTGTTCTGTAGCCATGGGCACTCCAATCTCATCCCTGCAAACCCTGATAGGCAGCTCTGATGGCCAAACACAGACCTCCTGCATTGCTCAATGGGACCTGTGCTTATAAATAGCCGTGGGCTCCCAGGCTGGGTTTCACTTTCAGCAAGCAGTGGAGTGTGACAGAGCTGTTGCTTGCTACTTGCTAGCCTTTGGGGAGAGAGACAGAGAGTTTAATTGGAGCTTGGATCCCTATTGCAATCTTGACCCATTACTTGGGTAATGGCTGGAGGAGAGCTTGTTAAACACTCCCCGGGAATATGGGCTCTCTAAATCCAACAGGGGCCATTCTGACGCCCACGAACCTCAAACCAGTTCGGCAATGGGAAATGTTTGTTGCGGTTTGCGACCTCAGTATCATCATTGGCACCGAACCATGAACCACAGAGTCGTTAATTTTTTTTGGTTCGTGCCTATGTCTGGTTGTAATCTCCATTTCAATACTGACAAATGTTGATAAAGGTTATGTTTTTCATACTCTGTATTTTAATAATCCTTGTAGTGCATAATTTTATAGTTCTCTGGACACTACTAGTCCCTCCCCTCCTTTGTTTCTTCTGTACCCCTATTTTGATAAAATTAAAAAAATATTAAAAAAAAAAAAGAATTCCTCCAGCTACTCAGAAGACTTGCTTTCAGAAATGGCTGACAGTACTGGGCCAAATTTCCATTGACCTACTCACTCACACAAAATTCTTTAATGATGGTTGTATAATGACAGTTATGTGGTTACTGCCCAACAGAATTACTCATTAAAATTAGAGAGAGGCATGAACCACAAAAAACCTGAACCATGAGGTTTGTGGTTCGTGGGTTTTCACGAATCAGGAACCACGAACTGGCATGAACTGGAGCAAGTTCACGAACCAGTTTGTGGTTTGTGGGGTTTAAATGCCCCTTTCCAGCCACTTAGCAGCAGCAGGGAAAGGGGCATTTGACAGTTTAAAGGGCCCTTTCCTGCCTTGAAAGGGGCAGGTCCCTTTAAATTATCAGTTGACATGCAGGGGGGAATCCCCCAGCTGCCTGCCAGCTGATAGTTTAAAGTGACCTGCCGCTTGCACATGGCAGGGCCCTTTGAATGGCTCAGCCTCCAGCCCCCAGCCCCCAGCCCCAGCTCCACACTTACCTTGCCCAGCTGCCCTGCGGGCCCACGGCATCCACCTCCTCCCACGAGGGGCAGAAAGGCTGTTTTTGGTCTCTTCCGCCACTGTGTGGGCCCACATAGCAGCAGAGGAGGCCATTTTCGGCATTCCCGTCCCTCAAATGGCCACTGCGGCGGCTATTTGAGGGGCAGGAAGGCCCAAAACAGCCTCCTCTGCCTCTCTGTGGGCCCACGCAGCAGCAAAGGAGACCAAAAAGGGCCTCTCCACCCTGCTGAGGGTGTATGAGGAGCAGGAAGCCCATTTTTGGCCTCCTCCACCACCTTGCGGCCACGCGCAGCAGCAGAGAAGGCCCAAAAGTGCCTCTCTGCCCCATGTCGGCCATTTGAGGGGTGGGAAGCCCATTGTGACCTCCTCCACCACCCTGCAGGCACACACAGCAGCGGAAGAGGCCAAAAGTGACCTTCCCACCCCTTGTGAATGGAGGGGGAGGAGGCCACAGGCCCGCAGGACGGCTGGGCAAGGTAAGTATGTGGCTGGGGCTGGGGCTGGGGGGGGTGGGGGCTGGGGTTTGGGCCATTTAAAGGGTCCTGCCACTTGCAAGTGGCAGGTCCCTTTAAACCTTCAGCTGGCAGGTCGCAAGGGGGGATCCCACCTGCTGCCTGCCAGCTGATAGTTTAAAGGGCCCTGCCGCTTGCAAGTGGCAGGAAAAGTTTATATGGCCATTTCCCTGGGGAAATGGCCATTTAAACTGCCCCTTTAATACAAACCAAATGAACCAGTAGATCAGTTCATGGAAGTTCATGGAAATGAGGTTCCACAACCCACTGCTCGCGAACCACAACCTGAGTTGGTTTGTGGGTTTTTTTGGTTCGTATTTGGGTTCATGCCCATCTCTAGTTAAAATGAGTATTGTCCAGGACAAAAGTAACAAGGAATGTCATGACTTAACAAACAAGGAGTAAAAGAGAGACAGGAGAAGATAATGTGGTATTAAACAGGCTTAAGTGGTGAAGCTACAGCAATAAAAGAAACCATTGCAGCAAATATGTTTTAAGCATGTACTCAAAAGAGAGTTTACTTGATGAATACACAAGGGAAGGCCTTTCCAAGCATAGAAGTTGCATTTCACAAAAGTGAAGGGGGAAAGATGGGAATGTGGAACTGTACCTCTGCAAATGCCCACCATAAAGGCATTTTCTTCACATTTTCTCATCAGCATCTCCCCCCATGAAGTCTAATGTAGTAGGTCCCAAACTAAAGGTGAGACCCCATCAGTTGTTTCTGGAACCACTGTAACTGGAGCACCAAATAATAGGAATCACTTCCAGTTAATGGAACCAAACCCCGAAACAGGAATAGGTGAAAGCTCCTTGTGTTACAAACTGACTGAATTCAATATAATCTGGGCCTCCCGGCCAGCAGGCATGGGCCATTAAGGCTGGGGGCCATCTTTGCTACCCTGGATGGAAAAAGCGGCAACTGCATTTCCTGGGCATCTCAGTATCTGGCTTGGGGGGATGGAGCTTGGAGTCTTATAAGGTGGCTGTACCACCACCACCACCCCTCCTTTGCAGTTGCATCTTAGTGCTGAGATTTTTCCCAAGAACTATTTGAAATCTTCATACTGATACATATGTTCACCCTTAATATGCATAGCTACTGAACGAAGCAAATCAAGAGCCACCAATTAATCACGATCTCTGTGAATAATTTGCAGCCCAGCTATGAAATAATCCTTTGATTAATCTGCACATATGAAAAATCAAAGAAATTTAAGGTCATCTTTTTTCATAGGTGAACATGTATATGGTATGCAACATTTGTTTTGGTTAAAATTATGCCACAATTCAGATGGTTACCAATAGTTATCAGACTGGTAATATCCTACATCTGACAGAAATGCATAAATATTCAGGAGTGTGCAAAACCTTTCCTTATAGTTTGTTTATATTTTATTTTCCTTATTTGATCACTTGGATACTTTCCAAACCACTGCCGTAACAGTATACAGTATCCAAAACTGATATACATGAGGTCATATATTATAACAATCTTCATTGCTGTAGTTTCTGTCCAGTGGGGTACTATGCACACTGGTCAGAGCAAGAACAGAACAGTATGTGCCTGCATAGAAGACTTCTCAAACAACAATTTCAGGTATGTTCAGCTCTGATTTCAATCATATTCCTGTTAATTCAAAATAACCAGGGTGGAAAGAATGTGTGTAGAGGAGGAGTAGGAATGAATGGGGTCCCTATCTCTTCCCTCTATGCAATCTCCAGAATGTGAGCATGCTGCCAAATTGTGTACAAAAGTGTATGTGTATAGCTTTTCTCTTCAAATTCGGGAACATCTGAAAAAAAAAACTAATGTTCCCAATGAGAAAATGGAACTTATGTGCATTTATTTTCTGTGCATATAGCCTTGCTCTCATTTCAGTAACTGCATTCTAGAAGTTACATGAGGTCAGCATGCTCATTCCAGCATTCTCAACTTGTATTTATTTACCCTATGGTATTGTTTATTGAAATGTCCTTGGTATTGACTGTACTAATCTCCCACTATGTAAACCACCTTGAGTCTCAGTGAGAAAGGCAGACTACAAACAAACAAACAAACAAACAAACAAACAAACAAACAAACAAACAAACAAACAAACAAACAAACAAATGTTCTTTCCACCCTGGATATGCTGAGTGAACAGGGATTGTCTAATCAGTTTGTAGAGAGGAGAGTAAAAGGTAACAGTAGCTGTTATTAAAAGGGGCACAATTTTATTAAAGGAATACTAAAGAAGACACAAGATTTTATAGACCGCTGTGCAGAGGCGATTTTAACTTTTCCTAATGAAACACTTCAGGAGACTGACAGAGACAACCAGAAGAAATCTCCTCTGGTACAATTTTTCTTTTGTAAGAACTAATGAATTAACCCATCCCTCTTATAGACAGAGGTAAATAGGAGGTAGATTCTCTGTTCAAGTCACTGGTGACCCTGTTGGTTGTATCATAGATAGCCTTTCTATTCATGAGCTATTCTAGTCTTTTTAATGTTTTTAGGATTGCATTGAAAACATATAAGCAAATCCTTTTGGGCAGATCTGTCTGTTCTGTATTCTTGGGGTCCAGAGACATAACTCACTGCTGCTCTGTATTGCTGTATTGCTGGTATCCGAAAAGCTACTTTGAGCAACATCTTTATCCAAAATGTAGGATGGCAGTTTCAGAATGGCAGAAAAATATCTGAAATAACTAGCCGGAGACTAGCCTCACGAACAAAACAAATGGCAAACCCTCTTTTTGATTCTCACACTAGGGTTATGGACCTCCCAGTGCCTAGTCCTAATCTCTAGAAAAAGAGATATCATCACTCTGTGACTGTGCTCGCTGCAAAGATAACCAAGAATACTGGGGCCACCCTCTGATTTTAACGCTTCAACACTGCTGCTTTTGTACGTATTCCATGACCCAAACATACTGAACCAGTTTTTCTTTTTCCCTGAAGCAGTTTCCTCAAACTGAGCTCTGCACAAATGCAGCAACAAAATTGAGACACATCCGCATAACTTATTTGGAGCTAAATCATTTACGGTTTTCTTTGTGCTCCTGGTTTTGCTTAGAAATCAGTAGTCATTATGCTTTAGACAAAATAATATTGTTATGTTCAAATAATGCCCAAGGGATTAAGTGACTCTTTATGATCTTCCTGCACAAAATGCTAACTTAATGTTATAGCATTCAGCTTCCAATGTTTCTTTTTGCCCTCCATGCATCTGACGAAGAGAACTGTGATTCTCGAAAGCTTATGCTACAATAAAGTTGGTTAATCTTAAAGGTGCTACTGGACTCTTTTTGATTTAGCTTCCAATGCTACACCATGTTTTACAGCCTTTTCTGAGTGCGTTCAAATATACCTTCATTGATTAGTTTAGCTGCAAGAAAACTACTTCCAATAATTAATATCAGTTGCTGGATGATTATTCTGTAACTGTCACATTTTCAATCCACTGCCTCCTCCAAGGAGCTCATGCCACTCTACATAGTTCTCCCCTCCATTTCCACCTCAAAAAACTCTTTGGGAGAGAGGTTTGCCACTCAGATTGCCAGGCACTTAGTAAAACCACAAAGTTTCCAATGATTCCGAACAGACTATCATCACTCCCAGGTTTTCCCCTGAAGCGTTAACACACAGTAACCCAACAGCAGTTTTTTATTTTTTCTCTTCCTTCCAGTTACTAGAGCAGTGACAGGAAACAGGAAACAGAGAGTGGGGGATTCCAGTGGGGACCTGTCCTGATCACCGAGTAAGTTTCATGGTTGAGTGGGGCTTTAAGCCTAGCAATAGTCTAACTCTCTTACCCCTGGGTTTCAACACATGGCCTGCATGCCACAAACAGCCCATGAAGGCATGTTGGGTGGCCCTGCCTCCTCATCAGTAACTATAATGAAAGGACACAGCTAAGAGATGTTAGTGCCCCCAAAGGGAAGGTACAGCTTATCACCCAAGTCTAAGGTACTGCACTCACCTTTGCAAACAGTACCTAATTTGGCGCTACTTGGAGTCCTGGATGCTGGAAGAGCTCTTCTTCCATAAGATATCCAGGGCTCCCAGTAAAGCCAGCTGAGGTGCTGGGCAAGTGCAGCACATTGAACTCTGTTAAGTAGTTGCCCTTCTCCTTAGGGAATGTCCAGGCATGAGGAGCCACTTAAGAAGGACTGCTGTGGAACATAGGCCTCTGGCAAGGAGCTGCTCCTGATCCACCTGCAATGGTGTGCCTTTCAGGTGAGAGCCTTACCAGATCTGTGCTATGAGTGCCATGTTTGAAGTCCTCAGACATTTTTAAAAAATAGTAATTCTAGGCCTGAATCCTGTTGGGACAGTGGTCTTAAGCATTCCTATCCATGAAATTTTAAAGACCTGAAATGGCAATAAATGGTCTGAAATGGCCTATCTCATATAAAACTGGTTTATCTATCTACAGGATATTTTCTATCCTAAGGATGTCAGTATAGTTTAAATTGTTCCCCTCTTCCATTTTTATCTGCATAACATCCTTGGGAGGTAAACTAAGCTGACAGAGAACAACTGGCCGAAGTCCCCACTCAGGTTAACTCCTGAGGTGGAGTAAAAATTAGAGATGGGCACGAACAGCAATATGAACAAAAAAAAAGCCACAAACAGCCCAATCCGCTGTTTGCGAGCAAGCTGTTTGTGAGGCGCCACTCCTGGCAAACATGTTCGTTCCAAGCCCTCTACATGGCGTTCGTCAGCCATTCGTAAAGCTAAACAGTCTAGCACCTTTCAATCAATTCCCCTGGCAACATAGGCATGGACTGTCTGAACTCTGTCTGAACACCTCCTGGCTTTCCTTCTGGCTTGTAACCACTCAAAGTAGCTTCCAGCAGACAGTCCAGTTTTTGCCACTGTAAATAGAAAATGACATGAAAGGGGGAGACCCATGGACACTCCTTTCCCTGCTCAAGTTCAACTAAGGCCCAAGGGGGCCATTCTGGCTCCCACGAACCTCCAACTACGAACATGTTCATGAACATTTCATGTCCGTCAATGTTCACGAATCCCTGTTCGTGGATGGCAATGAACAACGAACATTGTGTTTGTTTGTTTTTTCCTGTTCATGCCCATCTCTAGTTAAAATCCTCACTAAACCATTATCTGTTTGTTTGTTTTTCATTTATTTATTATTTAACTGATTATTGCCTCACCACCATATTTAGTGCTCAAGGCAGTTTACAGCATACATATAAAAACACTATTAAAATAATATAAATATAAACCTTAAAATCGGTAATAAATAATAAAATAAAAATACAAACATTAAAAACCAATAATGCAGCAGAATACAAAAAATAAAATTCATACATCTAAAAGAACAGTGCCATCACTAAATCCTACTTATGTCCATTGTCGATAATAAATAAATCATATAGGATCAAGCCAATAAAAATATCTGTTTCAGCCTCCAAATGCCAGGTGAAACATCTCTGTTTTGCAGTTTCTCTAAAATTTCACCAAATCCTAGAAGGAGCAAGTCTCCTCTTTAATGAATTCTGGAGGAAGGGAGCCACAACCATAAAATCTCTCCCTTGGGTTGAAGAGAGCTGAACAGCACTGGGGGCCATTACCTTCAATGGGGACTTTGGCCAGTTGCTTTCTAATTCCAGTCTCCTCAGTTCTCATCTGACACCACCAATATAAGAACTGTATATTAAAAACTAGTACTGAATAGACATGGGCACGAATGGGGGAAAAAAACCAAACACCCTGTTCATCATTCGGTGCCATCCATGAACAACGAACAATGAACATGGACAAACATGAACTGTTCCCAGACATGTTCGTTGTTCATGGGGGCCAGAACCCCCCCAACCCCCCTTACCCCCCTCCCCTCAAACCCACTTATCTGGCCCTTTAAAGATTCCCCCCTGCTGCCTGCCAGCTGATAGTTTAAAGGGCCCTTTCCTGCCATGTGCAAGGGGCAGGGCCCTTTAAACACCCCACAAACTGACCTTCCCAATGTCCAATACCCACCAAATTTGCAGGGGACATAGTCCTCACTGTCCTTTGAAGACCCCCCCTCCCAAGTTTCAGAGAGATTGCACCCCAGGAAAGGCATGATCAACAGGTCTCCCCCTTGGCTCTCATTTTCTCTTCACAGTGGCAAAAACGGGACTCTTTGCTGGAAGTACTTTGAAGGGTTAAAGCCAGAAGGAAAGCCAGAAGGAGTTCAGACAGAGTTCAGTCCCTCCCTGTCTCCAGTTGCCAAGGGGATTGATTGCAGCAGGTGCCAGACTGTCTGGCTTGCTGAACGGCTGCCAAAGGCAACAAACGAGGCTTTTAATGACCACCTGTTCGTTTAGGATGGGGCCTCATGAACAGCTTGTTCAAGAAGAGCAGATTAGGCTGTTCGTGGGTTTTTTCTGTTCATAATGCTGTTCGTGCCCATGTCTAATACTGAATTTGCTCCTCTTTTTGTCCCTCTCCATCCTTTCATGATGCATATATTAAACTATGAGCCTGAACTGTGCTAGTCTGTTCTTCATGCAGAGCTTGATATGGCGTGGCATAGTAGTGAGAGAGATGGACTGGAACTGGGAACAACCAGGTTCAAGTCTCCATTCTGCAATGGAAGATCACTAAATCACCTTGGATCCATCACAGTCTCACAAATTATTGTACCCCACAGGGTTGTTGTTGTGAGGATAAGGTGGAGGAGAACAATGTGGTACCCAATTAGGGAGAAAATTGAGATATAAATAAAAAACGAAATAAAATAATATAAAAAGCACTTCATAAAGAACTGAACTAGTACAGGCAGTAGATTCCTCTTCCTCTAACAACTTGAGGTGTTATTATGACTCAGTGGTAGAGTATCTGCTTTGCTTGTTGAAGTTCCCAGGTTCAATCCCCAATACCTTCAGGTAAAAGGTCAAGTAGAAAGCAATATGAAAGACCTCTGCCCAAGACCCTGGAAAGTAACTGCCCATCAGAGCAGACAGTGCTGACTTTGATGGACCAATGGTCTGACTCAGTATAAGGCAGCTTCATATGTGATCATGTGAACTATGAGATGCAATGTAAAATTTGACATAAAATATTGTTTAATCTACTTATAGCTGCATTATTATGGGTGTGTTTCTATACATTTGTCCAGGGGGAGAGGTTCAGCCTCCCTGGGGCTTGAGCCCCTGACTGCCATCAGGCTCACCTTGCAGTGCCAGCGGGGGGTCAAGGGAGTTGGAGTTAGGCATGGCGGCAGCCAGACAGGTCAGCAGAATGGCAGGGCTTGCAGTCGGGCCGGGGAGCGGTGCAGAGGCTGCCAGCTGGGCTGCCACAGGAGCATAGCCCACCACAGGGCCAGGAAGTGGCCTGGAGGTCACAGAGGACACCAAGGGGAGCGAGCTTGTTGGCCCACCGGTGAGGCTGGAAGACGTGCATAGGCCACAGAAGCAGATCTACAGCCAGCTTGAATGCCTGGGGGCACCGTCAGAAAAACAGGAGTGATGATGGCTCAAATGAGGGCCATCCAAGCCACAGGAGCATTAGAAGCTCCAACAGAGAGAATGCCAGGGCCATGGGAATGGTGGCAGCAGGCTGAGCTATCCCAGCTGCACTGGCCAGATGACTTGGCCATACCCATTGGTAAGGCCAGCCAGTCCTGCCCTGCAGGGTGGTGAGGGAGGCCTGGGGAGGAGCCAATGGCCAGCTGAAATCTCAGGAGAAGCCAAATGAGTTTGGCAGGCCTGGCTGTTTCTAGGGAGGGGGCAGGACAGCCCTGGACAGGGTGAAGCCTAGGAGGAAGGGTGGGAGTCTCCCCAAGAAGGGCTATTTAAGTGCAGGTGTCAGGATGGCTGGTGAGGAGTAGGTGAGAGTGGACAGAAGCTAACGAGAGAGAGACAGAGAGAGAGAGAATGCAAAGGAGTGTGACAAGGCAGAGAGATGGAAGAGAGTCAATTGAGCCAACCCTATGGAGGGAGAGAAAGAACAAGGGTGTGGTTAACACCCCTCCTTCTCCCATTTCTGAGGCCAATCCTGTGCCATACCCCATGCATAGGCCAAGCAGGCTCCCCAGGTTCTGATGACCCTCACATGGAGCCTGACAAAGTGATTAATAATATTTATGCAATCAAGTAACTACAGTTAATTTAGTAGGAACATGTATTAATTGTAGACATTTATTGGGCTAGAATGAGAAAGACTGAGTACATTAAATGAAATTAAACACAAAATCACCAAAACAATGAAAACATTGCATGAATATGGTAATATACTTTTGAATTATTTATAGTTGAAGTTTGTTTGACATTTTAAAAAATCAAGGTGTAAGTATAGGGGAGAATTTATTAATTATGCTTTTTGGTGTTCAAAACATTGCAAACAGAATGGCAATTATTTCCTATTACGCTGATGTCACTTCAGCTAGGAAGTTGACAATTATATAGTGTCACAGTGGGTATTCAAACTCTGTTAGCGGTTTTACAATTTCTAAAGACAAACAACAAGAATAGGTGTCAACATGATGCATTCAGCACCTTTCAAAATATTAGCTTTTAACATTTAGCACCGGGCCATTAGATATACATCACAAAGCACTGTACTAACTGATACAGATCCCAACACCCCATCAAACACAAGTGTGACCAAGACATACGGTGCCATTCTAAGCACAGTTACGCACCTCTAAAACACTCAGATCAATGGATTAATAAGGAAGACCCAAAAAGAGATGGCTTGACTCAGTAAAGGAAGCCACAGCCTCCAGTTTGCAAGTCCTGAGCATGGTTGTTCAAATAGGATGTTTGGAAGGTCATTAATTCACAGGACCGCCATCATTCTATAGGACGTTGACAGTAGATAATGTACACATATAGCTCTGCCTAGGATGGATTGGATACAATGGGACTCTGTAGACAGGAATAGGCTGTGGTCACTGAAGTCACCATGGATAGAGAGCAGTTCTGACATCAATGAAGAGGTTCATGTTTCAGTCCAGTTGGTCAATACTTCCAGGTTACATCTGAATGCAGGGTTTACTGTATAAATTTTTTAGCCGTATGTTACCAGTGAAATATTTCCTCAACTGGCATGAAACGAGATGTGTGTGTTGTGTGCCTCCCCCTCCCCCCGCCTTTTCAATTCTACTGTATTTTCTGACTTCTCAAGCATATTGTTTGGGGTCTTCACTTTAATATTTAATTTCTTTACTTTATTTTTTATTTCTTTGTACAGCCAGCAAAAGAGGCCAGAATTATCACAAATGGGGGGTGGGTGGGCGGGAGAGAAAACAAAAAAGGACTCCTTGCTTTCTGCATGAAACATCAAAGCAGCAGAGCCTGGGCTTGCAAGCTTCAAAGAATTCCTCCGTGACTGCAGACTTACCTTTCGAGGCAGACTTTAAAAAAAGTAACCTCTGCCTAAATGAACACATCACCATTATGATGCAGTTTCTTATCAGTTTAATTTGAGTATTATCCCTCTATTGTGAAGACATTGGTTTTATTAACTGGAACTTCCACAAAGGACGCTGACTGTTAATTATGTCTTAGTATTCATCTCAGTATTCCTATTAGAGATACAGGAGGTTACAGCAGCATGAATATACTTTTCATAGCATCCTAATGATTGCTGGCGTGTTCTTCCTTGAAAAAAGCACATTCAACTCTTGCGGTAATTTATATAGAACATGATTATAGCCCTGGGCTCTTTTGGTTTAATAGTTTAATTTAGAAGCATACCTCACAAGTACAAATTTTAGCAAGGATTTCAATGCAACAAATGTGGGAGACCGGGTCAACATCAAACATGTATTTTTCTGTTGTTTCAAAAATCACATACTATTAATTTATAGACTTCTAAGGAGAAAATAATTATTCTGATTAGTTCTCACTTTGGTCGCTGTTCTCTGCAGGACTAATCTAAATATGCCAGCTAATAATATCAGCCTGCACTTGTACTGCCCTTGGTTAACATCCCAAATTATATTCTGCAAGCCAAACAGAGGTGGAGGTAGGGTTACCAGGTCCCCTTAGACTCCCAGTGGGATGCAGAGGACCTGGTACTTACCTCCTTGCCAGGCTCATGATGCTCCTCCCGCACGTGAAATGCCTACGAGCTAATGTGATGACATCACTTAGGGAACTGACATCATTGAACAGGCACGGGGGTGCCTGCATGCTTTGCAGCGGGCTGATTTGGGTCTCAAATGGGCCAAAACAACCTGCTGTAAAGTGCAGGAATGCTCTTGGAGCAGTGCTATGATGTCACTCCCAGGAATGACATTGTCACGCCACCCTGGGATCATGCTCGGGAGGCCCATTCCTGTGCCAGCCAGGAGGTGGAGGTGGGGGGTGGAGAGTGAAGACAGGGATCCCCCACCCCCACTGGGGGAATGGGATCCCTAGGTGGAAGTGATACATGCTGAGGATACAAACCCAACACTATGATAATGAAGAAAAACTATTATTGTGTAGCACTATAAATCCATTCTGCCTTACATTTTACATGTGTAACAGTGATATTTTATGGAGACTTTCCTCTGATTAATCCCCACTGAACAGACTTCTGAGAAGACCTGAGACATTAGGGTTACCAGGTGCCCGCCAGTGGCTGGTAAACTTTCAGCGGTTCGCCCAACTGCCTACTGATTGCTGGCAAACAGCAGGAGGATGCAAGCCACTCAGCAATCACCAGCCACTGGTAGGCATCCTGGGCAAGCAGGCACATGCACTTGCATGCCCTGGCATGAAGACATCACTTCCAGAAGTGATGTTATTGCATGAGGGGCAAGAGTGTGTGCACGCTTTGCACCAGGACTGATTCCTTAAGGATTAGTGCAGAATCCTAGAGTACGATATCACTTCTGGGTTTGCCCCAGAAATGCTGTCTGAGGCCCGGCGCAGCGGCCTCAGACTGCTGCTGCCCCCGCCCCTCCCCGGACGGAAACCCCAGCCCCACTCACCCAGCAGCGGGGGCCGAGGAGGAGCCAAAGGCCGCGACGTCGGCGGGGAGTCGTTGCGCCCGCATGGACCCGCACCACCGCTGGGAGCATCGGGAGATGGGGCGGCCAGCGGCGTGGGAAGGCGCTGAGGAGCGCGGCCAGCAGCGCGGCCGCGGCGGGAAAGCCCCGCCAAGGGGGAAGGCCATGGCCGGCCAGGCAAGGCCGCGCTGGGCCGCCAGACGCCGGTGCAGGCGCACCCGGCCGGCCGGGGCAGCAGCCAGAAGCAGCAGGGCGGGGGAAGGGGCAGGCCTGTCCGAGATTGGTGGGCCACCCAGGAGGCGGCTTGGCCATCCAGACAGGGACGGGAGGGGCCAGGACGCTTGCCCATCACGGGGAGGGAAGGCGACAGGCCAGCAGAGGAGGAGGAAGGCAGGGCAACCCCACAGACAACTCCCCAATGGGCTAGGGGGAGGTGGGCACAGTGGGCGTGGCTGCAGGTGGCCCAGGTGGTGGGGCTGACGTTGGGTGGGGGCACTTGGGAGAGGGGGTGGAGCTGAAAGGGGGAGGAGGATTTAAGGAGGCTCTGGAGGCAGGCCGAGGAGGAGGTTGCTAGTTGGAGCATGGCTGACACTACTGAAGGAGGTCAGGCTGCCCTGAGAGTTAAGGCGCAGCTGGCCTGGGTGGAGCCAAGTGCTGACCAGCCCGCCGGTTCAGACAAGGGCCGCCCGTGGGTCTGAGGCCGCCTGGGAAGGAGCCTCCGCCTGCTAGGGACCTGCCCACCCTGCCAAGGTGCCCAGAACGGACCCACCGGGGCCGCACCGCCCGGACCCGTCGTTGCCACCGCCAGGGGGTGCCCCGTGGCATGACAAATGCTATCATGCCATCAATGCAATTTTTTTGCTTTATTTTCCCACCTGTTGACTTAATGTGTGGCAGCAGGAGGCAGTGGTTGCTAGCAGGAGATCTGGCAATCTTACCCTACACACACCATATATGTAGTCAGCCCCTGAAGGCTTATACCATCTGGGTAACCCAGCTGTGACTCCAAACTCAACCAGCAACACTGCCACACCTCATTTTTTCTTGCCTGCTCTCAACCAGTATTGAAAAGAATCAAGCCTCATACCCTCTCCCAGCCCTCCTATATGGTAATTAGAAGATAGCACGAAGGACACACACACCCCAATTGCCAGGCCACACAGCCAATGAGCAGCTGGCTTTGTTAAGCCTCTTGTTATCCTTTAATGTCTTAGGGCACTTTCCAGTTATCTCTGCTTATGCCCCAGCAACCCGCACTATTCCTGCCATATAAAGTTGCTGCTTATTTGGTTCCGATGGAGGACCTCTCAGTTGGAGGACCTCATACTCAATATTTATTTAAATACTCTTGACTGAGAAGGGAGACCTTTGAGAAGAGGTTGAAGCATGAGGCACAATCTAAAGCTGCTTGGAGCTCAGGATATCTGTATGTTTAAGGGCTCCTTTATTCTACTCTTAGGAAGCTTTTGGAGGAAATCTTTACAGTCATGTGGGGTGTTATATATGAAATGGTGTAGCATTTAATTCCTATGCATTTGGAACGTCGTCTGTAGTTACTGGTTCATGATAAGGGACTTTTTTTTGTAGGCTCCATTTACGACCACTATCAGAAGTGCAGTGAACAGTTATCCCAATCTATTTTACCTTTCTGTGTCAGGCTAAAACTTACTACTTTTCTAAGGCTTTTTGAACTCCAGTAGTTTATTTGGGGGGGAGGTGTTTGTCATATTTCTAAGCCACTCTTGTATTGTATCTGTTTTAATACTTTGTTATTGTTTTCATTTGTTGATTTTGTACGAACAGTTTAATTCAATATCTGCTGCTATGTGCTTTCTTTTAACACCCCCTTCATACTGCTGTTACTAGTTTTTGGGAATGTTAACTTTTTTAAAAGGAATCTAATCTGGCATATTTTTGATTAATTTGTTTTATTGATACAGTTTATTTCACAAGCTCTTTCAGCAGCTATGTTTGTCTGAGACTGTAGGGTATAAATATTTTTAAAAAATATTTCCCATTTCCATCCCAAGTATTAAAGATTGTATGAGATTCATTTTAAATGAAAGTAAAACAACCCACACGATTTTGGCTAATCATGGGGGTTGTTCAAACATACATGTTTAATCAGTCAATGACTGCATTTTAATCTACATTGAGTTGGGTGTGAATGACAGCTTGCTACACATAACAAAATCCTCACTTTTTCTGGTGATAAGCAGAATTTTTTTTCATTCTGGATTGTCTCATTATAGGATTTTCAAGGTAAGAGTTAGCAGAAGTAGTTTTCCATTGCCTTCTTCTGCTTCGCAGTACTAACCTGGGTTAGTTGAAGTGACACTGCCATTGTCTGTGAAAGATCCTCCGCCAGTGTCACCTTCCATTACTGCTGCTGCCCAGTAGCTAACCTACAAGAATTCCTCCACTCCCATCACCACTGGAACAGTTAAATCTCTTCTGCTAATGTGACTATTTATTCCTGAAGGGGATGGGTGCATCTTAGTCTGGTGTCCATCTTAGACCATTCCTCGAGTGACTCTTCCAGGAGTTCAGACTCTTGATCAAACCTGTGCTCCTGACGGTGTTGCTCTCAGCAACACTGACATACTCAAACCCTCTCATCATACACACCTTAATATGTACTGACTCAGCTGAGACAGTTCACATGTTTAGCTAGAAGGTGGCAACAAGGGAAGTACATCCATGTGTAAACTACTAGGTGAACATTCTTCTGGTTTTTTAGTGGACCCATATTGTTCTCTTGAGGAATGTCATACCTAATTTATACATCTGGTAAGAAAATAAAATGAGGAATGTCTATAATCTGACCAAAGAAAGGAGAGGAGAAGATGAAAGGGTATATTGTCTGAGTATAAAATATATTTTCTGTAAGCTCAATGATGATATGGGTACTAATATTTTATGAGCATCAGATTTTAAGTTTGGAGAGGGGGGAATGGTTTAGGGTAGACATGGGCATGAAGCAAAAAAAATTAATGAACCAGCAGTTCGTGGTTTGGTGGTGACGATGAACCCGAACCAGCGAACCGCAACGAACATTTCCTGCTGATGAACCGGTTTGAGGTTTGTAGTTCGTGAGTGTCAGAATGGCCCCTGTTGGACTTAGAGAGCCCATATACCCAGGGAGTGTTTAGCAGGCTCTCCTCCAGCAAGCACCCAAGTTTGGTCAAGATTGCAATAGGGATCTTGGAGTTATATCCTCTCCAATCCGAAGCCCCCAGGAAACTCCCATTCAATACAATTAGAGCCACCAGTTGACATTGGCCCAGTGTACAAGGGGTTGGCCATCAGAACTACCTATCAGGGTTTGCAGGGATGAGATTGGAGTGCCCATGGCTACAGAACACCCCCCTTCCCCATCCCTCCCCCTGGGTGTCTTCTCCCATGTAACCAATTGTAACCAATTTGCAGCTCCATGGTTGGAAGGAAGACCTGCCGATCAAGGTAAGCTGGGCTTCAATTCGGGTTTCCAGAGTGACAGAAGGAGTGCAGACAGAGTTCAGACATTCCCCCAGCTCCGTTTCCAAGGGAATTGATTGATGGTGACTGTCTGGCTTCACGAACCGCGGGCAAACGCAATGGACCAAGCTTCCCACTAATGCTGGTTTGTTGGCCATGGACCCTCACGAACCACTGGTTCGCGAACAGACAATCAGGCAGTTCGTGGGTTTTTTTGGTTCGTAATGCGGTTCGTGCCCATGTCTAGTTTAGTGTTAGAGTACATCTTTTGTATGCGTAACATACATGCTTAGGGAGCAGTTCAAATCACACCTTCTCAGAAGAACTCGGGGAAGAGGTATTGAGCGACCTCTCTCTGCCAGAGAGGTCTTTCAATACCTCTCTCTGTCTAGAAATACTACCAGTCACAGCAAATTATACTGATCTATATGAGCAAATTGTCTGAAAATGTAAGGCAGTTTCATATATTTATGTTTTTTTCATGTTGTACTCAAGGTTGTAAGCAACATAAGATTTTTTTTTCTGGGAGGGATTATGATTCAAATAAACATTACATGAATAATCAACAGATGGTAGCATGTGCTTATGATGACTTTATGACAGTATACTATTGCTTGGAAATAAACAGACACCATTAGCTACTCCAAATAATACTTTACATACACATCCATGTATCCTGTGTGAATATGGCTTTGCATTAGTGCTGATACTGTGTAGGGCCTGGGAGTAGTGCCTAAAGCAGATGGGGAAAGGGTAGAATCTGAAAATGCAGATCAGGGGATTAGCATAGCACAAATATCATCCCTTTATAAAGTATATCTTACCTTATAATGGAAAGATGGGCTGTTGCATGCCTCAGTTCTATTATGCCAGCTGTACGTATCATGATTTATTGCAAAGGAAATTGTTCCATCCTGCCCAAGTTGCTTACTGTCTGGTATTTACATAAGTGATCCCCAGTCCTTATCTTATCTTATCTTACAACCAACTGGGGGGTGCATCTCAATTTAGTGGGTGGTGCTTTGGATCAGTTGCCAGAAGTGCTGACCTTGGTGGCCCAGTGGTCTGACTCGATATAGGCGCTTCATATATTCAATTACTATTCAGAAAAGCTTCCATTGAAGTCTGCCAGGCTCTGTCCCACTGTGCCTCTGGCTCCATCAAATAACCTTATGCTATTAAGCAGCATTCTTTAAACATAAAGCTGTCTATGCTACTCTACCCATTTTGACACTACATAACACTTCCACACATTTCTGGAATGATTCTCTGATGACTTTATTGCAACAGTGCCACTGAGCCACCATGCAATAAGTAATATTTCTTTAAAATAATTTTATTCTCCACAAGCTAAAATTTATGTTGCCAATCCTATGCATTATTCCTTTTGTACTGTTCATGTCTTAAAGGAAGGCTCCCAGGTGTTGAAAGAAAAATTATACACAAAGAGCAATCTAATGAATAATATTTCTAGAAAATATTTATCATAGAACACTCCCCCCCCCCAGAGTGTATAATAAATGCTTCTGTATATTCTGTGTAATGAATAATATAGTTTGAAAACATATATCAACAATGTTTGAAATCTCTAAATATTTCACTGCAGGTTTTTTATTTTATTTTGTCTTCACAAGATTAGGTTTGTACATTCATGAGGGAGTTAAAAAGTATTGAGAAAGATAACAGAACACTCTATGAAAACAAAAACTGTTAATTATTCCTGTTTTCAAAAACTTAACAGTATAACAACGGATCATTCTTTTCTCCTTTTCATTCATCATTCTGAGTATTAAATGAACATTTATTTTTCCTCATAGTAGCCAGTGCTTAAATTAAAAATAGCCCTACTCTCAAAAAATAGAACACCTCATGTATTTAATTTTAAGAAAGAAAGATGGATGGGGTCTTTTTATATTCACATACAAGTTACCAGTATGTACAATAATTAGGATAACTTTTTGTGCAAAACATTTTTAAAGAAAATGCAATCTTTCAAATCAAGGTCATCTTCCTTTTGAGTAATATGGTATTACCATTTCCTGCATAATTCAAGTACATTTGTGTGGGATGGGGGACCTGAACTGAAAAGTCTCAATAAGTTTTTGAAAAGATGGGAACAGGGGAATGGCCATGCCATAAAAAGAAGGAAAAACATTAAATTAATTTAAAAGTAAAACTCATTAAAGAGAAAAAAATTCATGCCATTCATTTTAAAAGAAAAAAAAATCTAGCATCTATGAGATAATACCAGAAAGCTTAATAAAATTAAGAGACTACAATAGTTGAGCATATTAGATTGCTGCTAACTAGCTGAGAAAAAATTGTTGGGAATGAATACAAGCAGCATGGATATTTTTTATTCTAATTGCTACATTTTTATTTTATTTTACCTTATTTTATTTAGATTATGGACATCTGTGCTAATCTGATTTCTGTGAGGAATCTATTTCCAGTGAGGTAAATTTGAACATCATCCAGCAACAAAAAGTGAATTAAATTAAAGACTTCTGGGATTAATTTGTTGTCTCACTTTTAACAGAAAGATAAAGGAATTTAGTAGGTAAGATTTCTCAGTATACTCATCAGCTAAATGTTATTTGGACTGAGGGAATCAATAAATATTACACTACAGAGCATACCCAGGGTACATTTTACTGGAAATAACATTTTTCTTGCTCAATGTTTTTTTTTCTATAAAAGAATTCACCATGATGAATGTAAACACTTCACTCAAATGAGATGCATAACCAATGTGCAAAGGACCTTCCATGTTGCTAACAGGTGACAGCTTCAGTTAAGAAAACATACCATTATATTAATTAACAATGTGAAGTTCAAATCAGCCATCAGTCTGATAAATTAATCAAATTTAATCAGAAATCTCTTATGATACATTAATAAGCCATAACTGCCTCCAGAAGGATCAACTAATTTCTATAATGTACAAGGCAACTAAGGTTCAGACCATCAGATGGACATTCCAAAAGTTAATGAGAATTGTTCTGTTTGGCTTTGATCCTACAGAGCTCTAGTTCCATGGAAGCATAATGGTTAGGAGAACCAGACCATTTTGCATTCTAGTAGTAGTAATTACAAATGCAAAAACAACATAATGTCTTCTATTACCCAGTTATCCTTTAGGATTCCAAGTAGTAGGTGTGTACTGCTGCTGTGTAGCTCTTGCAAACCCAGCCGGAATGAAGAGACAGTCACAGGCTTGGAACTAAAGAGCCATTTATTAACATGACCATAAACATAAACCACGGCAAGGGCTAACTAAGCGGTACAGGTCAAGCCACGGGGTCACCCCTGGACCTCCTCCTTGACCTGTCTGGGCAAGCCCCACAGCCCCGAGTGTAGGCCATCCCTGGAATGGCTGTAACCCAGCCAGCCAGGCAAATGGATCCCCTCATCAAGCACCTAACAGCCCAGCCGTACAGCACGAGGGAAGGCCTTGTCCCTGGCGATCCCCACAGGCATCTGCCCTTGTTATGGTAGCCGTCAACAAGCATACCGCACTGTTGGCAGACCCTGTTTCTCACCCATGGGGAAGTGCCTCTGGGTGCTCACCGGCCTGCACCCTATTCCCAAAACTTTCCTGCCAGAAACCTAACCAAAACAGCACCACCCAGGCCAATACCTCAAACCTCTGCCAGCAGTGCAAGGTAGGCGGAAAAAAACCCTTCCCAACAGCCAATCAGGGAAAAGGGTGAAAAATTCCTACCTGGCTCTGGAAACAGCTGCCGGCTAATCCTGCACTATGACAGGGTGAGGTGGGTGGGCCAAGCACATGAAGCAATTGCAGCCGGGGAAAGTGGAGCTGCCTGTAAAAGGTTCCTGGCTCCACTGACGGCCAAAGCCCCGTATGCCTGGAAAGGGAGCCTGTCTCTCCCTCCGGGAAGGGCTGCAAAGGCTGGCTCCCAGCTTCTGCAGCTATGCTGCAGCTGGGTGAGCTGAATTCCCACTACCAGAGCAGTAAGAACACAGGAATACAGACAACCCAAGAAAGGGCCTTTTCAGTCATGGCTGAAAAGTCTGGAATTCCTTCCCCAGGGAAATTCATCTGTCCCTTGCTATTGTTATCTTTTGCCAGCAAGTGAAAACTTTTCTGTTTTAAGAACATAAGCATAAGAACATAAGAACATAAGCAAAGCCATGTTGGATCAGGCCAGTGGCCCATCCAGTCCAACATTCTGTCACACACAGTGGCTAGAAATCCAGTGCCATCTAAAGGACTGTCAGTGAGGCCAGGACACCAGAAGCCCTCCCACTGCCTTCCTTCCAGCACCAAGACAACAGAGCACCACCTCACCACAAAGAGAATACCATCTATCTCCTGTGGCTAATAGCCACTGATGGACCTCTGCTCCATATATTTGTCCAGTCCCCTCTTGAAGCTGGCAATGCTTGTAGCTGCCACCACCTCCTGTGGCAACGAATTCCATGTGTTTATCACCCTTTGTGTAAAGTAGTATTTTCTTCTATCTGTTCTAACCCGACTGCTCAATAATTTCATAGTGTGCCCACGAGTTCTTGTATTGTGAGAAAGGGAGAAAAACACATCTTTCTCGACCTTCTCTAACCCGTGCATTATCTTGTAAACCTCTATCATGTCTCCCCTCAGTCGTCTTTTCTCCAGGCTAAAGAGCCCCAAGCGCCTCAATCTTTCCTCATAGGGAAAGTGTTCCAACCCTTTAATCATTTTAGTTGCCCTTCTCTGTACTTTTTCCAGTGCTATGATATCTTTTTTAAGGTGTAGCGACCAGAACTGTACACAGTACTCCAAATGAGGCCTCACCATCGATTTATACAGAGGCATTATGATACCGGCTGATTTGTTTTCAATCCCTTTCCTAATAACCCCTAGCATAGCATTAGCTTTTTTTATGGCAGTCGCACACTGTGCTGACGTTTTTAGTGAGTTATCTATCATGACTCCAAGATCTCTCTCTTGGTCAGTCTCCGCCAGTTCAGACCCCATCAACTTGTATTTATATTTTGGATTTTTGGTTCCAATGTGCATTACTTTGCACTTGGCTACATTGAACCTCATTTGCCACATGGATGCCCACTCTTCTAGCCTCGACAGATCCCTTTGGAGTGCCTCACAATCCTCTCTGGCTTTCACCACCCTGAACAATTTCGTGTCATCTGCAAATTTAGCCACTTCACTGCTTAATCCCAATTCCAAATCATTAATAAACAAGTTAAAAAGCATTGGACCCAATACCGACCCCTGTGGCACCCCACTGCTCACCACCCTCCACTGTGAGAAGTGCCCGTTTATGCTCACTCTCTGTTTCCTATTAATTAGCCAGTTTTCGATCCACAAGAGGACTTGGCCCTTAATCCCATAGCTACTGAGCTTACTTAGGAGCCTTTGATGAGGAACTTTGTCAAAAGCTTTCTGGAAGTCAAGATAAACAATATCTATCGGGTCTCCCTTGTCCACTTGTTTGTTCACTCCCTCAAAGAACTCTAACAGATTGGTGAGACAAGATCTTCCCTTACAGAACCCATGCTGAGTTTTCCTCATCAGCTTTTGGTCATCAATGTGCCCACTAATTTTATTTTTGATAATAGTTTCCACCAACTTACCCGGTATTGACGTCAGGCTGACTGGCCTGTAATTTCCCGGATCTCCCCTGGAACCTTTTTTAAAGATGGGGACAACATTAGCTACCTTCCAGTCCTCAGGAACAGATGCAGAGTTTAATGACAGATTACATATTTTTGTGAGGAGATCTACAAGTTCACACTTGAGTTCTTTCAGAACTCTTGGATGTATGCCATCTGGGCCCGGTGATTTATCAGTTTTTAAATTATCTAGCAGTCGCATAACCTCCTCTCTCGTCACCTCAATGTGACTCAGGTCTTTCAAAACCCCTCCCAAAGTCAGTGCTTCCGGAGTGGGCATGCACTTCTTATCTTCCACAGTGAAGACAGAAGCAAAGAACGCATTCAGCTTCTCGGCCATTTCCCTATCACCCTTTAGTAATCCTTTTACGCCTTGGTCATCCAAGGGCCCCACGGCCTCCCTAGCTGGTTTCCTACTTCTAATATATTTAAAGAATTGTTTATTGTTTTTCTTTATGTTCTTTGCAATATGCTCCTCATATTCCCTTTTTGCCTGTCTGATCACAGACTTGCACTTTTTTTGCCACAGCTTATGCTCCTTTTTATCAACCTCACTCCGACTAGTTTTCCACTGCCTAAAAGAATCCTTTTTACCTTTTACAGCTTCTATTACATTGCTTGTTAACCATGCTGGCCTTTTCCTAAACCTATTTGTGCCTTTCCTAACCAGCGGTATATATTTAATTTGAGCTTCCAAGATTGTAGTTTTAAATAGTCTCCAAGATTCCCCAAGTGTTTTGACCTTTTTTACTTTCCCTTTCAGTTTCTTCTTCACGTACCCCCTCATCTCAGAAAAGTTACCCCTTTTGAAGTTAAACATGGCTGTGTTGGTCTTATTTGGCAATTTCCTATTTATACATATGTTGTACTCAATAACATTATGGTCACTGTTCCCAAGTGGTGCAATCACATTTACATCTCTCACCAGGTCTTCAGCATTACTGAGGACCAAATCCAGGATCACCTCTCCCCTAGTAGGTTCTGTAACCATCTGTTCCATAGCACAGTCATTGAGACAGTCTAGAAACTCACTTTCTCTCCCCCGATTCGAACACCCATTGGCCCAGTCAATGTGTGGGTAGTTAAAATCACCCATTACAACACAGTTTTTTTGTTTAGCAGCCATCTTTAATCCTGTCATCATTTTATAATCCTCCTCTATTTTCTGATCTGGAGGGCGATAACAAACTCCCACAGTTAAGTTTCCATTTGGGCCCGTAATTTCAACCCATAGCATTTCCAGAAGCGAATCTAATTCAGTTACCTTCTCAATCTTACTGGAATGTATACCTTCTCTGACATATAGAGCCACCCCACCACCAACCCTTCCCTCCCTATCCTTCCGATATAATTTATATCCAGGAATCACCGTGTCCCACTGATTTTCCTCATCCCACCAAGTTTCTGATATGCCCACAATGTCTATGGATTCGCCCAACACTAAACATTCCAGCTCCCCAATTTTACCTCGGACACTTCTAGCATTTGTATATAAACACCTGTAACTTCCCCGGCACACTTTGCCTCGAGACGTAGTTAGGTCATCTGCACTGTTTGTCTCCATCTCAGTTGACAACTCTAATCTATCTCCCTGTAGAAGTGTTATACCTAGCCCTTCATCTCTCTGAGATGAACCATCCTGAACCAGAGACACTTTATCTCTTGTCGGCTTTCCCCTAGCATTTAGTTTAAAAACTGCTCTGCCACCTTTTTGATTTTAAGTGCCAGCAGCCGGGTTCCTTCTCGGGACAAGTGGAGACCGTCTCTCTTGTACAGCTCCCGCTTGTCCCAAAAAGAATACCAGTGCCTAACAAACTTGAACCCTTCCTCCCTACACCATCGTCTCATCCACGCATTGAGACTCCTGATCTGCGTTTGTCTCTCTGGCCCTGCGCGTGGAACAGGTAGCACTTCTGAGAAGGCTACCTTGGAGGTCCTGGCCTTGAGTCTCCTGCCTAACAGCCTAAATTTTTGTTCCAAGACCTCACGACTGCATTTCCCAACATCGTTGGTTCCAACATGGACCACGACCGCTGACTCTTCCCCAGCACTATCTACCAGCCTATCTATAACACGCGTAATGTCCGCTACCTTCGCACCAGGCAGGCAAGTCACCATACGGTCAGAACGCGGTTGTGCCACCCAGCTATCTACTTGTCTAAGGATCGAATCACCAACTACCAAGAGCCTCCCTCCCGCCCCACCCAGGGATGGTTCCTTGATGCGAAAGGAAACCTGCTCACCAACTGAAGAAGAGGTCCCTTCTGAGGGCATGTTCCCCTTATCCTCAATACGGTGCCCTGATTCCACAAGATCCTCATTCTCCTTGACAACAAGAACGCTGCCATTTTTAGAGTGGGACACATCTGTCCTGTCCCTGAGAATCTTGTCCTCGTGCCTATCTAACTGTCTCCGCTTCTCCAGGTCAGCCACCTTGGCCTCAAGGGTACGTACTCCTTCCCTGAGAACCAGGAGCTCCTTGCAGCGAGCACACATCCAGGACTTCTGACCAGAAGGCAGATAGTCATACATGTGACACTCAGTGCAATACACTGGAAAGCCCCCAACCCCCTGCTGGCATTCTGACTTCATTATTCTGTTTTTTAGGAATAACACACTAAGAGGAAAGAAAACGGCTATGATCCCCCGGCTAAGAGCCACAGGCCAAGAGCCCTTTAGCTCTCGCCCTTTGGCTCGCGCCAAAGGCTCGCGCCCCTGCCCAGCCCAGCAGTTGCCTTTTCAATGCAAAAGGTCACTTCCTGCTAAGCACAGGAGGTGAGCACAAAGGGGGTGTGTGGCTTGTACTCCAGCAACCCCCAGCAGCCTTACAAACACACTCACCCTCAAACACAATCAAGCCCAAACACACTCAGCCTCAAAACTACACTCAAATCAACACAAAACTACACACAAAAAGCCCCAAAGCTAGAGAGGACCACCCTTAGCTTCTCAGCTTAACCCACCACAGCCAAGAAAGGCAAAAAGCCCTTACCTCCTCTAGCAGCTGCAGACCATGTGCTCCTGAGCCCAGGTGACTCTGCTCTGCCAGAGTTTTATTTGGCACACCCCCAATTACTGTTATTGGCTCTCTTCCCTGTTCTTGCTGTTGTATGTTTGTGTGTGTATTTTAACTGAATTATTTTTATACCATTTTAAATGCTGTTTTACATTTAAACTGTTTAAAAGAGTGTTTAAAATTTTTAAAATGTTTATCATCTTAGAAGCTTTATTTGGGTAGAAAGCCATAATAAAAATGTTTTTAAAAATAAATTAAAATGAAATATGCTGAAGTTTGACAGAGCACAGGCTCCACTGAAAATATTATACTTAGTTCAGTGCTATATGGATTGACAAATGTTTCACTGAAAGACTGTGAACACTGATATCCATACATATAGTTGCCATAGCAACTGCCAATGAAGCACTTCTAGGTGGCATGCAGCACCTTCCTAGTGAAAATCATATTCGTCTTGACTAGTCAATCAATATTTGCATTGTAATAAAATAAACGGTAACACCTTCATCTCCCTAAATGTATATGTGCTGTACCAATTTTCCTAATGCGACATTATTTAATTTAGACTGCATGTGACAGCAAATTATAGTGTTTAGATAGCCTTTCTCATACAAAATGCTCCAAATGAAAGTGCATCCTGCGAAATGGAATTTGCACATCCTGATTGTAGTACTGATTTGAATAGAAAGGCCATTGAAGATGTCACTGGGCAAAGACAGCAGCAACTGGGAATAAGGGCCACACATGTCCTGCTGGTTAGGATATATGAGGTGGGAGGGTGTGGTACAAGGACTCTGCAAAAAGTTTTGTCTAGTGTTAATAAATAACGTGCTGATAAGGGATGTGCATAATGAAAATCACTAGTTATAAAAATCATGAAAATTATTGTTTGTGGGACCAGCCTAATACGGCCAGGGGTTCATTAAGCTGGAAATAACCACACTGATGCTTATTTGGAGAAAAAACAGGCCACAACATTATTGGTTACAGAAAAGAAGGAGCCATGGCTGCACAGGGCACAGATCCCAGCATCAGCTGACCCGCCTGCCTGCAGATGACTCCTCACCTTTTCAGCCCGCCTGCTGAAAGGGGAAACCACGGGATGATGGCTGAGGGAGCCACACTGGGCGGTAGCCTCTGCATGGCTCCCCCGTCACCTGGACGCAGGCATGCTTTGTCAGCCCCTGAGCTGGGTTTACTGCTGCCAAGCCTGGTCCAAGACCCCTTATGGGGATCCCCATCTGTGGGGAAATAGTGCATGCAGGCCCCGTTCCCCCCCCCCAAGGGATCGGTGTCCAACATCCAAAACGCTCACCTAAAGTTGTGACAAACTCAGCAAAAAAATTTGTAAAGCTTCAACAAAGCTTCAAACATAACGCATATGCACACTTGTAAACAGCAGTGCGACAGCCAACCCTAAATCTAACAAAACCATACTAACCTAAGTCAAACACTCAAACTCGTAACATAAAACCCCATGACTTAAATCACGCAGAGGGTGGGTGCAGATTACTGTTCCAGAGCTGACTGAGGAAGCCAAGGCTGGCCCAGCCCAAAATAGAGGGTGGGAGAACCTGAGCAAAAACCTCTTCACTCAGATGTATTGTCGAAGGCTTTCACAGCCAGAGAACGATGGTTGTTGTGGGTTTTCTGGGCTGTATTGCCGTGGTCTTGGCATTGTAGTTCCTGACGTTTCGCCAGCAGCTGTGGCTGGCATCTTCAGAGGTGTAGCACCAAAAGACAGAGATCTCTCAGTCTCTCAGAATCAAAAAGAGTCCAGTAGCACCTTTAAGACTAACCAATTTTATTGTAGCATAAGCTTTCGAGAATCAAGTTCTCTTCGTCAGATGCCTGATACAGAGACTGGTCAAACACAGAAGAGCAGGAGAGGTAAGAGGCAATTGGGGGGGGAGGGGGAGGGAGCAATCAAAACATTCCTTTGCTAGTATATGTAAACATCTCCTTTTGGTGTGTGTATCAGTTGGCTTCAAAGGAGTTTGCCCTGTTAGTTTGTAGAAGCCAAACAGCTAGACCATCCAATTCCAATGCAGTATGGGCCTTCGATAACCACAGCTCTCCCTGCCAGATGCATCTGACAAAGAGATCTGTGGTTCCCGAAAGCCCACGCCAGGTGCCACTGAGCTCCCCCAGACCCCACCTGCATCAGTCTCTCAGAGACTCTCAGTCTCTGTCTTTTGGTGCTACACCTCTGAAGATGCCAGCCACAGCTGCTGGCGAAACGTTAGGAACTACAATGCCAAGACCACGGCAATACAGCCCAGAAAACCCACAACAACCATCACTCTTCACTCAGGTTGGGCAACGTCTCCCACCCTCTAACTTCCCAATTGGCTGTCCTGATGGGCCGGCTGGGCAAATTCAAACTGTGCCCCCAGCTTGAAGCTGGGGCACGCAGTTAGGCTGGGCCGGCAGAAACGTTGTAACTGCTTCCTTCCCCCGGCTGCACGGGCCCACAAACGCCGGCCCAGGTGAGTTCAGGGCCGGGGGCTTCTGGGTCTTACGTGTGATTCTTGGAATGAAAACACTAGTCCTGGTTGCTTGGTAGTAACAAAACCCTTTCTCATGAAATCCGTGTGGCTTTTTGAGTTCCAGTATATATCAGCAATGCAGCATGAGCTCGCATGTCACCCGCATTTGTACTGAATTTCTCCCTTCCAATCGGACTGTTGCAAGAGAAGAATAAAGAGCACTCTCACCCAATTCCAAAGAGAAGTGCCATTCTCCTTTTCCCCTCCTCCCCACTTCACCCATCCATGTGTAACAACAACAAAACAACAACAACAACATTTGATTTATATACCGCCCTTCAGGACAACTTAATGCCCACTCAGAGTGGTTTACAAAGATGTCATTATTACCCCCCAACAAAACATCCTGTGAGGTGGGTGGGGCTGAGAGAGCTCCAGAGAACTGTGACTAGCCCAAGGTCACCCAGCTGGCTTCAAGTGGAGGAGTGGGGAATCAAACCTGGCTCTCCAGATTAGAGTCCCATGCTCTTAACCACTACACCAAACTGGCTCTCGAAGGCTGAAGAGAGACTTTTTTTTCCTTTTTAAAGTAGAGAAGCCTAATGTCAGGTGGAGAACTTGCTCAGGAGCCCATAGAATTAAAATGCCCTGTGACAACAACTCTAGCCCCCCCCCCAAATCCCCCATAGGAAATAATGGAAGTACGATGATGGCTGGGTGTGTGCAAAAGAAACCTTCTCCTTTTCTGAAAGGAAAGAAACAACACCACAACAAGGAAGAAAAGCAAGTGCAGAGTTTTTAGTGGAAAGGTAAAAAAACTTTATTGTCAGTCACTGTAAGAGTAAGGAAATGAAATGAATGTAGACAGGGTTTTGTTATTTTTAATGCTGGTGGGTGGGTGGAGCTTTCATGTTGGCTGCTGCTCAATGGCCATTTTAGGAATTAGTGGATAGAAGTTAGTGCTGCTGCACAGAGAGAGAGAGAGAGAGAGAGAGACCTACTTTAGGGTTTTGTAAAACTGCTCCCTACTTTGTTCAATCTACTTGAAATTGGGGGGGGGGGGCGGTCTTTAGATTTGATGGAGGACTGTGTTCCGTACAATTTTGGTGCAGTTAAGTTCAAAACCAGCTGCCTCAGAGCTTCCAATTGGTTCCCTTCCCCATTGAAAAGAATGTCCATGAAAATCATGAGGATGGGGAAAAAAACTGATAAATTTCCACCCTGGCAATGCCCCACTGGGAAATTACCCAATCATGGTGAACATTTCACTCAACACTCAACAAAACCACAGTGACTATTCTCTAGATGAACACCCCTAGTGCTGCAGGATTTGAGTCCAGTGGCACCTTAGAGACCACCAAGATTTTCAGGGTATGACTATTTCTATGCAAAACTTAAAATACTTCTATTGTTTTCAACAGCCTTACCTTGGTTTATGTTTGATTTCTACACAGGAATGTCATAGTTTGTACTTGCCTCTAATGGCCATTTGCAAGATTAGCCAGCTCTCCTCTCATACTAAGTAGCTGCAGGCAAACCATATTCTCTCACTCTCTATCTAAAATATTTGACAGACCCTCCCCGCCTACACAACTGCTGCTGCCACTGGGTTCCTTCATGTTCTGTGCCCCATGGCCTTGTAGGTTCAGCCTAGACTCTACTGTTCGACCTGTGAAAAGCTTTTTCCAGTGTTGTTCTAGATCCTCAGTCTGACAGGTCCAGTTACAATGGGAACCTGGGAAGATCTTGCATTGTAAAGAAAAAATCTCTTTTCCTCTTCCTGAAATCCAACAATCTATTACCATTCCTCTTTTTAAGAAGTTGGAATCTGTTTCAAATAAATTTGGTTTTGATCAAGAGAGAAACTTCAAAAGAGGAGGGGACAAGAAGAGAAGTTCTGCAAAAATTCATATAATTACACTCTGCAGATGCTCAGACACAGGCAATGTCTTCCCAAACCTTCCTATCCTACTGCTAGAGCACCACCCTGTGGTTTGTATAAACCCTGCAAGGGTTAAAGTTAAAGAGCATATAGAAATGTAACAGAAATCTACAAAGAAATCAAAGAGAATTTTTTTTTCTTTTGAAAGAGAAAAAGAGAATAAAAGGAATCACTGACTATGTCTAAAAAAGTGAATATCAGAATACTCCCCATAAGTTTTCAAGTGAAGACTTGAAACAACTACTGATGAAGATTAAAGGAGAAAGTGCCAAAGCGGGATTACAGCTGAACATCAAGATGACAAAAGTAATAATGACTACTGAGGAATTGCACACTTTTAAAGCTGACAATGAGGAAACTGAAGTTGTTCGAGATTTTCTATTCCTTGGCTCAATCATCAAAAAGGGAGACTGCAACCAAGAAATCAGAAGGAGATTGAGACTTTGATGAGCGGCATGAGGGAACTAGAAAAGATCCTTAAGGATAAGGATGACTCTCTGGGGACCAAGATCAAGATAATCCAAACTATGTATGGATGTGAAAGTTGGACAATGAAAAAAGCTGACAGGAAGAAAATTGATTCATTTAAAATGTGGTGCTGGAGGAGAATTTTGCAGATACCATGGGTAGCCATGTAAGAAAAATGCCCTATACCAAGCTCCTAAAAGTATAAATTTGAAATTTTGGTTCAGGCTGCTGTTTGTGTAGGCCAAACTGTATCACCTTTTGCTACTCTTTACAACAGTGCTTAATTTTCTTTTTTTTTTTTTGAAAAATTTTTTTATTGGGTTAGAATCCATTATTTTTTACATTACATTCAATTTTCCCCAAATTTTTCACTTCTAACCCCCTCCCTTTCCCCCCCTTTTGTTGACTTCCAACAGCTTTCCCACCCTTTGTCCCTTTTTCCTTACTTCTGTTAAATTCCTCTATCTAAAACAAATATACATTCTCTATTATACTAAGCAGTACATCCTTAACTACTTTTTTTGTTATATACCCAAACTGTAAATCTTTGTTTCCATCTTGGATAAACAATTTATCCCGTTTCCAGTTTTAAATATTTCTATATATCATAAACCATAAAAATCTTACATTTAAATCAAACAATTTGACTTATTCTCTATATATTACTCATTGTATCTTTTTATGGTAATTCTATATAACTCATCACATAGTCAATCAATTTAACTCTTCTGTACATTCAGTTTGGTGCATTATACAAATCTTATCAAAGAAAGAAAATATCGTTGGTTACTCAATACTTATATTTAAACCTTATCATTAATTATTTTCCATCAATATTCTGTCTATTAACCTATATATATCTATATATATATCAATCTGTTAATCTAACTGCTTATAAATTCACATTTATCTCTTCCCCCCCCGGTAAAGTCACCCCCCCTCTACATTCTATTATACTTCAGTAGTTCTCAAACTGCCACAGTTTCCCTCCAACCTCCCATTTCTTCTCCAGATATTGTTTCAGCTTCTCCCAATCTGTGTTAAACTGCCCTGAGTCCAGATTTCTCAGTTTTCTTGTCATCTTGTCCATTTCTGCCATGTACAGCAATTTGTAAATCCAATCTTCAATAGTTGGCACTTCTTGTACTTTCCATTTTTGCGCATACAAAAGTCTGGCTGCTGCTGTCATATAAAATATCAACGTCCTATGATGGGCTGGAATTCCCTCCATTCCCAAGTTTAGTAGCAGGAGTTCTGGGTTCTTATTTATTTGAAATTGTAAAATTTCACTCATTTCTCTTATTATTTCCCCCCAGTACTGCCTAGCTACATCACACGACCACCACATGTGATAGAGGGAGCCCTCATGCTTCCTACATTTCCAGCATTTATTAGAAGTGTTCAAGTTCCCTAGCGCAATCTTCTTTGGTGTCATGTACCAACGATAAATCATTTTGTAAATATTCTCTTTAATATTTGTACATGTCGTTGTCTTCATTGTAGTCTTCCACAAGTATTCCCATGCCTCCATTGTTATCTCTTTATTAAAATTTATAGCCCATTTCACCATTTGTGTTTTAACTGTCTCATCCTCAGTATACCATTTCAACAGTACTTGGTATACCTTGGATATTCTTTTCTTGTCCTCTTTGAAAAGGGTCTGCTCTAGTTCCGAATTCTCTATTCGTATACCTCCCTTTACAGAGTCCGAGTTATACAAATCTCTGATCTGTCTATACTGGAACCAATCGTAGTTCGGTGATAGTTCCTCTTGCGTCTTTATTCTAAGTTTAGATGCTTCTATTTTAGTTATTTCTTTGTATGTCAGACATTGTCGTTCATTGTCAACAGCTCTCGGGTCTATCACCTCATATGGAACCACCCACCAAGGAGTTCCTTCTTGTAGGTAAATTCTGTACTTCTTCCAGATTGTGTATAGACTTCTCCGTACAAAATGGTGCAGGAACATCGAGTTGACCTTTACTTTGTCATGCCATAGGTATGCATGCCATCCAAATATTTTTTTATATCCCTCTAGGGCTAATAGTTTCTTGTTCTTTAATATCATCCACTCTTTCAGCCAAACTAGGCAGATTGCATCGTGATAAAGTCTCAGATTGGGCAGTTGCATTCCGCCTCTTTCTTTTGCATCTTGTAAAACTTTCATTTTCACTCGAGGCTTCTTGCCTGCCCATACAAAATCTGATATTTTCCTCTGCCATTTTTCAAATTGTTTAGAGTCTCTGATGATTGGTATTGTCTGTAGCAAAAACATCACTCTTGGTAACACATTCATCTTAACCGCTGCAATCCTACCCAACCATGACAGATTGAGCCTATTCCATTTAATCAAATCTCTCTCAATCTGAATCCACAATTTTTCGTAATTATTCTTGAACAAATCTATATTCTTTGCAGTCAGTTCAATTCCCAAATATTTCACCTTACTTGTTACTTCACAATCCGTTGTTTCCATTAACAATTGTTGTTTCTGCTTAGTCATATTTTTGCATAGTATCTTTGACTTCTTTTTGTTAATGAAGAAACCTGCCAAATCTCCAAACTCCTTGATCTTATCTATCACTTTTGGCATGTTCTCCAGTGGGTCCTCTACAATTAACATTATGTCATCCGCAAATGCTCTGACCTTATATGAATAGTCCTTTATTTTTATTCCTCGAATTTCCTCGTCTTGTCGTATTTGTATCATCAGAATCTCCAATACTAAAATGAACAACAGTGGAGACAACGGGCAACCTTGTCTTGTTCCCTTGCTTATAGTCAATTTCTTGGTCAATTCATCATTTACCACAATTGCTGCAGTCTGGTCTCTATAAATTTCCTTAATTGCTCTGATGAATCTTTCTCCTAATTGTAGCTTTTCCATAGTGGCAAACGTAAAGTCCCAGTTTAAGTTGTCAAATGCCTTTTCAGCGTCAACAAAGAAGAAACCAACCTCTTTATCACAACGCTTATCATAATATTCAATAGCATCAATCACTGTCCTTAAATTGTCTCTTATTTGTCTGTCTGGCAGAAAGCCTGCTTGCTCCTCCTCTATAACTTCCGAAAGCCACCCCTTCAGTCTCTCCGCCAGTATCTTCGCAAAGATTTTATAGTCATTGTTGAGTAACGATATAGGTCTGTAATTTTTCACACTAGTCAAGTCTTGGCCCTCTTTTGGGATCAATGATATGTTCGCTTCAGACCAAGTGTCTGGAATCCTTTGATCCCTTAAAACTCCATTGATCACCTCCTTTAGGAATGGTGCCAGCTCATTGGCCATAGTCTTATAGAATTTAGCTGTAAGTCCGTCTGGCCCTGGCGCCTTTCCTAGATTTGCAGATTGTATTGCCTTACTTATTTCCTCGTCCGTTACTTCACTATTCAGTTTATTTCTCCAAGCGTCCGAGATTTCTGGAAGTGTCATTTTCTCCAAATATGACGCTATTGAGTCTTTATTTACTTCTTTCTTATTATACAGTTTAGCGTAGAATTTATAAAAGGCTCTACTAATGGTATTCTGTTCCAAATACGTTTTGTCATCTTCACAAATTTTATTTATTGTTTTCTTTTCCCTTCTTTTCTTCAGTTGCCATGCCAGGTACTTCCCAGGTTTATTTGCACCCTCAAACACTTTCTGATTCAGCCTTTTAAGATTCCACTCCAATTCTTTATTACTCATTGCTGTTAGCTGTTCTTGCAATATTTTAATTTCCTGGTATAATTTCTTTTTCCCTGGTCTCTTTTTTAACTGTATTTCCTTAGTTTTTATTTTCTCCTCAATCTCGTGTCTCTTCTCCTCTTTCTTCTTTCTTGCTCTACCATTTAAGTCCATTAGTATGCCCCTTATAACCGCCTTGTAAGCATCCCAAACTTTATCAGTTGGTACTTCTTTGTTCACGTTATATTGAATGAAAAACTTTGTCTCTCTTCTCAATATTTCCATATTCTCTTTTTCCTGTAACAAATCCTCATTTATTCTCCATGCTTTCCTTTTCCTCCTTTTCCCCAGTTTCCACATAATTGGGTTGTGATCTGAGCCTACCATCGGCATTATTTCTACATCTTTAGTCCATAATACCAAATCTTTTGAGGCCCAGATCATGTCAATTCTTGATAACGTGGAATGCCTTGCAGAATAAAAAGTAAACTGCCTACTTTTAGGATGTTCTCTCCTCCATACATCTTCAAGAGTCTCTTGTTGAATCAACTCAAAAAAGAGCTTTGGTAATAGTCCTCTTTTCTTTTGTGTCATAGTAGTCTTTTTATCCAGTTCCAAGTCTGTCACTCCATTGAAGTCTCCAGCAAGAATTATTTGGTCATATGAAAGATCATCTAAATGCTTCCTCAAATCCTCAAAGAAGCTCTCTTTTGCACCGTTAGGTGCATAGATTCCGACTACCAACACTCTCTTTAAATTCCAAGTACATTCCACTGCTACAAATCTGGCTTCCACGTCTTTCATTATAAATTTTGGTTGTAGCTCCTCTTTTACATACAACACCACTCCTCTTTTTTTTTTTACTTGAGGCCGCTACAAAGTCCTTGCCCAATTTTCCCAGTTTTAGATATTTTACATCCTGTTTTCGAATATGAGTCTCTTGCAAACAAACGATATCACATTTTTGTTTTAATAGCCAGTGAAAAATATTTTTTCTCTTATTCGGTGAATTTAGTCCATTTACATTCCAAGATAATACTTTACACTCCATATTCATAATCTTGTTGGTAAGTCTTTTTCATTGTCCCTTATAAATCGCTCCATCTCCCGCTCAGATCTGATACGCTTTTTAGCGCCTCCAAATTCGAAGGACAAACCCTCTGGAAGCTCCCATCTGTACCTAATTTTCATGTCCTTCAGCATCTGGATTAGCCCTTTATATTTTTTCCGATCTAGTAACACTGATCTGGGTAGTTCCTTCATTATGATAATTGTCTTGCCATCGATCTCCAATGGATCTTGAAACTGTTTAGTCACAATCTTCTCTTTCATGTTTCTTGTTGTAAATTGTACAATCACGTCTCTTGGTAATTTCCTCTGGGTTGCAATTCTCGAATTCACACGATATGCCACATCTAGGATAGCCACAACATCCTCCTCCTCCTTCCCCAGGTATTCAGCTAACACCTCCGTCATCTGTTCTTGCGCTGTCTTTCCTTCCACTTCCGGCAGGCCGCGAAATCTGAGCTGCTTCTCCATATGTCTGCTTTCCGCAACCGCCATCCTTCCCCTCATCAGCCTCATCTCTGTTTGTTGCGTATCTGCTAGGTTCTCCATCGCTCCTTCTACTGTTTTAACTCTCTGCTGCGTCCCTTGTAATTCACTTTGTATTGTTTCCATACCTTTCTTCACTTCTGACAGCTCCGATTTTACTTCTGACAGCTCCGATTTTACCGTCTGTTTAACCTCTTTAATCAGCTCCAATTTCATGTCTTTAAATTCTTTAATCACCTCCAAAAGTTTTTTATCCAGGTTTTCTATTGCCGATTGCCACTCTTTCTTCGACATCGTGGGGCTTGCTTTAGCTCGCTCCCACGAGTCCGCTCTCTTCCTTAACTCCGTGGCGTTAAATTTAGTACCTTTTTTATTTCAAATGTCCCGGTCTTCTTGCATAAATTAATTTTAAAGGGTCCAAAATGTCGGGCGTCTTTTCTCTATGGTCTCTCTATGATTTTGTAATCCAATATGGCCTACTTCCTTTTCCGCTGAGGCCGCGGCCCTTCCCCTCTCAAAGATGGCGATTCCCTTCTTCCTGCCCTCCAGCCAGGGCCGCTTCTCTCCAGCCTCTCTATTGTTGTTACGCACTTCCTGTCTCCCGTCTTCCCACAGCAGATCTCGCGATGGTGTCTTTTTCTCACAGCTCCAAAACCACAGGTATTCAAAACAATAGTCCAATTTCTTTAATAACTTCTTTAAACTTAGTCTCTTTTCTAATACAACTCCTGCCGAAGCTTCCCCTCCTTTTCACTAGTCTGTTGCAGTTTAAAAGTCTACTTTTTTTCCTCTCTGTTTTTATCAATCTGTCCCGTATCGGAAGATAGTGATCTTTACCTTCCCTTCACTTTTCTCGGGTTGTAATCGCTGTTTCGATTTCAAATTCTCCTTTCCACTTCTTCCCCCAATCGAAGCTTGGGTATGTAGGTCTTATGCCAGCCGAATTGGCCCCAAAACTGCCGCAGAGGTTGTAGCCAACCCGTCTCAGGGTGGGACCTCAAGGATCGGGAGGGGACCCGTTGTGTAGAGCCCCCCCTCGTCCGAGATCAACGCGCCCTAGGGTCTCGAGCGTTCTTTGCCTGCTCTCCGCCTGAGAGCAGTCGGCCGCGGGCTATTTTCACCCCGCCGGCCGCTTAAAACGGCAGTCCGGTCAGCTCCGCAAATGGAGCTGCGTTAGACCTCCATAAATCCCAAACCAGAAGTCCAGTGCTTAATTTTCTTCTCATGCTGCACCATTTATTTTTTTTCCCGATTGCAGATGAAAGCTCAACTTCTGATATATTCAGAGCCTCTTCAGGTCCCCCCCCGCCCGTGCCTGAAGTCCGTCCATAGAGGGGAAAGTATAAAAGAAGTAGTTAGATCACCATATGGTAATTGAAAATTTCTATTCCATTGCATATGCATGTGTTCATCAGTTACAGTTGCTAGTTCCAGGTTGGGAAATGCTGGGAGAATCTGGGGCTGGAGCCTGAAGAGGGTGGCATTTAGGGAAGGGAGAGCCCACAGTGGGGTCTAATGCCATACAGCCCACCATCCAAAGCCACCATTTTCTCCAGGGGAAGTGATCTCTGTGGCCTGGAGATCAGTTGTAATTCTGGGAGATCTCCAGCCACCACTTGGAGGTTAACAACCCTATCTTCACTGCTGAAAAAAACAGACCAATAATGAATTTTTGGCATGTCTGCACAATGAAATACAAGTGTTAATTAGACTTGTGAATGGGAAATTGTTTCATTTTTGTTATTAATTTCAAAAGGGATTGTTTTATTGCTGGATTGTTTCCTATGGTTTCATTTCATTATCATTGTTTCATTTTCTTAATTCTGTTTTGTTATTATTTCCCATAGATTTCAATGGAACACCTCCCCTCTTCTTGGGTATGTACCTTCATAGTTTTCCATCCAAACTGGATAAACCTTAGAGGGATTATTGTATTCCTCAAGGATACCCACACTGCTAAATTTCAGACAAAAAATATAAAAGCTCCCCTGCCCTTTTTGAGGCAATGAAAGGCACCCATATTTAACATTAAAGTCTATGGGAGAATTGATAGAAAAGATTCCAAATGGTAACACAGAAAACACTGCAGCCAGTGAGCACAGTAGCATGAGGAAGAGGCAGACCAAAAAGGCCAAGGCCATTTGGTGGCACAAGGAGGGTAAGGCATCTGGGCAGGCAGGCAGCAGCAGGAGGACCTTGGAGAAGATTTGCTTGGTTGGGGGATAAGGTTTGGAGAGGAGCAAGCAGAAAATTACAGACTGTAAGAGAAAGTTTGGCACTATAGGAAAGGCATTGGGAGAAGAGAGGAAGGCAAAGTTCACTGCATAACCTTCAGGATTGGAACGCCTCACAAAGTATGTAATTCTAGCAGCCTCCCAGAGTACCTCTTCCCCTCCTCCTATGGAACACTGTTACCTCACTATGTTTTTATTAGTAAAATGCTGCCTGTCTTGTAAAAATGAAACCAAGGCCATTTCCAGATGGCTTACCTGCACCCAGCACGTCGCGCCACGTTGCGGGGGAAAACGCGAAATATCGCGTTTTCTCGCGTGAGTCGCGCAAAACTCATGTGACGTCGCACAAAACTCGCGCGAGAAAACGCGATATTTCGTGTTTTCCCTGCAATGTGGCGCGACATGCTGGGTGCAGGTAAGCCATCTGGAAACAGCCCAATAGAGGCTGTGAGTGTAACAACAAAAGAAACCAGAACCAAACCCTGGATTTTGTTATTGGAGGCTGTTTAGATGGTGAATTTGTTTTGTTTTCATATTAATTATTATAACTACAAAATACCCTCTTTTTTGTCTTTATTGTAATTAATAATGAAAGAAACACACAAGTTGAATGCTTGTCACTCTCACACACAGGTCTACAAACACCCTTCATGCCTTCACTTTCACAAATATGAAGCTACCTTCAGCATTGGTTGTTTTTCCCATTCCATGGAAAATAATATTTGTTCTGCAGTCTCAAAAGGACAGAAATATTACAATTCAAAGTGAAAATGTACTTGTAAGTAAGGGAAGGTTCCAGGGAATAAATCTATTCAGTGTGTGTCAGTCCCATGAATAATGTGCTATGGAACTGGGTTGATTCACTCACCTCCTTATCGTCTCACTTTGCTATTCTAATATTTTGATTCAATTTGGCTTATTGATTGAGCTATGCTTTGCTTGACCTTACCAGAGCCGTTTCTGCTCTTTTCAAGTGCTACTTTTTATTGATTCCAGCATAAACCTATAGCTTTTATAATTAGTCTAACAGTTCTTGCAGGCTGCTTTGCTTCTGATCAAGGTATCCACAGATCTGCTCAAGAATTTAAAATAGTTTTGTTGTCAAGGCCAATTATTTTGGCAGTAGCATCACTAGCATTTCATTTGTACAGCGATGCTCTCCAAAGGCTGAGGTTAACAAGCTATGCTACACCATGCTGCTTAGCTGGGCAGCAAATGGGGTGCAGGAGATGTCAGCTATACTGAACTCCCCACTGCAGCAGTGGAAGATTTTGATCACTAGATGCTATTCAGAGTCTGACCACAAGTGACCTGTGATTCTCAGAAGAAGCCCAGTGCATAGTCGATAGCATTCCTGAACTGACAGATCTTAATGAGAGGAGTGAGATGAGAAGATGCACTGATTGTTAGTAAAACTATGCCAGAGACTGAATAAAGGCTTCCAGTCCACATACCACCAGAAATGTAGTGTCATTGCCTGGACTACTGCAGTGTTTAATCCACTTTTTGTATCAGAGAAGTCAGAAGTCTGGTGGACTAATATACACTTTGTAGGGCAAGGGGAAAAAACAAAACTTGCATGTAGAGCATCACATATAACAATTGCACATGACTGTATTTCACTCTCCCAATAAACTGTATAATACATTATCCAATATAAGACATGAATGCACCAAATAGTTTCATCTGTAGCTGCAATCTATGGTAAATGGTTGCCTGTTGCAAAAACCTTACAAAAGGCATGCGTAGTAAGAAAAATGAATTGGATTGAAGAAGTTTTCAGAAGCACCATAACAAACACAAAACTGTGCTTGCTCCTTCAAATAACTGAGTAGCAAAGAAGGGTCAAGACAGACTGGGGGGAAGGATTGTCTTATATAGATCAAATTTCCCAAACAAAAAACTAGACTATGGGGGCAATGCTATGCAGATCTACTCAGAAGTAAGCCCCATTTGAGTCAGTGTGGCTTACTCCCAGGAAAATGTTCTTAGCATTGCAGGCTATGGTTCATATTTTATATTTTTAATTCAGACTTCTGACAGACAGTTTCTAAGTGGAGCATTTGCAATTTTGCATCTCTTAACTCGGGGCTTCATTCATGTCAAAGGTTGTTCAGGTGACCTCTCTCACATATGCACATTCAAACACTACATATGGAATTTACCAGCACCACCAATAGTGCTTTGTTGATCTCTGTTTATTGGGGGGTGGGGGGCGAGGATAGAGGAAGGCAGAGAAATAGGAATATTTTATTTTTGGTGAAGTAGCATAAGGATTGTCAACACACTGCAGGAAAATGTGTATGAAGACTGGCAAAGGAAGGTTTTTTTTTGAGGGGAGGGGTAACAACACCTGAAAAATAACATCCATTAAACCCCTGTTAAAGGGACAGAGCATTTTTTTCTCAAGGTGGCTGGCAGCCTTTCAACCTGTGTCTCGGCATCACTACAAAAATATTTACATTTATTTTCTTTTAAAAGAAATGTCATATTTCTAAGGAGTTTAATGGCATTTAAACCCAAGGCAACCCTAAGAGTTACTCTAGTGCAATCCTAAGAAGAGTTACTCCAGTTTAATCCCATTGCAATCAATAGGTTTAGACTGGAAAAAACTCTCTTTAGGAAATAATTGTGTGCGTCTGTTTTCTGAAGAATGAGGTAGGTAGGGTTGCCAGCCACCAGGTGGTGGCTGGAGCTATCCTGGAATTACAATTGATCTCCAGGTGAAAGAGATCAGTTTCCCTGGAGAACATGGTTGCATTATACCATTCTGAGGCTCCTCCCCTCCTCAAACCACACCTTCTCCAGTCTGTTTTTAAATACCTCCAAGGAAGAAGATTCCAGCTACCCAGGCCATATGGAGTGGCTGGGCATCCTGAGAACAGCCTAGGAGGGGGGGGGGGCTGCAGTCCTGTGACTTGCCCCATCAATGATGGGGGCCAACCCTCTGGCACTAGGGCTCCCCCCCCTGATTGCTTCCCCCCATCCAGGTGTCCAAGTGCCCCGATGCAAGTGCTGTAAGTGTGGAGGCATGTGGTCCCTGGCTGCCTGCTCTCTGGTGGAGGGGATGGAGGTGTTGATGGGCAGCAGGGATCACAGCCCTTGCAATGGCTGCACCCTTGCTTACTATTCACATGCCTGCCGTGGGGGCACACAGATATTGGAGGAGGATGGTGGGGTTGTCAGGAGAACAGCGGAGTGGGTACTCTTGGCAGTGGCCTCACCGTGCCTTGCTGGGCTCGGCTGTCAGAGTAGCTCTCCTATGAAAGTCCTTAGGGAGCAGATGAGCAGTGCTGCAGGGCATGCTGGTGCCGGTGGCAAGATGGGCCTCAGGATAGTGCTACCCATTGGCAAATTTAATTACACTATTACATGTTTTAAAAAATGAAACAGTTCATTCAAAATTACACTGGCGGAAGTGCTGAATAATAACAACGGCAACAACAACATTTGATTTATATACCACCCTTCAAGACAACTTAACACCCACTCAGAGTGATTTACAAAGTGTGTTATTATTTACCCCCACAACAACAATCACTTTGTGAGGTGGGTGGGGCTGAGAGAGCTCTGGAAGAGCTGTGACTGAACCAAGGTCACCCAGCTGGCTTCAAGCAGAGGAGTGGGGAAACAAACTCGGTTCTCCAGATTAGAGTCCTGCCGCTCTTAACCACTATTCCAATTTGCTCTTGATACACTTAACTGACCACAGAAGCCATGTATTATTGCTTACTTTTATTTGTATGGAACTCACATTCATGCAGAGTTTCACAGAGAGATAAAGAAAACCACCTAAAGATGCCATTTGTATAGATCAAATTCAGTAGAATTATTAGCGGAAGCCATAACCCTGGCATATTGTTTCTCACCATCTTTTGTAAACTTATGATTGGGCATTCCTTACTCATGTTAATAGGGTTGAGTCAGAATCTGTAGTTTGAAAAATGTGTCTATGGTATGCTTATTTTGTGCAACAGACTCCTTCACTTTCAGCAATACTTTGCTTTCTCTGTTACTCTGAACTCGAGACATTCAGGTTGGTACAAAACTATTTTTGACAGAAGATAATTTTACATCCTGTAATCAAAGTGATTTAGTAATGAGCTGTCCCTTGTGTTAAAATGACAACTAGGTTTTATTCATCATTCTGGAAAAGGTACAGCTGAAACAGATGCAGCCATGAAACTGATAGATCAACTGATTCTTTTTGATCATTCACCCCACAGTATGAGATAAATGGCCTATGAACTAACTGCAGAAGAAAACGTGGTTAGTATTGCTGTACCTGTAAGAAACACTTTCTTCCAATCATCTGAATCCATTCTGTAATGCACAATTTATATTTATAATGATTTCATATAAATGACTTAATTGCACGTACCTTTTCTGCTGCTTGTGCAGTGCAAAAAAATATTGGAATGAAGGCAAGCCATACTATACATGTAGTGTACATAGTGAATCCAATGGGTTTGGCTTCATTAAAATTCTCTGGGACACCCCGAGTCTTGATGGCATATACAGTACATGTAACCATTAGGAGAATGCTATACCCTAAAGAACATATGATTTGTAGATCCGTAATGTCACATTTGAGAACTCCTCTGGCTTGATCTGGTTCCATTGTCTTCTGCTCATCATAATCTACAATACTGTTGGGAGGGTCAACTGCAAACCAAATGAAAACCCCCAAAAGCTGTACTGATATCAAACTTGATGTGATTGCTAGCTGTGATGTTGGACTAATAAGCCTGGGTGCTGTCACTGATTTTTTGCCCTGTTCAAATATGCGGTAGATACGGTTTGTTTTAGTCAACAGAGCTGCATAACTTATGCACATCCCCAATCCAAGGAAGATACGCCGAAAAGAACACACTGCAACATCTGGCTTGGCAATCATTAAGAAAGTGATGATATAACATAGAAATATCCCCGTCAATAAAACGTAGCTGAGTTCCCTTCCAGAAGCCCGCACAATGGGGGTGTCGTTGTATCTAATAAAGGTTGCCATGACAAAAATGGTGGCAATAATTCCAAGCATGGCGAGGAAGACTGGAATGACAGCCCATGGGGAATGCCACTCCAGCTTCACAATAGGGATTGGGCTGCATCCTGTGCGATTCTCATTAGGTCGCTGATTGTAGGTGCAGACTTTGCAGCTTTCTTCATCAAACTGGTATTGGTATCCATCACACAGCTCACACTGCCAACAGCAGGGCATCCCTTTAATAATCCTCTTTCGTTCTCCTGGTTTACAAGGAAGACTGCAGACAGAAGAAGGGATCTCTTTCACTCCTTTGCCCCACTGCATTTCATCAATCTATGAGTAAAAGAATATACAGTCAATGGCACTAGTTATCTGGATATAAGGATCAAAAAGAGCTAGATAACTGAAGAGTTTACTGGAAAAGAAACATAGAACTAATATAGGCAGTGATGGAATCTCCTTTATAATTATGTTCAGATTAAAAAAAAACTAATATACAATGTTTTGGTAGAAACATTGTAATACATGAGTGTTAATATAGATAAAAAGTAAAATAATGTAATAAATAATGCTCAAATAAATGAGGGTTATTAGATAAAATCCATATGATTTAGATGATACTTTAGTACAGTATTTTTTAACCATCTGGTATTTTCTTTAGCTGTAATAACAAAAACATAGCAAAACACATCTATACAACATTTTTAAGATATGAAAAGTCATTTTTCACATCCCTGAAAAGCTCATGTTCATAGAGATCACTTGAAATGTGGCTTAATAAACAAAGAGATTTAGATTTAATGAACAAAGAGAATGTGATTTAGGCATCTCTGTCTGCAACCTTCAAAATCAGTTTCTGAAGTTCAAAGTGTAAACTAATCCACTGAGCTTAATGCAACCTCTTTGATGAAAGTCTGTTCTGATGTAGTCATTCATGTTCATATGTGTCCCATCTCCCCCCAGAATGGAGATCTAGGGCCAGTTTAGACATTATATTCTTGCTAAGTCTAGTTGTCCTGTGGTTGTTCTTGAGTGCAGAAATGTAATAGTTTCACATAGGAGTGTTGGTCTGCAGTAGTACAGCAGTATTTAAGTCCAGTGATATCTTAGAGACCAAGATTTTCAGGGCATAAGCTTTTGGGAGTCAAAGCTATCTTCTTCAGATGCCTTTTAGATACCATTCTTCAGATGTACTGTTACCTGAAGAAGGGAGCTCTGACTCCTTAAAGCTTATGCACTGAAAATCTTGTTGGTCTCTAAGGTGTCACTGGAGTCAAATCCAAATGTAATAATGTGAGCCAAGCATAACTGATAATACAATAGTAGCAACTTCAGGGATTGTGATAGGTACCTGTGAAGATAACAATAGCCAATCACCCTAATTCTACCCAAAGAATTAATAAGTTAGTATATACTCAAGAATATGACCGGTGTGACTCCCTTGAACAACAAATGTAATATCTGAACCATTTCTTGAGTAGTAGCTTTTCTTTTTCTTGCATCTGATTATTTCTACAGTTACTACTGGTCACTCTCTCTATACGGATAAAGAAGGTATATGGGCTGGGAAATAAGGATCTAAAGAGACTAGCCCATTTAAGGATGATTATCAAGCATAATTTAACTACATCTTTTGTGATATCCACAACCAGCATTACCATGGTGTTTTCCTAACAGACCCACAATGCATATTATTTACTGTATCAAATATTGATAGTGAAAGAATACTATGATACAGTCTCAATTAAAAAGCTGCTTGATATAGTGGTCAAAATGTTAAAATAGGATTTGTGAGACCCAGGTTCAAATCCCTGCTCTTCCATAGAAGATCTCTGGGTGACACTCAGCCTAACCTACTTTATGGAGTAATGAGAATAAAATGGAGAGGAGAATAATGTAAACCACTTTTGGTCCCCATTGAAGGAAAAGGTGGGGTATAAATGACGTTAATTAATTGATTAACATTATTGAGAATTATTCACCAGGATTGCCCACTATTTCATTTTTAGGAATTCAGCGTATTGCTATCGCTAATGTATGTTCTCAGTGCATTAAAGGGTGCTCGAACAGAGAGAGATCAAATTAAATTTTCGCTGTATGATGAGAATATTATAATCTTGCTGGACAAACTATTTGATTAATTTGTAAAATTATTTCACTCATTGGACTTACGCTTTATTTCAGAATATAAAATGAATAAGGATAAATCTGAGTAACTGGATATTATTGCCCCTGAATTACTGTTCAAGATTTGATTTGGTAAAATAAATGCTATTTAAGAAGTTAGATACTTAGGTATCAGATTTTCTACTAATTTAAGACACTTAGCTACTATTAATTAAGGTATCTGGGTAAAATAAGTTGAAGAAGACTGGAACAGATGGAATAAACTCAATTAACATTTCTTGTGAGAATTTCAGCAATTAAGGTCTATGTTCTTTCTTTTCCAGTTCTTTTCTTTAAAACATTCTTTTTCTGTTCTTTTCTTTAACTTTATTGGCAGATCATAAGAACTGAAAAATTGGCAAATTTTGTCTGGGTAGGAAAGCAGCTAAAACTATACACTGCAAAAACTAACGAAAGGAGAAGGTCTGATTTTTCCAGATTTTTGTTATTACTGTGAGGCTGCTCAGTGGTAATGGATACAATGTTGGTTGAAACCAGTAAAGAAGTAAGAGTTGGGCTTGAGTAATTTATCCTTTTAAAGTCTTGAATATTAAACCTGGTTTAAGAAAGAATTGAGGAATCCAATGCTTAAGTGCAAAGTTATTCCTGAAAATTTGTTCAGGATTTAGGGCAAATACAGAAGGAAGTTTAGTCCTACAAGTTCCCCACTGGTATTGATTACTAGAGGTTTTTTGTGTGTGTGGTAGTACTTAATTGTACTGAGCACCAGCACCTTTCTGAGGGCTATCCTAACTCCTATGGGAGGAACTGGTGGAAATCAAAGCAACCATATATATGAATACTGGCACCTTTTTAAAAAACAAAAAAGCACTGCTGGTCCAAAAGATCATATGTTTAATAAAATGGTAGTCTTTGAGATTTTTCCTTTAATCAGGAAAGACAAGCAACGGAGTGATTAAGATTTTCATGTGAATGGGAATTGTAGCATCTACAGGGAAGTTAGATTAATACGTCAAAATTTGTCCACATCAATTCCAAATAAGGCAGTTCTCATATTAAAATTAAGAAATCAATTAAGACTGTGTTAATTAATACTTTAGGCAGAAATTATCAAGAATTATAAAATTACTAAAAAGGAATGGTATTAATGTTATCTAATCTTCTGCTGACTCCAGATGAAAAACAAAAAAATGGGATAGATATTTAATGATAATAGTAATGAGCACAACTTGGTCTAGGATATCTGCTTTATTGTTCTTGGAGTTATTCCATACAGGTAGAATATAAAATGCTTTATAATCAGCCTCATGCCTGACTGATTAAATAAGATATTAAATACTGATAGATTTAACTGCTGGAAGCGTAAAGCTGATCATGTTGATATTTTTCATCTTCGGTGGAAATTTAATTGAATCCAGGCTTATTGGTTAGCTATTACACAAATTGTTAATGAAATAATGAGAGCTATTACTGGTTTCACGGTGCTGTCCAAAGCACGGATACATCCTTCTAAGTCCATTTAAGTTGATCCACTAATTATTAAATTAAACCCACTAATTCTTTCAAATCCTTTTGAGGACTCTATTCAAAGACCTATAAGGTTATCAGTTTGACACTTATTATTGTCAGATTCAGTGGTGTGGACCCAGTACTGGAAAATGACAGTTCAGTCTAAGGTATATAAATAGATAATTAAGATACTACAATTATATGAAATGGCAAGCTTATAAATTATCTTTGTCAAGAAAAGTATTTTGTTATTACCCAATAAACATATGTGCTAAGGCACATGTTTTCATGTCCTATACCCAAAACTAGTACAATCATGCTTGGAGAAATTATCCTAGGGTCTACTGTACTTTTTCTTAAACAGGGAAACTCCTTCCCTTTTCCACTTTGGAGAATGCAACATTGGCTAGATTCAGAAATTTGGTGTGCTTCCTTCTTTTCCGAATCAGGGCCATTTTCACATGTCTTTAAAACAGTGTGATACTCACAGAAGGATGCTGGCTTCCTTGCACAATTTTTGACGCCGTCCATGATGATGGCACTTTCGTGGCTGCCTGCCTCTGATTTATAAATGGATGCTGTCAAAAATTGTGCGCTATGTTAAAGATGTATGAAACGGCCCTGCTCGCTTTCTAACTCAAGTTTCTTTTCAGAACTTCAAGCTTTAATCAGAGAACAGCAAGAGCACTGGATTAGAAAGAGGACTTGACTGGGTAACAGAAAAGTCCATTGACCTTTTCCTATGACAATGCACACCAGGAAAGGAGAGGGAATGGGGATTCATTAAGCATGCCACTATCATTTTACAGGGTCATGCTGCTACTTGATAGAAAGAGAGGAAATTGGGCTCTTAGATTGTTGTCTTCATTCATTCTGACAAGCTGTTGGGAATGTTACAAACCAATCCCACAGCAACACATATTAAAATGAAGGCAAGAAAGAGAAAAAAGAACAATAGCACTCACAACTAGAGATGGGCACGAACCAAAATATGAACAAAAATTAAGCACAAACCAGGCCGGTTCATGGTTCGTGAACCACGGTTCATCAGATCCCATTTCTGATGAACTGCCATGAACTTTAGGCTGGTTTGTTTGGTTCATTTTTTGGTTTGTCACCGCAGACAGCCTGGTGCCAATCAATCAGTTTCCAAGGCAACAGGGGATGGACTTCCTGCAGACCTTCTGCTGACCCGGAAGTGAACTTCTGCTGGCCCAGAAGTGACCTTCTGCTGACCCAGAAGTGATGATTTTCTGACCCAGATGTGACATTTTCATGAACCAAATGAACCAGTTCGTGAACCAGGGGCAGGTTCGTGAAAGTTCATGGTTCGTGAAATTTGATGAACCATGAGCCACATGGTTTGGGTTTTTTTCCGGTTCATGTTCATCTCTACTCACAACACAGATTTCTAATTCTGGTTCTATGAATCATTCATTGGTTGATTTAGGCAAGTTAAAAACATGCTGTGATGAAACCAAGGTGACATAAAATGCATTACAAGTTATATGTTGATAAGATGGTATATTTAAAAAGCTGAAAATGTGCCACATTAGAAATCAAGCATAACAATCTATTTTTTTAAAGCTATACAGAGTAAATGAATAAATTACTAGTTAAATAAGAACAATAGTGTAGTAAAGTAGGGGGCCTCATTATGGTTGGCAAGAGCTACAAAATGGGACCATTTCTGCATAACCAGGTACCTCCACAGATATACATTCATTTGTAAATTAAGAAAGAAAATTTCACCACTTATCCCACCAAAGTAGGCTGAAAGAAGACTGAGCATGCTTATTCCTGTCCAAAGTGCATGAGTGTTAGCTGGGGGGAAAAAGATGTAACTAGGAAGGACTGGGCAGGGGAGAGAGTTGGTTTGATTGAGCCAATAAAGTTTATATTATTCTGAGATGGAGGGATTGTGGTTAGAGAAAACATACTATAAAGTACACATCTTCATACCATAACTGTCCATCCCCATTCTGGGTGCTATAAGGATCCTAGACAATCCTGGGTGGTATAGGATTGGAAGAATGTATTATAAATACATACATGAATGAAGTATCACACTTCCTTCAATCCTCTTAATTAGTATAAGTCATCGTCTAACAAAGAAAATAATGCATTCAAGTCCACATTTTAAAAGGCCACATTCAGACATCATCATTGTCATCATAACATTCGATTTATATATCGACCTTCAGGAGAATTTAATGCCCACTCAGAGCGGTTTACAAAGTATGTTATTATTATCCCCACAACAAAACAAGCTGTGAGGTGGGTGGGGCTGAGAGAGGATTCCCCCTGCCACCTGCCAGCTGATAGTTTAAAGGGCCGTGTTCTGGCAAAAACAGCAGTGTCTGCTGGCAGCTACTTTGAAGGGTTACCAACTGACCTTCCCAATGTCAAATACCCACCAAATTTGTAGGAGACATAGTCCTTACTGTCCTCTGAAGACCCCCAAGTTTCAGAGAGATTGCATCCTGGGAAAGGCATGATCCACAGGTCTCTCCGTTGGCTGTCATTTTCTCTTCACAGTGGCAAAAACGGGAATCTCTGCTGGAAGTACTTTGAAGGGTTAAAGCCAGAAGGAAAGGCAGAAGGAGTTCAGACAGAGTTCAGACAATCCCTGCCTCCAGTTGCCAAGGGGATTGATTGCAGGTGCCAGACTGTCTGGCTTGACGAACAGCTGTGAACAGCTTGTTCGCGAACAGCAGATTGGGTTGTTTGTGGGCTTTTTCTGTTCGTAATGCTGTTTGTGCCCCATCACGTCTCTTTGCATGTACAACAAGATTAAAGACTTGCTGCTTTGAGAAGATTTGTAACAAACTTCAGTTTGCTGTGATGTTAAATGCAGACTGGAGTGTGTTTTGTCTCACAAACGAGAATTCTAAACCTGCATTAAATAGAAGTTTTGAATCTAGGTTTATGGGGAAGAAACAACTCAGTTTTCCCAGACTTGTGCATTCAGATGTCATAGCATGTTGAAGTTTGATTCAAGGCTTCCTAAATGAATAAAGCTTCAGTTGAACTGTGTATGTGAGTGGAAGAGGAAGCACATGAACACGAGAACAAATAGCATTTCAGATATCTTAACGAATCCACTTTCAGAGCCATGTTGGTACATGTATAGGGTCTCACGTTTAGTCACTGGTATCTTCATTTAGAAGGATCTGAAGCAGTAAGGATGGGAAAGATCTATAAACTCAAGTGAGTTGTTGCTAGAATAAACACTACATGAGAGGTAGTAGTTAGATATGTTAACCATATGCCTGCTTATATCAAGAAATCCCCAGTGATTCGTTTTGTTTCCTGCTGCCATTTGGAGCAGCAAAAGGAGAAAAATTAAGAGAGAAAAACTCAACAGTATCCGTGCCAGTATGTCACTTCCAGATACAACTCAGAAGTTATAATGGATAGCTCTAGGAATTGTCTGGTACTCTATGAGTGCTGGCAATTTCTAGAGCTTTCCATTGTCACTTCTGGGTTTTACCTGTGTTGGAATAGGCAACTCAGCCTGCCTTTGGACACTGGGGGGCACTGCATGTCTCTTTGAATGTAATGTATAAGTCTAGCAATCTGCCATTCTCTTGTCTAAGGTGGGAGCGCCTACTGACTCCTCCTCTCTTGCCTCTGTGCCTCTTGGGAGATTTTACACCTTCCCTCATGCTCTTCCAAGAGAAAGGATGTGAAGCTACCATGCTCCTCATGGAGCCCTTCTCTTTGTCCACAAACCTGCACCTACAACCTCACTGCCTAGTTTCAGGTCGTGGTATTAGCCTAGAGAATGTAACTCTTTAGATAGGATCTTTCCCTTGTTATTACCAGAAGATATTGCTATGGAGAAACCTGCTACAATAAACTGTAAGTTCTATCTTTCTATGAATTTTGTCTGAGGATTAATTAATGCACGTTTGTGAGGGTTTAAACGCTTCTGACTAAATTACTCTGCTATATGTTACTCTGCTAAGTTACTAAACTAAATATATAAAATACCATAAATCTCTAACAACCTGGAAGTGATGTAGTATCATTAGCAACATTGCCCCTTCATGCCCATGACTTCCAACACTCCAGTTGGTTGCCAAGCTGAGCTTGTCAACTCTATAGATAGATTGATCTAGACTCAGGGTAAGGCAAGATCATGTTAAGCACAGCAGCTAAAACACACTTCTCTATTTCCAGATTGCCTACCCTGCAGTTCTTCAAGTGGCAGTTAATTAGGCTAAATGTTTATACTGAACGATGATGACAGGCAGTTATGCGCACACACACAGTCTCTTGTAATTTCTTCGGCTAGCATAAGCTTAAAAATAGTCCATCAGAAAGAGTCTGTTGGCACAAGCATTTCTGTTTATCACTTTATATTATTACATAGTTTTTGCAAATGATGCATAAGAACCTGGATGCTCTTTCCAGTGCAAAACCTCAATCTATTTATTCTATAAAAGAACAAGATGTTTTGCACTGTCAGCAAAATCCTTCCCATTGAAATGAATTGGGGTTAAAGGAGAGCTGGTGTTTAGTGGCTTTTGCAGTATGAATTCTGCCAGGCCAATAGTGAGACTGTCTGATTTGTGTCTTTAATATAATGAAAAAGTCAACTGTAGAGTTTATAAGGAATATATATATATTTGCAGGCAGAGGCTCTCCAAGCCTCTGCCCGCAAATGTGAGGCAGGCAGCAACCAGACACAGGGCTTTTCCAATGGTGGTGTCTCAGTTTTGAAACGTTGTCCCTGAAAGGCTTCCTTGGTGTCTGATTTACTGTCTTCTAGGTGTTATCTGAATGGCTACCCAAGTTTTTCCCCCTGGCCTCTAGAGGTGTCCCTCTGAGTATGTTCAAAGTGCAAACAAAATTATACCACTAGGACTAACATTTGGACAGTAATCGTGCTGGTTACCACTGGGAACTTCATAGGGAAGGGAGATCTCTCAACCTTCCAATGTTACGAGCTGATGTAGTGGGAAATCAACATCTCCTAACCCATCTCAAAGCAACCACTAAGCCAATTCTTTTATTTGATGGTAAAAAGGATTGATCTTACCTTAAGAAACATGAAACAAAAGCTATGAGCAATGCCCAGACTACAATAATCACAGAGCAACAAGAGGAGTTAGGCTTGGAATCTCTCATTAATGTTAATATCAATCTCTAACGTCTAATATCTAACACAGGGCTTTATCACAATTAGATATAAAAGCAAAGGAATGGTTTCTAAGGCAAATGCTAGAAAAGCTACAACAAAGAGACTAAAGAGAGCAATGTTGACCAGTAGTTATTCCACAAGATTTGTTTTCAGCTATACTCCAGTGACTCTATGTTAAAAGTGAGGCTGTGAATTTCAAGGCTTCCTATCATGTTTAATTATGGTGTGGAAGAAAATCAATGACCTGTCCTGAAGAAAAAAACAATTGGGATGCTGTTCTCTGAAAGCCTCAAGAAAGGATCTTCAAATTGGTAGTTTGCACAAGATGGCCAAGAAAGGTAGGAAGGATGGCACAAGATGTGCACCAACTACTTCTGGATTTCCCTTTACATATCTTTGTATCATGGTTGTTGTGGGTTTTCCGGGCTGTATTGCCGTGGTCTTGGCATTGTAGTTCCTGACGTTTCGCCAGCAGCTGTGGCTGGCATCTTCAGAGGTGTAGCACCAAAAGACAGAGATCTCTCAGTGTCACAGTGTGGAAAAGATGTAGGTCTTTTGTATCTACTCAGGAGGGGTGGGGTTGAGCTGAGTCATCCTGTAAGAGTTTCCCAGGGTGTGGAATGCTAATGGCGGGTGGCTTCACTGTATCCTGAGGAGGTTCTTTTGCATATGGAAAGAACCTCCTCAGGATACAGTGAAGCCACCCGCCATTAGCATTCCACACCCTGGGAAACTCTTACAGGATGACTCAGCTCAACCCCACCCCTCCTGAGTAGATACAAAAGACCTACATCTTTTCCACACTGTGACACTGAGAGATCTCTGTCTTTTGGTGCTACACCTCTGAAGATGCCAGCCACAGCTGCTGGCGAAACGTCAGGAACTACAATGCCAAGACCACGGCAATACAGCCCGGAAAACCCACAACAACCATTGTTCTCCGGCCGTGAAAGCTTTCGACAATATATCTTTGTATCAGTTGGGCGTTCTGAGTTAACTCAGGCTAAGATAAGATTGGAAGTTGGGGTGTTTCTCTATGTGGTGGGGAAATGGGGAGAATCTGATGAGCCTTAAGAATTGCCAGGATTCAGAAGTCTGTGTACCTAGGATCCAGGGGCTGATGCTTCCTGTTTCCTAACAGCTCAGGTGCTAACACTGTAGTGCAGAGAGGATGTGATATGCGGAGAAAACTCTCAGAGTATAAGGCTTACATCCTGACAGCTTTGAAGAACAAGAGAAATTAGAGCTATACAGGATGCCTTGATATTGAATGGAAATGTTATCATGTGTGTGCTGCTGACACCTTCCCATTTGGTGTGTTTTACAGGAGCTGTGGCTATAAATGCAAAAGATTCTTCCTTTCTCTTGTGACCCTGAAAAAGTTAATTACTGTTTTATATCAGTATAGTGGCAGAGCATAAAGAGCTGTGATTTCTTTATATCAAGGCCAAGTTATGGGCTTATTTTAAGAATTTGGTATGGAGAGACCTTATGATAGCTATCTCTAAAAGATTAGTCTTTGTGCTCAGATGCAGGAAAGACAGCTGTTGAAGACTTGTGATGTCATCATGCAGCGTGCACTGCGGACCAGCCCCATTGGTGCATCAGGCAGCTAGGACGGTGCATGGGTGCCCTGCGCTGCCCTGGACGCCTGCCACGCCTGGTCCAGGGCTGCTGCGCCTGCCTGGGGGGGCGTGTCCAGGTGGCAGCAGCAGCATGAGGCGGGATGGCTGGGAGGCTGCAGCAGCTGCGGCTTCCCATCCCTCCTGCTTAGCCGCCAGCGCTGCCGCTGCCAGCTCCGCAGCACATGCCTCCACCCCCAGTGCCCCCTCCGGCACCCCCTCTGGCCCCCCACACTTGAGGCAGGGGCCTACCTGACTCAATGAGTGTGCTTGCCCTGTGACTCCCCCATTCTCTGATGAATTCCTTTGTGGATGTCATGATGAGTCCAGTTCTAAGGGCAGGGTTGGCATTGTTCCAAGCATGCCCTAATTTCCCTACCCATCTGTTTGCTTTGTTGACTTAGGCTACCAATGAAGTATAAGCTTCTCTGTGACATTTCCATAGTTGGCTCATGCTTGAAATATCTAAACATTCATATAAGATGTGCATTGTGATGTTACATAGGCACTGGCCAAAACATTCTTTTTAACCAAACTTTTAAATGAATAACTCCATTATTCCAGCTGTGGTTTTTCACTGTCTGCTACTTGTCTTGGGGCTATTTTATGAATATCATTTTATGCTGCTAGATACTGCTTTTAGACTTCTTTATGTTCATCTATGTGCCACTTCAAGCTTTTTACTTCTGTTAATGGCATTACTGAAACTGAGAACATGGACTGGACTATTCTACCCATTACTGAATGTTCGTAGTGGTTTTTCAGATAAAAAGCTGTTGATTTCACACTTACAATGAAATGGCTTTATTTTCCCCCTAGTCAGCCTCTGTAGCTCTTTACATAGAAAACCATTCTATGAAAGACAAAGGTCATTTTGCTTGGCTCAAAGCAGGGCTGTTGGCTTATTCAACGCTTTTACTATGTGATTGAGTTATAATGGATTTTGAGCATCTCAGATATGTTTGCAAATTTTTAAGGACATTAACCATTAAGCTGAATGGAGACTTGACATCTGTTTTAAAACAATGTCTCACTTTTCTTAAAAGCAACAGGTAATGATTTAATTCAGGAGTTTGAGAAAGCAGATTTCATGTCTCTCAAACACTTAGGACAACTGATGTAGAACAGAGTTTGAAAAGATCAGGAATTAGGGAGAAAGCATGAAAATAAAAACACTGTTGTGCCCTCTGAGTCTCAGCAGGAAAGGCGGACATGAATGAGATAAATAAATAAATGCATTGTTACAAACTCTAGTTGGAATGGCCCTAGCCATTCATGTGTTAGGGCTTTTCTTTGACCCCGTTCCACTGTGAAATCCCTAGTGGTATCCCAAAAGCCAGTCTTGAATGCCAGAAATTTATCAAAGTGAGATCCTGTGGTACAGAAAATACATCTAGAATACTGTGAAAACACATGCACCTCTCTCCAAGCATGGCTGGAAGTGTTTATTATTATATATTTGGAAGGCAGCATACAGAAGGGTTAGATCCTGCCTTCATTTGATGAGAAAGCCAGTTCTACAAATTCAAGGAGAGAGGGGAACAAGAGTTCACTATCTCAAAATGCAAAGTAGAGAAGGTAGAAGATTGCATGTTTGCCCATGACTTAGGTTTGCCAGGCCATGTTTGACAATGTGCAAGAGGGTTAGGGAGGGGAAATTGGAGGCAAACAATGTTGGCTACATCACAATATCACTTCTGGGTTTCCCCAGAAGTGGGTAGTTGGATAGCTTGGTAAATTACTGGGAAGTCTGCGGTTTTACCTTGGAGTTTCCCATCAATTTCTAGAGCTACCCTATGTAACTTCTGAATTTCATGAAGAAGTGACATCATGACATAGCTGATTTCACTTTTTTAAAATTTCTCCTGCCACTGCTCAGAATGGGGGCAGGCAATCAAGGCTATCATTGGGCAGCTTCCTACCATAGGAGGAGGCCTGACAGCCCTACTGCTACTGTACATTTTTTTTAAATAAACCTTTTGGGGGCATTTTGGGGTTCATCAAGAAGGGGTTGGTGAGAAAGTCATGCTCCATTCATGGAAATTGGCCCATGCATGAAAATGCATGAACTCATGGCTTTGTGGAATGAATCAGCAATAATATCCTGCTTACAGCATCTTATCTCTAGTTATAACTGCTTTCTTACACAAAATTTAGTTTCCTTGCCAAAGGGAACATTTCTATAACACCCTCCTGTTTTTTTTATACCAAACAATTCCATGCAACATTTAATTAAAATAAAAATCAGTACAGAAATAATTATGTGCGGGTTAATTAACATATCACGCCTGCAAATAAACACTTCCACTTGTATAGCTGTAGTTGTTCCCTGTAGCTGTTTAATAGTGGTTACACCATGATTTCCATGGGTGTGTTAGAAATAAGAGCTGAGGATTGTTCTCAGATTTATTGTTATCTTGCAGATTGCTTTCCAGCTCCAGTTACTAAGTCAGCAGTTCAAACAGTTTTGGTATATTTAGCTTCACAAATAGCAATATTTGCATGATTTAGCTCCATGGGTTTATCCATTAAAGACTTGTAATTAGTTTCTAAATCCTGGGCTTCAAAACTATAATGGTTTGAGGCTAAGAATATGCCAATAATATACAGTCAATACAAACTACAGTAATGAATACACTAAAATTTAGTGTGTGTAGCATGGTGATGTAGCACAGGCTGAGCAGCTATCCAGTAACTCCCCGGTTTGAATTTTGTTTCTCCTTAGGTGGCTTTAGGCGAGTTATTTTCTGTTATGTCTCAATCCACAGTTTTGGGATAATAAAAGGTGGATCCACAAAGACTTGTGGGGGAAAGAAACCCCATCCCTCACTGGTTCCCATTTTCGCCAGACTTGGTCTGCCTAATAGTGTCCCCTTCCTCCCTTTCCATTGCACCTGACTGCTTGGTTCCTCCATCCAACATGCACAATAACCTATTCCCCCCATTTCAACCAGCCCTATAACTCATTTTCATTCTTCTTTCCTCTTACCCCAACTGGTCAGTTCTCTTCTCCTGTTGGCTAGTCCCTACCGTTTATTTTTTTTTTGCTTGTTTCCATGCACTTTTGTTTATGCAATGTCTGTACATGAGCAGAAATCATGTATCTCTTTTTGTAATTTTGGTGGGTGACCTTGGACCAAACATTTATTCTCAGCCTAATCTACCTCACAGGGTTATTGTTGTATCAAATGGAAGAGGGGACAATGATAGTATAAGCTGCTTTGGGTCCCTCAAAGGGGACAAAAGTGGGATATAAGTATCTAAATAATAAACAAATAATAGTCATAAACAAAATCTGATAAGTTCCTTATCCAAGATTATTAAAACATTGTACAAATCCCGTGACACTAGTCAATAATTACTATGAAGTCAATAATTTGACCTGCACAGTGTAAGCCTATGCAGAACAGAGCTCCTGCCAGTCAATACCAACGTTTGGGTACCATAATGCAAGTAACAGTGGCAGATGTTTTGGCTCCCAATCAACCCAGGGGTGCTTACACAGATAAAGGATTTTCCATAGTGATCAGTGAACTGGTTGCCCCATTTGTACTTTCAACAAAGAGATTCCACACACTACAGGTTAATGTGACTTTCCCCTGTTCTTAGCTGTGGTTTTGCTCTAACACAAGATGTGGTTCACATCCACATTCTGGTGCTGTCAGCATGCTGTCATGATTCTGTACTTCCTTTGACAAAAGCAAAATGCAAACTATGAGCAAGTCACTCTCCTCTCCTGTGCAGGGATAGACTGGTAGGGGGAAAAAAACAGCCTGGGAAATCTCCCCCCCCCCCATCCATCCTCAGCCTCCAAGGAGGAGGAAAGGAGGGAGGGAGAATAAGCCAGCCCTGCACGGCTTGGTTAGGCAGCTCATTTGGTGTGCAGGGCTCAGCAAGGCCACACACCTTGTTCCCTGCCTCTTAGGGGGCTTGGCCTGGCTGTGTGCCTTTTTTCCTGTCCTGCACAGGGCTTGTGCCTCTTTCTACGGACAGCACATGGCTCATTTGGGCCACATAACCTTCTTCCCTAGCTAACAAGGGGCTCAGCTGGGCCGTGCCTCCTTACCAGCTTAGCATGGGGTTTGGCTAGGCTATGCTCTTCCTTCCCCACTTTGCATGGGGTAAGGACCATCATCTTTCAAAGGCTTCTGCCCACCACACATGTGGCAGGTGCTGATCTTCACTTGGGGCCAAGGTGGTCCTGGTGGAGGTAGCTCCCCAGGTAGGGGTCTGCAACAGCAACAAAAAATCAGGTTTCCCACTTCCGAATTTCCGAAGTGGGAAAAGGAGTGGGAAATAAGTGATTTCTGACGTGGCAATATTGGAAATATCTTATTAATGAGCTTTGGTATGCTCTGTAAAGATCCAAAGCACACCGACAAACATCCTGCCCTGCCACATAGTTCACCCAATGGGAGGGGAGGAGGGGCTTCCCTCCTCTCCCTCACAAGCAGAGGAGCCCCCTCCTCTATCAGTCAGCTGAAGCTGAAAGAGGTGCTTTCAAACCCCTTGGGCTGGATCCAGCTGACCAGTGGAGGAGGCTCCTCCATCAGTTAGCTGGAGCCAGCCAGTCAAGTTTCAATTTAAAGCACCCCTTTTGGGTGCTTTCAAACCCGTGGCTGGCTCCAGTTGACTGGCAGAGGAAGCTCCTCCACCAGTCAGCTGGAGCCAGCCAACAGAGTTTGAATTTAAAAGGCCCCTTTCGAGTGCTTTCAAATCCCTGGCTGGCTCTAGTTGAGTGGCAGAGGAGGCTCCTCCTCTGGTCACCGGGAGCCAGCCAGCCTAGTTTGAATTTAAAGTGCCTGATAGGGGCACCAGCTGATTGGTGGAGGAAGGGGGTCCCTTGCCAGTCAGCTGGAGCCAGTCAGCTGTGGGGTTTTAAGTTGCCCTGAAATGGGCACTTGGGTTCAGCTGCCCAGTGAAGGAGAAGCCAGCCATAGGGTTTGAAAGCACCCTGAAAGGGGCACTTTAAATTCAAATCCCACGGCTGGCTTCAGCTGATCAGCAGAGGAGGGAGGTCCCCTGCCAGTTAGTTGGAGCCAGCTTCAGGGTTTGAATGTGCCTCAGAGCTTTCTGAAGCGACTCTGTAGTTATAATTTGAACGGGCATGACCAAAAACATATTAAATAATGCTGACATGCTTTAACCATCTTAATAATGAGACTATCATGACAATAGGCATATCTTTATGTCGTTTCAAACTGAATGAAAAATTACTCAAATTGTATAGTGTACAAAGAATATTAAAAAGAGGCCATGTCTACAACATTGCAGAAGTCCTATAAAAAGTTGCATTCCTGCATTATATTGTTCAAAAACAGATGTGTTTGACCAAGATGAGCTTCCTTATTATCTTCATTTTCTCACTTTGTCTTGTTTTAACTCAGATATCTAAATCTAGAAAAGCTCCTACGTCAGTAGCCCTTCCACTGAAATCCAAAATGACTCCCTTTAGAACTGCAGCAATTGACAATAGGTACAAACATGACACTTGAATAAATGCTCCTCAAACCAGAGAAATGAGACGTAATATCTGAACTGATCACTGCTGGTTCCCTGCTGGAACATTTCTGTGTTGAGATAAAGTGGCTTCAAGAATTCCTCTGGGCACCACTATTATATTCCAAAGAAGTATTGATTATACCATTAAAAAACTGATCATGAATTCTGTCACTGACTGCTGGATTTTCTCTCTCAGTGGTTTGTCTATTTTGAATGCAATTCTAAAAGAACATTTTATCTGTCTGGATTTCTCAAATAACTCTTTTTTTTTATTTTTTTTTATTTTTTTATTACCTACATTAACTAACAATACAGAGGGAAAGAAGGGGGGCAGGGGAAGGAAAGAAAAAAAACAGCAACATATAACAACACTACACTACATATAATGCTTTCCCTTCATACTGCCATTATTAAGAAATTAAAACTTTGTAAAATATTGATGGAGTGGTTGACCTTGCAAGATACAGATTACAATTCAAATTAAGTCTTCCTCCCCCCCCCCCCGGGCCTCGGACGCAGTTCTCTCTGAGCAGCTGCAACCGCAGTGCTCGTTCCCCCCCCCCCCCTTCAGACTTCAAATCCTTTTCTTCTTGCTTGGTGTCTTGCTGAAATTCTTGGGTTTTGTCCTCAAAATCCCTTAGTTGATCTTCTGATGTTATCTTGTAAGCTTGATCTTTGTAACTAAACCAGATACCTTCCGGAAATAACCATTTATACTTTATTCCACGTTCCCTCAGAAGAGCTGCAAACCTTTTCTACTTAAATCTCCTTTTCCGAACTAAGAATGGAACGTCCTTCAGTATCTTAACTTTATTACCCAGAAAGTCCAGATCCGCATTATATGAGTTGTATAGGATAGTGTCTCGGATCCTCTTAGATGAAAAATCGATGATGATCTCGCGAGGCAGCTGACGCTTCGATTTCTCAAATAACTCTAATGTTGCTACTGTTTGAGTCTGAATGGAGGTAACAGAATTTTACAATGTCACTTGTCCCACACTGCCAATCTTATTGGGTCTTACTTTTTTCACTCTTCTCTTTTTGCTAGCAACTATGAGATTATTACTTAATACAATATTGTTTAATATAACTGTGTGAAAAGATATGTCCTATCCTTGAATTCTCCTAGGCTTGATATCCTGTCCAGTTCTCTGCTACTGGTACCATTATCTCATGACTGTTAAGAGCACAGTTTGTTTGTATACACTATACTAAGAAAAATGCCCATCAGTTAAAAGGCTACCTATTAATATTAGCCAAAAACACAATCTATGAGATCATCTTTGTTAGGACCAAATCAATGACAAATAAAAGTATGCAAGCTTTTGAGTTTGCTGGAACACTTCTTCAGGCCAGATGTTGCAAAATGAAAGTGAGGGAGAAACCAGATTTTAAGTATATTTTTCAGGACTTCCTCATGTCAGCATATGGTAGATCTGACAGGAAAAGAAGATTCCAGTTTTAGGTTGCTGTAGGCCAGGGACCATAAAAGAATGAATTAATAAAACCAAATGTCCAGTGGCACCTTAAAGATTAACAGCATTAAAATATCTAATTCTCAACGTGGCCCCAATTGTCAATATTTAAATCCAGAGATTGGGGCCATAGACAGACAAGAAATAACTTTCTATAAACTTGAAAAGTCCCAGGTATGCATAACAATCTGAAATAACTATATGGTCACTGTGAGTGTTGCTAGGCAATCCCAACAGTACTGCCAGCCTTCAAATATATTTTTTTTCTGTCACTAAAAGGCAGAGGTAGGTGACTGGGCCCTTTCCAGGGCTGTTTTGACCTTTGAAGGCCAGGTCTATCAGCAACAACTAGGCAACTTGATAGCATGTAAAACCTGATAGCTGCACAACTCAGCCAGGGTTGGCTGTTTACTACTGTTAAAGAGCAGCCAATTCACAAAAGCTAGTGTGGAGTAGTGGTTAGAGTTCAAAAGTAGGATCTGGGAGACCCAGGCTCAAACCACCACTTTGCCAGCTCACTGGGTGATTTTGGGCCAGTTACACATTATCAGCCATACCTACTTCACAGGGTTGTTGTGAAGATAAAATGGAGGTGTGAAGAATTATGTAGGCTGCATTGGGACCTATTGTGGAGAAAGTCAAGGTTTAAATGAAGCAAATAATAAATATAGGTGAAATAATAAATATAGGAGTGTTACCCAAATGGCTACCCAAGTCCCCTCCCCTCAAGAAGAGTCCGTCTGAGCCTGTCCAAAGTGCAAAATACTACCGGGTGATCTTGTATAATGAGATCTTTCATGTGTATACCCATAGAAGGGCTGTTACTGGTTGTCAGGGGCAAAAGTACCACTTACAAAGGAGAGAAAGGTCTCATAGTTCCCCTGAGTTATGACTTTCTATTGCGGAATTAACATTATCCAACTAATGTATTGTCGAAGGCTTTCACGGCCGGAGAACGATGGCTGTTGTGGGTTTTCCGGGCTGTATTGCCGTGGTCTTGGCATTGTAGTTCCTGACGTTTCGCCAGCAGCTGTGGCTGGCATCTTCAGAGGTGTAGCACCAAAAGACAGAAGTCTGACACTGAGAGACTTCTGTCTTTTGGTGCTACACCTCTGAAGATGCCAGCCACAGCTGCTGGCGAAACGTCAGGAACTACAATGCCAAGACCACGGCAATACAGCCCGGAAAACCCACAACAGCCATTATCCAACTAACATAAAAAGAATCAGTAAGACAACTCATGAACTTCTAGTATAAACTGTTTACATATATAAAAATAATAATGAAGGCAGTGACCAAAATCTACACTACCACAAACACAGAACAACAACAAGACCAGTCTATAGTACAGTTTCCCATTCACCCAGCAGATGTAAATGCTACTTTCAGCCTCTTAAACCTGACATAAGGCTTAGTTAACATAACATACAACATCAAATGAATGATGTTGGCAAAAATGAATCAAAATATCATGATGAAAATATAAGTGAGATAGGAATGTTGACCTGCACATATTCCATAAACTATAGTAGGCTGTTTCCACCATATACTAAACAAATGAGCTTAGATCACTATTTAGGCAATGTTGGCGTGCTTTTTCTTATATGTAAATGTAGGTGCAAAATAAAGCCATACAACCTCTCCTGGAGAGATGACAGTTGGGAGGTTTTCCTCCACTACTGTTGCTGATGATAATCTGGATATAGTAATGCACAGTGAAAAGGAAAGTCCAGCATCTCAGATGCTGGATAGGGAAAGATGGGACTGAACTTGGTGAAAGTAATGCAGAACACACACAAACACATAGATCAAAGCATACAGAGACCCTAGAAGTGGCTAAAAGTTGCATGCATACTTGTAACAGAAAGTAAATCAGGAATAAAAGTAGATAAGCAAGTTAGAAAGTGAACAAAGTAATTCCCAGAAAAGAAGACAGAGAAAGGAAGCAGGAAGAGAATGCAAAGAGAGGATGCATAGCGGAAAGGAAGACAGGCAGGCTTTGAAAGGCCCAAACAGAACATCCAAACATACAATGAACCAAAATGAACCAAAAACATACAATGAACCAAAACACTTGATTCCTGAAGTACAAATAATAAGAAAAATTTGATTCAAAAAAGTGCAAAGAGAAATTTGATCTGAATGGATTAAGGCTTTTCTTTTGGGGTCACTTTTATACCTTTACATTCATGAGTTATATAAATAAGGCTAATTAATATGAATACTTCATATGTGCCTGTTTTCCCAATGCATTATCTATATTTAATTTAGAGCAAGAATGGATAAAGCCATACTTAATAGGTAGCGGAAAAGTTCAGAAGCTATGATTTTGGAGGTCTCCCATTTCCCGGGAGACCAGAAGTCAGTGTGCATAGTGTATGGTGTATTGAAGTCCCTAATTTGTAATATCTTATCTTATTAAATATCCTTATCAACACTGAGATATTGAAAGGATGTAATCAGTTCCAAAACTCTTATAAATGGAGGATCTACATCCCGATTTCTCTGGAAAGAGGATAAAGATTAGACTAGCAACAGGCCCACATCAGTATCCTTTTGTGGTGGCTTTCTGATATCTACTTGTACATTTTGATGTGCAAACAACAGAATGGCACCTAAACTGGAGGCCCTTCCTCTCCTCAGGAAGAGTAGGTGATGACAGAGCATGATGAACCTTAAATCAAAGCAGGGTTCCCACCTCACTTTAAGTGCAGTGAGTGACATGAAAGCCCTTTTTGAGTATAAAAATAAGGCAACTAACTACCCAAGTTTGCCAGGTTTATCTTCATGCTTGAAATGGACTTTGATGACAAGGGGGAGGTTAGTTCCAGTGTGTCACTTTATCATTGTGCAGGCTTCTTTCTTATCTTGCTTAAGAAAGCAGGTAGGGGGGTGCCATTTGATGCTTCTCATGCTGATCTTCTTCCATGGATCTTCATGGTCCATTCTGCAAGGAGCGGTTTGGGGTTCACTGTACACATGTCTTATTTTCCCCTTCTCCTTTGCACTTCTTGTTGAACTACTCTATCCTCTGGAGGTGTCAGCTATGGAAGTAAAAATTTTAAATGCCATTCATGCTTGACAACATAAGAGAGCAAATAAAGTGGTGGCACTGGCTATGCCATCACTAGGATCAGATAAAAAGTTGGTTAGTAGGTGGGTGGGAAGGAGAGAAGGAAGCAGAAAGAGGTAATGATATGGTAATTGCCAGGAGAGAAAGAAGAAATAATGTGGAGAGAAGATGCAGGGAGAAATTGCTTGCACCTTCATAAGTTCCTGGGGTTACCCACTGAGCAACCGGGCTGGGCAGCTAGCACTGCACAACTGGGCCTGGCTTGGCATCCAACACCATGTGACTGTGTAGTGGTTTTCTTTGACAGAGACTGCCAGGGGGAGAAAAGAAGGGATAGCTATAGATGGGGTAGTGGTGATGGTGGAAATTGCCATCAAGTCACAGCCAACTTATGGTGATCCCATAGGGTTTTCAAGGCAACAGACTAGCAGAGGTAGTTTTCCATAGCCTGCCTCTGTGTAGCAACTCTGGACTTCTTTGGTGGTCTTCCATCTAAGTACTAACTAGGGCTGACCCTGCTTAGCTCCTGAGATTTGAAGAGATTGGGCTAGTATGGGTTATCCAGGTCAAGGAAATGTTGGGTTGGGGTAGTTAAAGGTAGGCTGGCTGATGATTAGGAAGGAGAGAAGGAAGCAGGAAAAGAGAAGAGTCTGCAGTGGCTTCCAGAGAAGGGAAAAACGAAATAGTGAGGGAGGAAAAAATAAGCTGCCCCCACAATTTCTTGAGTGTCTTCCACTTGTTTATTTCAATATTGTTACCTTCATATATTGCTGAAATGAATAGTGTTCGTCTTTAAAGAAACAACCACAGAGGAAGACAATAAAAGCCAAAATACTAAATACTAACAAAATATCATAGTATAAACAAATGAAAAGTACATATATTCTTACTATGTGTTTTATGGGTTTACAGGTTAGTCTTTAAAGTGCCTCCAGATTTGTTTTATTTTGCTAAAACAGACTGACAAGGTTACCGCTCTGCAATAAAACAGCCAAACTCCATAATTGTTATGGAGTTCAATTGTTTTATTACCTCTTTCTTTCATCGTTCCTAGCCTGCAGCAACCTGAAGCCTGAATCTTCTTCACCTGTCAGAAAATCCACTATATACTGGCATATGGAGATCTTAACAGCATGACCAGGAAATTTTTCTTAAAATGTTTCCCTCCTCTTATTTACTTATTTTACCATATCTGACCGAATGAAGAGTTCTGGGAGACTTGAAAGCATGCACACTTTTATGTGTTATTGGGTTGATCCATACACTGATTATGAGTTTGGCTTTTACTTTTGGACTGACACTGCTGTAAACAGCTTGTCTATTAATATTAGGGCCTATGCTGAAACTAAGGGCCATACTACAAATGACAAATGACACAGGTTGGACACTTGTCAGCTTTCCTCAAGTTTTGATGGGAAATGTAGGCAGCTTGGTGGAATGTTGGACAAGTGACAGTTGAAAAGTCCATTGGACAGCAGTTGGAGACCCAAGCTGCAAGATTAGGACACTTCCATTTCCCATCAAAACTTGAGGGAAGCTAACAAGTGTTCAACCTGTGTCATTTGTCACTTGTAGCTTGGCCCTAAGAATGATAGTAAAATCCTAGGGTGGGTTTTGTAAAAGAATCTTCATCTTTTCGCAGAGTACTTTTTGGATTGAAACCTGATCCAATTGGAGATCCAATGAGCAGTCAGTTTGGCCTTTAAAACATCTCATTTTTTTCTTGGTGTCACATAGCGTTGCCATTCTCCAAGCGATGCAGAGTTCACCCTCATTTTCAACTGATCTCCAGACTAGAGTTCAGTTTCCCTGGAGAAAATAGCAGGTTCAGAGGGTAGACCATAGGTTCTAGGTGAAATCCCTCCCAAAATACCCGCTTCATAAGTTCTGCCCCCAACTCTCCAGGAATTTACCAGACCAGAGTTGGCAACCTTAATTATTTACATGGACCACAACACTGGAGGAAAGAAATGAGACAGAATCACATAAGTTCATATATCTGTAACTGTGAGATTCAGGAAAAGGATTCCAAGAAAAGGAACCTTGTGTGTTGCAAGAAACACACACACACACACAAAATATCAATATTCAAGTCCTTTGGAATCTTAAAGAGCAACAAGATTTTCAGGGTATAAGCTTTCATGAGTCAAAGCTCTATTGTATCTGTAGTAAACAGGAATATTCTCAGGTCTAACCTTCTACATTCATATTAATGTGTTTCAACATGGCCTGTTAGAACAAGTTTGGGATCTGCTTGCAATTTGTGAATGGCTCTCCTGTACATGCTTGGCCTCTGATCAATGTGACTCAGTCTATAGTGCATGAAACACTTCTGTGAATAAAAGAAAACACCACAAAGGCACCATAACTCTCCAGTACTCTCTCCTTCCAAGGGAACCAAACTGGGTAAGGATCAGCTCCTGGAACTTCTCACCACTTGGAGAAAAAGACTGAATGTAACATTATCTTTTAGACTTCTGTACACAGAGTAAACAATTAGGGGAGCAGGCTGGCTTCCTTAGGTATATGTATTTTCCTTTTTCAAAATGTTATATTGAATTTAAGACCACTTCTTATGAATTTGAATGTCTCCATATTAGAGTTGGGCACGGACCAAAATACTAACTGAAGTTCATCACAAACCGAGCCAGTTTTTTTTTTGTAATTTTTTTTTATTTTTAATATCTAACATAAAAAACTACAAAAGACTACAAAAATACAAGGGGGGGAAAGGGAAGGGGGGACTGGGAAAAAGGGAAGAGCAACATACAAACAACAAACACTACACTACATGTCTTGTATTCCCTTCATGCTGCAATTTTTCTTAAAAGTTAATTTTTTAATATGCTATCAGATTGGTAGATCTTATACAATACAGACTATATTCAGGATCAGGTTTTCCTCCCCCCCCCCTACGTCTCGGTCTCAGTTCTCTCTGCGCAGCTGGAGCAGCTGCGCCCGCTCTCTCCTCCCCCCCACTTTCCCCTTCAGACTTTGGACTTTCTTCTTGCTGGAACTCCTGATGGTTGAACAAAAAGTCTGTCAGCTGCGCTTCCGATGTAATCTTATAGGTTTGATCCTTATATCTAAACCAGACGCCTTCTAGAAAGAACCATTTATATTTTTAATCACATTTCCTCAAGAAAGCTGCAAGTCCTTTATCCTTAAATCTTCTTTTACGAGCCAAAAATGGAACATCCTTCAATATTTTAACCTTATTGCCCAAATAATCCAAGTCCACATTGTACGAATTATATAAGATGGTGTCCTGAGTTTTCTTAGATGAAAAGTCAATAATAATCTCGCGAGGCAGCTGACGCTTCATTACATACTTTGAAGATGTCCGCCGGACTTCCAAAATATCGCTTTTTAACTCTTCTTTAGTTGCCTTTGCGAATGGCGCCAAAAGTCCAGACACCAAATCTTTTAAATTTTCACTTTGCTCCTCTTTTACATTCTGAAGACGCAGTACCGTTTGGGCACGGTCCACTTGCAATCCTATTATTTGATTCTCCAAAAGCTTCACTTCCTTACTTGTTGCTTTCATGAGTACTACGTTCTCGTGTGCAGACTGCTCTGCTCCGGTCACTGTTTCTTTAATGGTTTTCACTTCGCTTTCCACTGAATCAACCTTTTGCCCCATTTCATTCAGTTTCACTACAAAGGGCTGCACAGCATCAAAGACTGCTCGTCTCACCATCTCTTCCAAAGTTTCCCCCTTCCCCTGTAACGTCGCCATCACCGATTTACTCATTGCTGGGCTCTGCTTTTTCATCGCCATCTTAGGGGGGGGGGGGGCGCCAGCTAAGTTCCGAAACTCCGTGAAGGGGAAGAAATCCGCGCCTTCTTAGCTTCAACTCCCACCAATCCTTCGCATACGCTTAGAAATCAGAAGGGATTCGCTTACTTACAGGTTTTCACCTTAAATCTGCTTATTGCCGTTCTCCATGGCCCGGCTGCACGCGATGCGCAGCGCAAGTCTGCCGGCCTCCATTGGAGCAAACGGGCAATTTACCCCCTGCATTGCTTTCAGGGGGTTCTTCCCGCCGCACTCCGGACCCCGTCTCCCTCACTGGGAGTCCTGGGAGTTAACCCTCACGGGTCAACCGCCCAGTCAGGCTGCTCGGACATTTCCTCCCGGACCTGCGGAGAGGAGCGTCCAACATGGCCGGGAAAACGAAACCGAATCCACAAACCAAGCCAGTTTGTGGTTCATTGTGGTTCGTGAACTGGCTGTTTGTGGGAGCTCATTTCTCATGAACCATGATGAACTTTAGCTTGATTTGTTTGGTCATATTTCAGTTCATCACTGCAGACAGCCTGGCGCCAAATGGTCAGTTTCCTAAGCAAGGGGGGATGGAATCTGTGCAGACCTTCTGCTGACCCAGAAGTGACGTTTTCATGAACAGAACAAACTGGTTCATGAATCGAGACAAGTTCGTGAAAGTTCATGGTTCGTGAAATGCAACGAACCATGAATCACACGGTTCAGAATTTTCCTGGTTTGTGCCTATCTCTACTCCACGTTCAAATGTTATATGCATGATTTTATAAGTGAAAAACATTAATAAGCACCTGGTATGTTTTGGTTCAGTGTGTTAAAGGAAACAAAGAGAGCACTAAATGGGATAAATAAATGCAAGAATAAATGAAAATGATGGGCCAGGTAAGGCAGTAAAGTTTTAGATGAGTAGCCATGCTGGTCTGCAGTCAGAACAGCAAGATTTGAGTCCACTGGCACCTTGGAGACCAACAAGATTTTCAGGGCTTCTGAGAGTCAGAACCCCCTTCTACAGACACGAGTAAGATTGGAGATCTCAGAGTCTTTATATCCCAGCCAAAAGGTGATGGGATGTTACAAAGAAGGGCATCAGGATGCCAAGGTACAATTAACTCCACTTTGAATGACTTCCCCTTTGCAATGCTCTTCCCCTCTGTACATTGGACAAATAGGTCAGTCTGTACACAAAAGAATAAACAGACATAAATCTGACATCAGAAATCACAACACTCAAAAACAGTGAGAGAACATTTTAATCTTCCAGGATATTCCATTGATGACCTAAACGCAGCTGTCCTCAAACAGAGAAATTTCAAGGGGAGTTTACAGCATGAGATTGCTGAAATGGAGATTGCTGAAATGGAGTTAATTCACACACCCCACACCCACCCTAGGGGGCTGAATAAAGATTTAGGATTCTTATCTCACTAAGATGCTAATTTCTGCTCTAATCAAGTTGCATTGTACCTTTGCATCCTGATGTCCCTCCTTGGAGGAAGGGGAACTTTACTATTTTCATATAGGCTATTTTCTCTGTCAAAACTGCCTGCCTCTCAAACTGCTTATTGCCTCATGAGACAACAGTCTCTATGGAACTGGAATGCAGCTTCCCACACCATCTTTATGTTATTATTATAATTTAAGCAATCTTATAATTGTACTGTAAGGAAATGGTTTCAGAGAGATGTGTTGGTAAAGGAATAGGGACTGTTGACTATACTACTGTGTACTGGGTTTTTTTTGCTGTAATTATGCTTCAGCTGGATAGTTTCTCCATGTCAATAGTTCATGTCAATTTACTTATGTTTAGTTTCAGTATCATTTCAGCTCTGTATCAGACTCCAGCTTATTTCAAATACTATTGCACTGTTTATTGAATTCCTCAACCATTTATCGTATTGATTTACCATATGTGATCCTCCTTGAGCCGCAGTGAGAAAGGTGGCAAAATAGAAAAGAGTCCAGTAGCACCTTAAAATTAACCAATTTTATTGTAGCATAAGCTTTTGAGAACCACAGTTCTCTTAGTCAGTGAGAAAGGTGGACTATAAATAATGTAAATAAATAAATAATGTATACTTCGGGTTACAAGAGAGGAGTGAAATTTATACAATTGAATTTCATGTGTAATCTTAATAATGTTAAAGAAAAACAAAACATGGATCAGAAGAATTGACTAAAAAAAGGTTTTAGAGATTATGACTTAGATCCGGTGGTACCCTTGAGTTAGCAGAAGGCATTTCTGCTCACACCGGGGAGGGGAGGTGGAGGTCAGAAATTTCTGTGGCTTTTCCGTTTAGGATTCAGACCATAAACCTTTAAGAATTTTAAAAACCAATGGCTGTATCTTAGAACTGTAGTTTGCTTGAATAAGAACACTTCAGATGAAAGTTTGTTCTCTGAAATCTGGGCCAGATTCTTTATTGATGAAGTTTTATTGCTTAATTATTGGTAAGCCTCCTTGAGCGAATATATATTTTCTATATAATATACATTTTATATAAACAAGTTTAGCATGGAAATGGATTTTTCAAGATTCATTCAAATTAGTACAAATTTTAAAAGTGCAACAATTTTTGCAGCTGAAACTATCTTCTAATATAATAACGTTTAACAGCAAAGAGAAGCCACAAGCTCAGAGTATGCAAAGGAATTTGGAAGCCAGGTACTTAATATGAGCTTGAAAAGCTAATTCTACCAACCCTACAAAAGTCCAATTAACACAGTTTTTGCCAACAGCTTTCTGTGCAAGTTACAATTAGGATTGAGACTGTTGGTCTCTAGTCCTTGAAGATCCCAAGGGGTGGTCTTAAGGTATATGACACAGCAACTTTGCTGTAGCTAAGCTGTACTAAGTTTGGTCACTTCTTGCATGATAGACTTCTTAAAAGTCTAGGCATGTTGCATTGAATGTCATGATGAAAGTAAAAGATACATTTTACTATATACATGTAAACAATGCATATATGGGAGACAAGAAATAAAAATTAATGTGTGTGCAAACTAATTCGTATTTGGCATAGTATTAAAAAAATTGCTTGAAGCAACTCTTAGCGTGATTTAATGAATGAATTGCAGCTTACCTGGCAAGTAGCCAGGGCAATCATAATGAACTCTGGGGAGAAAAACATGGCTTGAGCCACCCCCAAGTGTTTTATGGTTTTTTGGTGTGATACAGCTTGTCATAAAGTGCTGTGAACCTAGGTGAAATACAGCTGGAAAAATGGAAACTGGCACCTTTGATGGATGAGAACACACTCCCTAATGAGGTATTCACTCAATCATAATGACAACGGGTCACAGTACTTGGCTTTTACTGACCACTGCACTGCAACTTAAGAATGTGGGGGAGCTTTTATCTACACAGCAGATATCATTTGTTATTAGAGAGGTAGAGGAAGAGATTGAGGTTTTGTCAACAAACCTGAAACTTTGTTTTTCACACACACATCAGGTACAAAAGTAGGTGGCACCAGCCAGGGTGGATCACAGTGGAATTCATGGCTCTAGCAAATAGTGAGAATAGACCTATTTAAACATGACAAAGCTGGAATTGGTTCCCAGTTCCTTATTCACAGTTCCTAGTTCCTTATTCACAGAGCAAATCACAAATATTGGGGGGATTTTATTTTGGGGTAGGAGACATTCTCTGGATTGCTGAGTTGTATGATTTGGGGTGATCCAAAGATTTTTTTGGAGGGTAGCTACCCTCCTTTCTGCTTATTGATTTGTTCTGGGGGCACCCTACTTTAAAGATGTTAACTCAAGAACTGGGCTTTGTAGGAAGACCCAGTATACGTTCACTTAGAGGGCAGAGTCCGCTGGATATGGAAGTGTATATGTGCTCCTACAGTCTTTATTTTGGGGTACAAAGCTTTTCAATTTCCCCCAATTTTTTGCTCTGCGAATAAGAATTTTTTTGCTCTGCAAATAAGAAACTAGGAATTGCAAATAAGGAACCGGCAACTGGGAACAAACTTCAGCTTCATTGAAACATGACAGTTTGTTTGGATGGCCTCTGAATGTACCATGCACAACTAGAATGTAGAGTTTTACTATGATTTTTAAAAAGTGTTTATATATTTCAATTTGCAATATTATTATTCTTGTGGTTCAAATTTAACAGTGTAATCCTAAAAAGAGTTACTCCAGTCCCATCAACTTCTGCTTAGGGCTGTACTATAAAAGTACCCCATCCCCCCAGATATGTAAACTACCAAGTACACAAAGAGAGATGTGGACATTTTGTCAACAATGGGGATGGGGAAGGGAAGTTGTGAATTTCACTGCAAACCTGTTAGATGGTCAAGGTGGCAATCAGATGTGAGCCAATCATTCAGCCTGTTTTGTCCATGCCAAGCAGCTATGAATGCCTATCAAGCTAGTTTGCATCAGGTATCAATCAAACTGTGCATGCACAAAGATGTTGCTGATTCAGACCAATGGGCAGCCACTACTATCATTAAGCATTACGTAGCTGAACACTGAAAGTTAGCATTCTATTGAAACACAGCATTTATTGTATGATCATATGATTTGTGAGTGACTCAAACTGGTTTGCATAGGTTTCCCCCCCAAAATTACACATGTGCATAGACTCTGCTGATTCAAACTAATTGGCAGCCATTAGTGTCAATAAGGACTACTTAGCAGAACACTGAAGGATAGGATTTTATTGAAACACAGCGTTTATTGATGAATGGTTAACATGATGCATGAGCAATCTAGTTGTCTAACAATCAGAGATGGGCACGAACAGCAATGTGAACCAAAAAAAAAGCCACAAACAGCCCAATCTGCTGTTCGTGAACAAGCTGTTTGTGAGACCCCATTCTAAATGAACAGGTGGTCGTTGAAAGCCTCATTTGTTGCTGTTCGTCACTGTTCATTTGGCACCTGCAATTAATTCCCTTGGCAACTTAGGCAGGGATTGTCTGAACTCTGTCTGAACTCCTGCTGTTGCCCTGGAAGCCCAATTTAGCTTGATAGGCAGGTCTTCCTTTCACGCGTGGAGTTCCAAATTTGTTACAACAAGGGAGCAAAGACCAGGGGGGCTCCCAGCTCTGACTTTGCAGACAGTGGAGAGACAGTTGCTGTTAGCATTTTGATAGAGTGCATTGGAGCTTGAATTTTCTTTGTGTGTGGTGGGATAGGGATTTACCCCTTCAAGTTTCAGGGCTGCTGCCAAGCTCTGGGCCAAGGTATTATTTATTATTGGTACCTTTCCTGGTGCCTGCTCAGGTCAGGTTTCTGGGAGTGGTGCGGTAGGGATCTACCCTTTCAAGTTCCAGAGCTGCTGCCAGGCTCTGGGGCCAAGTTATTATTTATTATTGGTACCTTTCCTGGTGCCTGCTCAGGTCAGGTTTCTGGGAGTGGTGCAGTAGGGATCTACCCCTTCAAGTTCCAGAGCTGCTGCCAGGCTCTGGGGCCAAGCTATTATTTATTATTGGTACCTTTCCTGGTGCCTGCTCAGGTCAGGTTTCTGGGAGTGGTGCAGTAGGGATCTTGACTTGGATAATGGCTGGAGGAGAGCCTGCTGCCCCCCATGAACAGCCAACCATGAACATGTTTGTGAATAGGGCCATGTTCGTGGTTGTTCGCAAGTCCCTGTTCGTGGATGGCAATGAACAACGAACATCATGTTTGGTTTTTTTCTGTTTGTACCCATCTCTACTAACAATTAGCTGCTGTACAGAGCAGTTATGCACCAAGGGGAGGAGTAGCAGAACTCAGTCAGGTGTATGATAATGTGCATGCTTGAGCCAAACCAAAGGGTGTTCATGAATCCCTAGCTATGGTTAATGCAAATAATGTACACAGTATTTTTAAAAAATCATGTCACTATGATAGGCAAGATGTATGTTTGGAGGTGTGGTCTGTATAGTATAAAGCAACTCTATGCACTTGACTCAAGTGGCTTCCCACCCCAATGGTTCCTGCAGAACCAAAGAAAAGGAGTATGAAATGAGGAGCACATCTGGCATATGGGAAGAACATCTTATCCTGTCTTCATTACTTTTCCACCTTATTCTGAGGTGATCACAAATAAGCAGGACAAAGCTTTACACATTTTGCTTGTGCTGCAAACCCTTGTCTAACTCAAGCTTGGGCTGACCTTCCCCTACCCTGAGGTAAAACTTCTCCATCAAGCCTATGAAGCTGGATACTGGGCTGGGAAGCCTTTAGTAGCATGGTTGAGGTTTAGCTTCAACCTTCTTTTTTGTCCCTCCCTTAAGAACCATATAAGTTGTACGGTTACCCAGCCAAGTCTAAGTAGGGGAAAGATCAGTGGTTTGCGCTTCCCTTAGAAAGAAACTGGCACACGAGGCTTAGGGAGATTCAAAATGAAACAGAAAGTTTATTTACAAGTAGGTAAAATAAGAATGCATGTAGGCAGGTGTTTAAAACTGAAATAACTTAAGAGGTTTCTGAACTGAATACTTCACTGGTGTGAGGCACAAAATGCTTGGTGTGGTTCTTAAATTGCTGGCTTGTATGAAAGATGTTGTGTTATCAGATTTAAAGATGTTAAAGTGAGTTCTTTCTGAGGTTGAAACTCCTTCACAAGTTAAGTGCTCCAAGTTTAACACCTACACAGCACAGCTTCACCTTTTCCGCAGATCTCAGGGTACTCCACTGAGTCAAAACCCTTTTAAGATACTGGACAGGAGTTATAGTTATGCCCAAGCTATAACCCTGTTCCTGTTGCTGAAGGGCAGACTCCTTACTACCCACTTCCTTGGCCCTCTATAATTCCAGATCTCTTGTGTCTACACAGAAGTTAGTGCTGTCTGTCCGACTTTACTCCAAGGACTAAAAGTACTTCATAAACGTTATGATATCTCTTTTAAGGGTACACAATCCTTTTACTTCCTCACACTGAGGACTCTCTGGCTGACCCTCTCTGGTCAGAAGCCAGGCTCCAGCTTCTTTCACTCTTCAGTTTATTCCAACTGTCCACCCCTCCCTTTGGTACCACCAACTGTCACCTCAATATTCCATCACCAACTGCCATTTCAGGCTAGCCACAAGGGTGTTGCCAGGGACCCCCCTCCTCCTGTTATGGGGCCTGCCATGAACTGTGCCAGTTTCCTGTGTTGCTGTTTTAAAGATCCACCAAAGACTCTGTCTAAGGGCAGCATTGCCCATGCCTGTTTCCTGTTCTCTCTGCTGTAATGGACTGTGCCACCTATGCCTGTTTCCTGCCTCCTTGGGCACCTACCCCACCTGGGCCCAGAGCCATGCTGCCAGCAGCACAGTGCCAGCTGGAAGGAACCTCCACGAGCCTGGCCAGGCACCCCCTGGTCAGTTCCTGCGGGGAGCCCCTTGCAGGATGGTCACTGGGTCTGCCCTCACCACTGGGCAGCCTGCTAGCAAGCCCAAGCTGTGCCAAGGAAGGAGCCATTTTCCCATGCAGCAAAAGAACCAACATGAGCAAGTTACTCTGAGAAGCCATTTCATGAACGCGTGCCTGTCATGTCCGCAGTGGCCAGCCTCGCCCTGCTATGCATATTTTGGAAGCCATCCCGGAATGGAAGCTACGTGCCAGCTGTCCAGAACTCCTAATGGACGCATCTCAATACAACCACCGCATTCCAGAGCTAATGCCATCAAGACAACTCCAGCTTCCTGGCAGATTCAATCAACCCGCCCAGCACTCCCCTCCCCTCCTTTGTCCCCTCTTCCCGAGGTGTCACTATCACACAATTAGACACTAAAGTGGCCCATTAAGGATAGTTGTAGACCCATTAGGCCTTTGTTCCTCTTTTGAGAACCACATGGACGGCACCCACCTCAGGGTACGTTTTGGGGTACTTAAGCAGGCTTTCCCTGCCATTCCTATCCTGAACCCTGACCGTCACTCTGCGTGTCTAGTGCAGGCATTAGATATCGCCACGCTTTGCTGCTACACCTTTATTCCTCACCGTGACCAGGTGCGTATCACCCCATTCCATCGATCTCAAGTGGGTTCCCTGCTCATGCAAACGGCTCTATTTTTCCTACTCTTTATTTCTTAGGCCCTGTATGTACCTTGCTTGTGTGTGTTATTATAGGCAGACACAACACTATTAGTAAAACACGTTTTATCTTTATTAGTCTTGCCTCTTTATTGCACGAGTAATCTGGAAAAAAGACTCTGGTATAGCTGGTTAAGAACCGCACTAATTAAACCCAGACTGCAGCTAATTTCTCCATAAAATAGCAGTTCTGGTAACTAGGGTGTGTGTGTCAAACATCCTCCCCTCTTTACTGCCCTGCAATCCCAGCATTTGAAGCTGAGTCCGTCACCGCTTACTTTACACATTTTGCTTGCTTTACAGATTTAGCTTATCCAAGCAGTTAGAGTGTAGCATGGGAGGTGCTGTGCTTCTCAGTGCTAGAAATGGAGGGCATTTTCTTCCATGTGTTCCCACTGGTGCTGGAAAACTTCTGCACAATTAGGGAGAGAGTATGCATTCCCTTCCCCAGTCTTACAACCCAGTTTCTATAGGCTGCAGAAAGTCTCTGGAGCCCATCTGAAGCTAATAGAAGCTGAAGGATTGGTGAGGAAGTGCATCCTCCGTTTCTGCTCATGCCACCCAGATCCTACTGACTGCAGAGATTCAGTGGGTGGGCTAGGAATCGATACAGGCACAAAATGTGCCTATTGCCTCTTCCCTCATATTGCTTCTGCTTATTCGGTGCTTCACAAATAGGCTCTGGCAGTATAGTTACTAGAGGTGTGCAAACAAAAAACCCCTGAGTTATCCAGATTTAGGTTTCAGGGATCTCCAAAAAGTATGTGATGCCTGTAATCTGGGTAAGATTCTCTGATCTGGTCCAGCATGATTAGAGAATCCTAAATTTATTCAGTGGTTATTCCCTATGTGGAAAATGTCTGAGAGGTTGGAAGGCATTTTTAAAGCAAACACCACAAATTTTCATGGAACCTACTCCTGACTATTCTCTAAAGACTCCAAGTATTTGGAAGATTGAACCTCAGGACCCCCTGAACAAGTGCCCCCAGCCACTTTCCATTGATTCCTATGGTGGGAAAAATTCCAAGCGGGCTCTCAGGCAGACACACAAAGGGACAAGGCTGCCACCAGCCAAAGGCACACTGCCACATGCAACCTCAACCCAGAGAAGTCCCCCCCCCAAAAAATTGACACAAGGTAATGGAATCCCCCCCCCAAAAAAAACCAAAGTGAAGCAAACCTGAGAACTGAAGCAAGGGACACTATTGCAACTTAGCCCCACAGAATCAGTTTCACTCAAAGAAGCCAGGCAGAACAATCAGCAAATAAATGAACAACAACTATCTAGAACTCTAACACTAAAGTCAAACAAACAATTTGGCAAAAGACAAAACACACACACAACAGCAAAAGCAGTTTTGAAAAGGTTAATTATAAGACAAAACTTATCTCTTTCCCCCTTCCTTCCCACCTATCTGTCCTAGTTGCCTGGCCCATCCCCCTGCCCTAAAAGACCGGAAAAAACAGTTCCTCCAGCAGTCAACACAGGTCTTTTAGCCTTACATCAGTAGGCAGGCCGCTAATTGACTCCCTTCCAAAAGGCAAAGAGAAGAGAGCAGACCAGGCAAGACAGCTAGCAGCACTCAGCTGCAATCTCTCTCCAAGACTAGACCACACAAAATGGAAACTGCTCTGAGCCAATCCTGCTTTCTTTATTTTCTTTTTTTAACTCTCTTGCAGGCAGTTTGAAAAAGGCTCCCTCCTTCTTGGAGAATCCAATTGGCCATGCAAGGAGAACTCCTGCATGGATTGGCCACTCAGTTTCCTTGCCTCAGTCCCCTCCTCCCCTCCCCTCAGAAAAAAAAAGTGGGAGAAGACAGGAAAAAAGCCAGTCAAAAGGCTGAAGCTATGTTTCCAAGATTAACCCAGATTTATTTGGGAGTCTTGATCCAGGTTCCCAGACTGGATATTTGCTATCTACTAGAGCAAGATTTGAATCCAGTAGCACCTTAAAGACAAACAAGATTTTCCAGAGTATAAGCTTTCAAGAGTCAAGCTCTCTTCAGCTGATAGTTTTCTGACTAAAACAGTTTCACTTTCAAAAGCTTATATTCTGGAAAATCTCATTGGGCTTTAAGGTACTGCTGGACTTAAACCTTGCTCTTCTACTGCAGACCAATATGGCTACCCACTTGAAAATACTATCAACTAGTAATCAATTTCCTTTTTGCCTCAGTTGGGATTGTTTCTGCTTTTTGATTTTATTTATTTTGGATAATTTTTATGCTGCTTCTCCAGGGAACTTGCCCAAGTTGGTTTACAAAATAAAATATGATAAATTATTTTAAAAAATAAAATTATTAATTAAAAGCAGCATAAAACAACCAAACAGAGCATAAAAACAGAGATAATTAAGCAGCTTGAAAGGAATAGCAGTTTTTAAACTAAAATAGTATTAAAATAGTGGTAGAACATCAACCCCTTAATTAAAAGCTTGGATAAACAGAAACATTTTTGCCTAGTACCTAAAAGACAGTAATGAAGTCATCAGAAAAGCCTCAAGGGGAAATTCTTTCTAAAGATGAGGTGCCACTACTGAATAAGCCCTGTCTCTGGTTGCTACCTACCTTACCTCTGAAGGCAGGAACAGAGAACAGGGCTTGTAAGGCAGATCTTAACTGGTGGGCTGGACAATATGGGAGGAGACAGTCATTCATCTATGTCCCTCAAGTATTTGGGTAAGTGTGATAGAGTAGTTGCTAATCGTTAATTGGAAACATTTTGGAAACACTCTTCCCTCTTAGATTCTGCTGACATAGCAGAACTCCCTCTGTGACCTCTATATTAGACTACTGTAACATGCTCTGTGTTGGGTTACCCTTGAAGATAATCCAGAAACTGAAGTCTATGTAAAATGTAGCAGCTGGCCTTTTAATCAATGTTTCTGCATATAACACCAATCTTGCAACAAGTAAACCATTGTCTGTATGTTACCAGGCACAATTCACAGTGCTGGGTTTTACTTATAAAGAATTTCAGGATATGGAACCCACATATTTGAGTTTCAGTCAATGATATAAACAAACATGAAGGACCACCTCTCTCTTTATAGACCGCCTCTCTCTTTATAGACCTAATTGCCATCTTAAGTCTCTTCTTTCTAAGAGATATATCTAACCCTGGCAAGAAACTCATCATTTTTTTTCCTGTGGTGGCATCAGTCTTTGGAACAGTCTTCCAGAGCAGGTAAAAAGACCACCTACTCCTACTAAATTATAAGGTTGTGAAAGGCTACATAATTTCAATAACCTTTTTTGGCTTTTTTCTGATTTGCAAGCAAGCAAATGCTGTTTTAACTAAAGTTTAGAAGCCCGAATGTCCAGGCTAATATTTTTGCTTTTCCTTTTATTATAATATCCTTCTTTTATTACCTTGGTACTAGGACTCTTGCTATTGCATTTTTAATGGTAGCTAGGTTGAACAAGATATAGCCAGATATAATTTTCTTCAAATCAACAAAACATATTTTCCCTTCCTACTTTGACTTGAAGTCTTACAGAGGTCTGACAGAATTTTATTTATTGTATTTAATCTGTTATACCCTGCCTTTCTCTCAGTTGCAAATCAAAGTGGCACATATAATTTTACTGTCTTCCATTTTATCCTCAAAACAATCTTACATGGCAGGTTAGGCTTAAAGTGTGGCCCAAGGCCACTCAGCCAGCAAGCTTCCATAGCAGAGTAGGGATCTGCACCCGGGTTGCCCAGATTCTAGTCTGACCTCAATCCACCAAACCACACTGGCTCAATGATCCTTGGCAAATGGAATTCAGGGATGAATAGCATTTTGTTTAACCAGTACTTTTAGGTTACAATAACTGGTATAAAACTATTTCAGAGATGTGGTAGTGGTCTCAGATACACTGCTAACAAAAGACATCATTTATTTTACAATCGAGGAGGATGAATGACACCAAAGAGTAGGCCAAAGATATAGCAATTTTAAATCCATTTTCTTATGCACAAAAGACCCTGTCTGCCTAACCAGAAGTACCTTTGTTCCTATTTAATTCTGTGCCTTTAACAGATACGACACACATTTCTAAGCCACTTTTTGCAATTTATACATTCCAGTAACTAAGGGAAAAAAATAGATAGCATGTCAAAGAGACAAGAAATAGGCAGTAACAATGAATTCAGAATAGTCCCTCAGTACTTGACTTTCTAAAGCCTCTAGCAGAAGCTGAAAAACTAATACATTTTCTTGTCCATGTAACAGTCATCAATCAATCCTTCTTTGACAACAGGAGCTGGTACATCAAAAATTAGGAGGTTTTTTAATTGAACTTTAATTACACTTTGTTTGGAGACATTCTCATATTAATGCCACAGTGATGTGTGGTTGATCAAGCAGTTGCAGGTAGGGTGGGGGTGGAAACAGGAGATAGATGATTACAGAAAAATACTAAAAACAAGAACACCAATATTTCTGCTATACTTCCTGTACAAATTGCAAACCTCTAAAGTATCGGAGGCAGGACAATATGACAGAAGGATATGGTCAAGGTAGGATATACCAAACTAAGATTTCAGCCCTGGGTTTGAAGGTGATTTACAATCCTACCCTTCTAAGTCAATTGAAGTTAATAGGTTTAGAAAAGTGTAACTCTGCTTACGGTTGCACTGCTATTAACCAGAGTTAACTATGGTTCTGCATGATGTTAAAATACAGTTATCTTGGACTATTCCTGGCTTGTTCCTTAGAGCATCCACACCATAACACAGACCAGGTCACCATCAGCATGATGGTGTTATACCACTTCTGGGGAAAACACTGAAGTGATGTCATACTGCTCTAGGAATCAACTTCTGCTGATTCCTATAGCAGCGTGACATCACTTCTAGATTTCTCCTGGAAACAATGTAACAACAGCATGCTGAAAATGATTTTTCTTCTTTCCACCCTCCCCCATCAGCCTACTGAGTACCAGCAGGGGTCAGGAGTTACCAGTGGGAGGTCTCCTGCTCTGAGAACCCTAAACATATGTTTTCCTTAGTTGTCATGTAGTAGCCAAATTGCAGACACTTTTGTTTACCAGCCAGAATAGGAATGCTCACAAGGGAGGTGGGGCTAGAGCAGTTTTCCTAAGATGGATGCCTAGCTGAGATCTTGTATGCTGTGACTCAAATAAAGCACCCTACCTTGAGGGTATGCCCTGACCTAAATAGTCCAGGCAAGCCTGATCTCATTAAATCTCAGAAGCTAAGAGCAGAGTCAACATTGGTTAGTAATTGAATGGGAGACCTCCAACAAAGATCAGAGTTGCAGAAGCAGGTAATGGCAAACCACCTCTGCCAGTCTCTTGCTGTGAAAACCCCACCTTGAGGGTACAGAATCCAACATTACAGAGGAAAGAATGACGAAGATGCAATGATTGTTTGTTGAAGTGAGCAAGGGATTGAATTTTCTGTCAGATGAATTTTGGTTTCATAAACTAATCATAATGATAATAAACTATGGTTTCATAGTAGGCTTGCTGGTGCCTGCTTATGATGAGCAATCTCCTGGAGATCTCTGCCTCTGTCCACCAATCCTCAGCTGATTAGTGGGAGGAGTTAGGCTGTGAAAATGTAGGGTGACTGTCATTGCTACCCAATGACATCACTTCTGGAATAACCTGAAAGATATGGTATTGCACAAGGGCCAATTATTTAACATTTAGCCAAAAACTTAGTGGTTTTTTTTTGCTAAAAAAGCTGTGTTTTTGGTTGAGTGCTAAAGAATTAATAATCTGATGGGGTGGTATCCAGTGCACAATTTCTACTCTTGTACTAGAGCTCTTATGCAAATGGAAACACAAGGAAGAAACTACGGTAGTTGCTGGCACTAAGTCAGACTTACAGTATGCTTATTGTATGTATGCATGTATGCATATATGTATGTCATTTATGGCCTGGCTTTCTCACTGAGATTCAAAGTGGATTACATCGTGTGAGATCAGTACAGTCAATATCAAGGACATTTCAATAAAAATGCCATAGGATATATAAATGCAAATTTACAAAGACATAACATCAGCAAAAATCCAATACAGAGTTGAAGAAATGCTGAAACAGAACGAAGTAATTCATGTGTGATATCTTTGAGCCAATTTCTTGGCTCTATAATATACAGGGAGGAAAGTGCTAGGTGTTGCACAAGATGTTGTGCAAGCAGATCAGTGATAAGGCCATTTATGTTTCCATTTGCACATAACTGGATCCAATCCATAATATACAACATAATAATATGTGAAAAGGTACTCGAGACATTTTGAAAACTACTTCAGATATGTGGTGATAACTTGGATACATTCCAAATTACCTTTGGTTATTTTAATCCTGTCAAATCCTTCTGAATAGTATTATACAAGTAAAAATGGATATTCAGTCTCACACTGACTTGGTTGGGAGGATCAAAGTTCTGCTTTCCACTATTGTCTCACATGCAGGCTGCATTAAATCTACATTATGAATTTGGCTCTTTAAGGAAATTCCATTAAAACAGATAAGATAACTTCAAAAACACTAAAGAAATCCCCTCTGAAGCCTTTAGTGAATTACAGAAAACTAGCAACAAAGCCCATTGTGGGAAAAAATACAACGGGCTCTAGAAAGGGGAGGGTGAATAGGCAGGCATTCCCTCCTCCTCCGTCACTGATCCTGGCTGGTGAAGGAGGAAGTGGGCATTGCCACCTGCTCCATGCGTGATCTCAGCCATGTGAAGGGGGGTGGGCTTTGCTACCTACTCCATGCCTGATACAGGCTGGGTAAAGGGGGGCGGGCATTGCGACCTGTTCCACTCCTGATCCCAGCTGGGTGAAGGGGAAATGGGCATTGCTTCCTGCTCCATGCCTGATCTTAGTCATGTGAATGGGTGAGGGCCTTTGCTACCTGTTCCACACCTGATACAGGCTGGTAAAGGGGTGTGGCATTGCCACCTGCTCCATTCCTGATAACAGATGGGTAAAGGGGGTGGGTATGGCTGCATGCTCAGTGCCTTATTTTGGTAGGTTGAAGGGAGTGAGTATTGCCACCTTCTCCACTCCTTATCCCGGCTGGGTGAAGGGAAGAAGGGCTACAACAGGAGAGTGGGTAAAGGGTAGAATTGGCAGGGTGTGTGAATGGATTCATCCAAGTACCTCTGGAGACCTCCATTGTTCTATGGTTATGCATAAACTCTGAGGTGTGGAGCTAATTAGTCTTACTTCTCTTTTCCCATTCCAGTACTTTTCCATCTCCTGCCTACCCAGGCAGCATGTCTGTGTTTTAAACACATGAGCAGAGCGGCGTATGATATTGCCATCTTCATAAGCATTAATATCGTGAGGGCAAGTATGACCGCTTACAAACCCCCCCCTCCAATGAAGGAGCCAGTCCCACCTGCTCCACTCCTGATACAAGCTGGTTTAAGGCAGGGGGGTGGGCATTCACATCTGGTCCTCTCCTAATATCAGCTTGGTTAAGGTGGGGGGGTGGGAATTGCCAGGGGTGGGCATTGCCACCTGCTCTGCTTCTAAAACCAGTTGGGTAAATGGGGGTAGGCATTGCCACCTTCTCTGTTCCTGATCCCAGCTGGCTGAAGAGAGGCGGCCAATGCAACCTGCTCTGCTCCTAATACCAGCTGAGTTAAGGTGGTGGGTAGGCATTGCCACCTGCTCCACTCCTAATACCACCTGGGTGAAGGCAGAGGGCGGGCATTGCCACCTGCTCCTGGCTGAAGGGGGGACGGGCATTGCCACCAGCCCTGCTCCTAATACCAGCTGGGTTAAGGTGGGGTGGCCATTACCACCTGTTCCACTAATAATATCAGCTGGGTTAAGGCATTGGACAGGCATTGCCACCTACTCTGCTCCTAATACTAGCTGGGTTAAGGCGGGGATGGGCATTGCCACCTGCTCTGCTCCTAATATTAGCTGAGTTAATGTGGGGTGTGGGAAGTGCCGGGGACAGGCATTGCCACCTGTCCCGCTCCTAATACCAGTTGGGTTCAGGAGGGGGTGGGCATTACGATCTGCTCTGCTCCTAATACCAGCTGTGTTAAGGCATTGGATGGGCATTGCCACCTACTCTGTTTGGTATACCAGCTGGGTAAAGGCGGGGGTAGGCATTGCCACCTGCTCTGCTTCTAATATTAGCTGGGTTAAGGCAGGGGATGGGAATTGAAGGGGGTGGGCATTGCCACCTGCTCTGCTTCTAATACCAGGTGGGTAAGGCAGGGGGTGTGGACATTGCCACCTGTTCTGCTCCTGGTCCCAGATGGCTGAAGGGGAGCGGGCATTGCTACCTGCCCTGCTCCTAATACCAGCTGAGTAAGGCAGGGGGGAGGCATTGCCACCTGCTCTGCTCCTGAGCATAGCTGGCTGAAGGGAGGCAGGTATTGCTACCTGCCCTGCTCCTAATACCAGCTGTGTTAAGGTGGTGGTGGGCATTACCACCAGCTCCACTCCTAATATCAGCAGGGATAAGGCATTGGATGGGCATTGCCACCTGCCCCGCTCCTAACACCAGCTGGCTAAGGCGGGGGGTGGGCATTGCTACCTGCAATGCTCCTGATCCCAACTGGCTGGAGGGGGTGTGCATTGCCTCTTGGTCTGCTCCTAGTACCAGCTGGGTGAAGATGGGGGGTGAGCGTTGCCTCCTGCTCCACTCCTGATCCCAGATGGCTGAAGGGGGGTGGGTATTGCTACCTGCCCCGCTCCTAATACCAGCTGTGTTAAGGTGGTGGTGGGAATTACCACCTGCTCTGCTCCTAATATCAGCTGGGATAAGGCATTGGACAGACATTGCCACCTGCTCCGCTCTTAATACCAGCTGGGTGAAAGCAGGGGGCTGGTATTGCCACCTGTTCCCCTCCCGATCCCGGCCTGTCCTTCCTGCCACGGCATGTTTTCTAGAGGGACATGGTTCCTTGTCTGGGCTTCCCTCCTCGGCAGTGCCCTCTGGTGTCGCACCAGGATATAAAGTGAGTTGTCTGAAACGCGCTTAGTCAATTATATAGTAGGATGTGGTATTCTTGGCTATTATTGCCTAATGTCTTGTCAAAATTGTTATGTTTCTCAGAAACACTGGTTTTGAAAATAATTTTTAACAAGGTTAGTTTTAACAAATGATTATGTTGAACATCAGGTTTGGCTATCTAGTGTCTGCTACTCAGTATTTGCTATGTGTGACCCCAGCTTCTGAGGTAAGATAGCTCGAGCATGAGATGGAGCCTCTTCAGTAGACATGGGCATGAATCAAAATACGAAGCAAATTTCATCACGAAACAGGTTGTTTTGTGTGTCACGAAACAGCATTTTGTGGGACTGCGGTTATCACAACATTCACGACTTTTGGCCCTGTTTCATTAGTTTTGTGAATGATTCATAATTGCTGACAAGCTGGCGCCGATCCATTGATTCCCTAGGCAACAATGGCCCCAGACCTTTGGTTGTCATTGGAAACCCCAACCATAGCCCACTTACCCTTGATCGGCAGCTCTCTGAGCCATCTGGAGAGCTTCCATTCTGCCCTATCCAGCCAGGAGCTGGGGGTCAATCCCCTAGGCAACCAAGGAGGTGGGCCTTCTGTAGCCATGAGCACACCAATCTCACCCCTCCAAACTCTGTTAGGCAGGTCTGTCAGCCAACCACAGACCTCAATATCTGATTTATGCCAGTGTTTTGCTGGGATTGGAATGGGAGAGCGTGTGGAAGGATTTGGGATTGTGCTTTTGGCTGCTGCTGCTTTAAAGAGACTGAAAGAAGCTTCTTATTTCTAGCTCTTGGACTTACTTTGGGAAGGTTTTTGGGTGAGAGTGCATTTTTTCCTCCACCCCACCCCACCCCATCCCTCACTCTGTCTACCCAGCTCAGCTCTACCATGGCCAGTCCTTCATACTCCTCTGATCCAGCAATGCCCGGTCCCTGTTTCAGTCATGCACTCTGGCAGCACTTCCGTTCCCACCCTTCCCGATCAACGTATTGCAAACTGGTAGGAAGAATGGAGAAAAGCCTGCTGAAGTCTCCCTGTGAGTTTGGCATCTCCAGGTATGAAGGGAGCCATTGAAATGCCCTGGGTTCTGATGAATCATGAAACTAACGAATTGTTTCAGCAAATGTGTCAATTACGTGAAATTTTGTGGTTCATGATTCGTGGATCTTGACGAAATATGAAACTCTTGTTTTGGGCTTTTCCCATTTCGTGGCCATGTCTACTCTTCAGTGGTGGCATCTAGGGGTGTGCAATTCAGTTATCAGATAACCAAAAAAATACCGAAACAAACCTGTTTCAGTTTGTTTCGGTATTACCAAAACGTTTCCCGATTACCGAAACGTTTCAGTAATACTGAAACAGCTATTACCGAAACGTTTCAGTATGTTTTGGTAATTGTTTTGGTAAACCAAGAATCGCCATTTTGCTAACCATTTGCATTTGCAAGCGGCTAGCAAAAAATCCTGCAGGAAGCTACAGCTTCCTGCAGGCTCTTTGAAGAGGGGAGGGGAGAGAAGGAGTGAGTGACTCACTACCTCCTCTTCACCCCTCAACCCTCTTGCTAGGAAAGGAGGGAATCCTTGCTTTGCAAGGTGCTTGCTTGCTAGCATTGCACTTTGCATTTGCAATGCAATGCAAAGCAAGCAGCAAAAGATTCCCGCCAAAATTCCCAGGTAGGGGAGGGGGGAGCAGGAAGGAGTGATAGAGTAGGACTCCAAGGGGGGATGTGGGGGGGTAAGGCAAGGGAGGGGTGACTTATGAGTGTTCAGTCCCACTGCTGCATCCTTCTTCCAGGCAATAGATTCAAATCTTTTGCAGAAGCTGCAGCAGGGGATTGAAATTAGAGGCTGGACTGGGACAGCCTCTGTTGCTGCTGAGGAGAGAGTGAGGGAGACTGCTTCTTTGCTGCCTCGGACTTCTGGAATTGTACTTCTGCCTGTGGAGTGGATTTCTGCCTGTGGAGGATCAACTCAGTGCTGGACATTCATCAGAAGAGGACTGGTAGGATATATTCTTTTTTTTTTTTAGGGGAGAGATGGGAGGAAGGGAAGGCACAGAGTTTGTTTAAATTGATGCTGGGCCAATTTGCTGGCCTCTGCTAAAAAATGTTTCACTGTTACACTGGCTTTTCATTACAGGGTGGGCCTTGGTTTTCTTATGGCTTGGATCATTGTTTTAGGTTGAGACAGAGGATTATTTTTACTGGGGGTGGGTTTCACCACTGCTTGCTTGCATGTTTCCTGCCTTTTAACTCTCTGGCCTGGCTCTTCACTGTGGCTGTGGCCTGTGGGACTGCACTGTAGGGTGGGCCTTGGTTTTCTTATGGCTTGGATTACTATTCAAGAAATAAAGTGTTTTTGAAAGGTCTTGTGTTTTTGGTGATTCTCTGATTCGAAGTTAGTTGTGTTAATTTTGTCTAGTAGACTGCTTTTTTCATGCCCTGTTGTGCCCTCCTACTGTGTAACCTAAAGCTGTTCAAAAAATTAAGTGTTTACAAAGGTTTTTTTTTTTGGAGATTCTTTGATGTGAAGTGAATTGTGTTATTCTTTTGTGTAGGGGACTGCTAGTGTGATGTGCCATGATGCTTTGCCCAATTGTACTTTGAAAATGAGAAAATAAATTTTTTAAAACTTGATTCAGTGTGTGTTTGTGGTTCATTCTTTGTTGTGAGGTTGGTTCCCATCATAGAGAACAATGGGGCAGGCTGGCCAGCCATCTCTGTAGGTGGTGGGGGTATCAGGGGGAGGGTGTCTGTGTATCAGGTGCTCTTTCACAGGGACAAGCTGGCACTCAGGAGTGTGCCCAACATTGTGGCACCCCTGGGCTGTACAGAATTGCCCTGGGAAAGAGAGTTTAAAAGTTCCCAGCACAGGGAACAATGGGGGATGGCTGGCCAGCCTGCTCCTGGGGTTCTGGCGGGTGTGGGGCTGCTGGGGGTGGATTTGGGTCTGTGAGGGGCTGCTGGGGGATTTGGGTCTGTGTGTGGCTGCTGGGGGGATTTGTGGGGCTGTAGGGGTGGATTTTGGGGGCTGAGAGCACCTATTTGTGGAGGCCATAAAATGGCCCCCCAAAGTGGGAGCAGGCTTAGCCTTGGTGGAGGGTGGGAGGACAGGTAGGAGAAGGGCTCCTGAGGGTTGGAGGCATTTTGCATGCAAAATGCCACCCCTAGCAAGACAAGCCTGTGTTATTTCCCCCTTAGGAAATATTGGAGAAAGGGGGGTTTATAGTGCACCTACTTGAGGAAGCCATAAAATGGCCCCCCAAAGTGGGAGCAGGCTGAGCCTTGGTGGAGGGTGGGAGGACAGGTGGGAGAAGGGCCCCTGAGGGTTTATGGGACACCACTTGTGGTGGGAGTGATCCTAGACTCTATCAATGGAGGGCCAGGTTGCAGCAGTTGCCCAGTCTGCATCTTTGGCAGGCCAGGCAGCTTGCACCCTGTCTACCCATGACCTAACTACAGTGATCCATGCAACGGTCTCATCTAAACTAGATCACTGCAAAATGCCACCCCTAGCAAGACAAGCCTCTCCTTTCTTTCCTCTTAGGAAAAAAAAGAAGAAAAGGAGGGGTGTTGAAGGGCAACTACTTGGGGAGGCCATAAAATGCCCCCCCCCAAGTGGGAGCAGGCTGAGCCTTGGTGGAGGGTGGGAAGACAGGTGGGAGAAGGCCCCCTGAGGCTTGGGGGCATTTTGCATGCAAAATGCCACCCCAGGCCACCTAGCAAGATGAGGACTTGTTTTTCCCCATAGAGAACAATGGGAAGTGTAGGAGGATGGGGACACCTTGTTTGGGAGGGCATAACATGGCCCCCCAAAGTCCAATTGTTCTGAAACTTGGGGGGTAGTTAGAGAGGAGTTAGTCGAAGGTCCCCACCAAGTTTGGCATGTTTCGATGGGAAAATGCCTCCCCCAGACTTCCAGAAAGCCGGGAGAGGGTTTTCCCACTGAAATCAATAGCCGAAACAATCCGAAATACCGAAACGATTACCGAATCGTGAATACCAAAACGGCTTGCCATTTTGGTATTTGCAATTACCGAAACGGTTTGCTGTTTCAGTTATAACTGAAACAGGAATACCGAATCTCTCTGGCTTTGCACACCCCTAGTGGCATCTGTGTTGTAGAATGCCTTCCTCACATCACATCACATGGTTTCTAATCTTTTGAGATTTAAATATCAAGTGGAAACTTTTTCTTTTCAAGGTTTCTCCCACGTTGAGCTCCTACCTCTCATTTAGTTGATGTTTTGTTTTTTGCTCATACCTCCCCCTTATTCTGCTCATTCTCTCTTTTGATTTTCCTATCAATATATTTACTTCCTGTTCTAGTTTTATTGTTAGGCTAAGCTGCACAAGAATCTTAAACTGTTGATTTTTTTTTTGGAGTTTTTATTTTTATTTCATTATGTACATCCATTGTTTTACACTGTTGTGTTTTTATGCTTAAAGGAATATTAAAAATAGGCTGGATAGGAAAGTGCCCACATGCACTCTTTCTGACACTGAAATTTTCAGCAACTAAAACAACGACATGTGTATGGACAGCTCTCAGCAGAAACTGCAATCAAATGCCACTCTTCCTATAAAGCAAGGTGCAGCAGCAGAATCCAAAGGGAACACCATTTTCTAACAAAGTTCTCCAGCTCCAAGTATTATCATCATTTAAAAAAAAAAACACCCTTGAGTTCAGATCAGAGGAAGGAGAGGCTTATTATTTTGACCTTTTGCTTCAGGTGCAAAAATGTCTAAGAGGGGCACCAGTAATCACATCCACTTGCCTTAGGGTAAAAAAAAAAAGAGGGAGGCTGTGGTTAAAATGTAAGGTTAATCTGATTTAACAAGAGTGAGTGGCATTGTGCCCTGACTTTCCTCTCACGTCTTGAATGTTTTTAGCACTGTTTTAAGTGCCTCAATTGATATCACTTGTGAATCAGTCTCCTGTTTATAAGATTGTTGTGGCTTCCTACTGTTCAGTTTGCACTGTGCTGCTGCAGGAATCTTTTTAAATAACTCAGCTTCCTGGTGGTAACTAGATGTGATTAACCTGCCTCTATTTTATATGCAAAGACTGGTATAATTTTTTGCAAATCCCTGGCCCTAGGCTTTCGATATACCTGCTTATGGTGGGCAATCTCCTGCTGATTCTGTCCATTGCCTACTGTTACTATGAGCAGTGGTGGGAGAAAATAAAGGAGGGGGGGAAGGCTGTGCTGGTCATGTTACTACTGGATATAACCTTGAAGTGGCAATGGCTAGCTATAGAGTTTTACCATAGAGTTATGGTAATTCCTAGAGCTACCCACTGTCACTTCCAGGTTGTGATAATACTGATGTCAGACACCCTCATATCCCCAGGTCCCAATCCTATCTGGTCAGCAATTTTCACCTTCATACTGATCTGTTGATATAGCTTTTTTTCACCAGTGGGGCTTGTACTTAAAGGGAGGCTGAGAATTAGACTGGAAGCTATGTGTAATCTTTTAAATATAATAGTCTTTTCAATATAGATATTTTTACACAGACTTTCATTTATGTTTCCCAACATATTATGCTCATTTGAAAATTTTAAAATATGTCTAATCCACTTTCAGATAACTAAAAGGGATTCATCATTTTCCTGTAAGTGCATTTTCTTGCACAATTTCATTTTCTGACAAAAACAACATGGTCTCCGTCAAAAGGCATCTATAATATCCACTGTGTAGTAGGAACATATTAAAAGCAATGTGGGCTTCCTATTTGAAGGTCTCCTTAATTAGTTGGGGGAATTAGCAGTAAAGGAAACAAGCAAGAGGGGGTAACTGGGATTCTCCACCTATGCATAAAGGGATTATTCCCTTAGAAAATTTTCAAATAAAACAGGCAGATAATTAACAGGAAAGGTTTCTTTACTTAAAGGGAAGTAAAAAGCAATCAAATGGGCTCAAAACACACACAGCACACATACAAGATTAGTTAGGAAAACAGGGAGGGAAATGGGAGAAAATAACTGGGATAGGGTGATAATTACCAGTCCTGAAGAAATGGAAGGTCAGCAGAGGAGCAGCAAAATGACCAGCATTTCACACAAGAGCAGGCTCAAGCATGAACTTGATGGTGGGTGTATGGATCCAGGACACACACGTACAAGCTGGTGCCTGGGTAGTATTATTATAGGGCAGAATGTACCCTGGAGTGAAACTGATGTCTTTGCCTTAAAGATAATGGCTTGGTGGCTTGTCCCGAGGTTTGAACAATAAGTTACAAGAGGCTTAATGGCTGTACCTGCAGTAGACTAAAGGTGTGACTGGTGTTCGATGACCCTGTAAGTACTGGACAGGAAGGCTATTATGTGTGCTGAATAGCTTTGACTAATGTAGGTGGGTTGAGGAAGGGAAGCAGGGCATTGACGGGATTAGCAAGGATTTTTGGGAGACCTCATTGTTATATGTGTGTCACTCTCTGGGGTGTGGAGGGGCATCAGCTAGCCAACTGCCTCATTCAGCTTTCTGGTAATTTTCCATGCTCCTGTCCATCTGGCATCTGCCCTGGGCTAGGTAGTACCTTGTGCTCATGGCCTATGAGGAAGGGGTTTATGATATTGCATCCATAAACTGCCCTTTTAGCATGAGAGGGGTCTGAATGCTAACAGCTGACACCATAACTCCACCTTTGGCTTTGTTTTTCACAGTGGGATGCACATAATGCAATCCTAAGCAGAGTTATTACCTTCTAAGTCCACTGATTTCAACAGATTTACTGAAGGGTATAACTCTGTTTAGGATTATATGGTCAGTGTATTTATTCTTACAACTTGCAAACTGGTATACATCTTAAAAATACAATATAAAATGTAGCAAAATTATGAGATCATACCAGTATTATTTCAAAGACAGCTTTTGTAATAAACAGGCTTTTTGAAGACAATTTTTTTAAAAAATATAGTCCTACAACATCTTCTTTTCCCAATATCTTTGAAGTGCAGGAAATATATTTTTCAGATATTCTGTTACTATGATTTCCCTTTACATCTGTATTCCTTCTGGCATTTTTAAAACTGCATTTAAAAGGAAAGGAACAACAGTGCTCAGTTGCCGAAAGCTGATAACCTTTAATTTTTTCCCTTTTCTCTGGCCACAGGTAGCACTTTTTATAATGATGTTACACTTTATTGTCTAGAAGCAATAGCTATGAAGAATGACATTTCACATCTTCAGTTTTGAAATTGTCTCATGTATCAGTGTATCATGCAGGACCAGCAAAGTCCAAGCACTGTCTGTGAAGAGCAGTGTGTGTGTGGGGGGGGGGGGGGTTGGGGGGAGCCCTTAAGCAGCCAGTTTTTCCAGGTGGAAAATGAACTTCAAGACTACATTAATGTGCTCTATTTCCACTGCCAGCTTTTCCACTCCAAGAGTCAATGTCAGCTACTGAGACTGAAAAACTGTTTTGCTGTCATTGCATTTGATATAAGTGCCAAGAGTGAGCAGACTTTTGGTCCCAATGGCCACAGCAAAAGCAGAAGTTGGTTGTGATCGTGGAAGTTTCCACATAGACGCATAAGCCACAGTTCCGGGAATGGCACCACTAGCCCCATAAATCCTCAAGAGCGGTCTGAACTTTTCTTTGAGTAGCACTAGGTCAAGTAGCTCAGGGGGCTGGTAGGGAAAAAATAAGAGTTAAAAAACCACTGTCACACCAATTTCCAGGGTGAATTGGGAATTGCTGTCATGCTGATCTAGTCTTCAGCAGAATTCACTGAATTGTATAGTAGCATGACATCACTTCTGGGTTCAAATCAGAAATAACATCATGCCATTGATGAGAGTGAACCACCATGTCACTGCCCCCCCCCCCATCTTCTGTCTGGTGCAGCTGCTGGCTGGCTATGTGTAATCCATCAGTCTTTTCAATAAGTCTTCAATCAGTCTTGTCACTGGTTGGTATCTAGCTAATAGCTGTTGGCTAAATGAAACTTTCATGGGATGGTGACAACTCTTTGGTCCATCGATCATGATAAAAGATAGAAAAACTCAGAAATAACTCCAGAAGGGGAAAAACAAAACAAAACACATTGATACCAAAAATATTCAGCTCTTCAAAAGAAGTGAAATCAGTATACACAATCATTGCACTTCAGATATTTTTTCTAGAGATTTTTTGGGGAGAAGCAGTATGGGAAGCACAGGGGAAAATGTGCTGTCCCACCTTGGGAGATATCTGCTTACTGACTGTTCTGTCTCTTCAGTCACACACCCACATTTGTATTACAACAAACAAAATGCTGCACAGAGATCAGTCACAGCCTTGTAGCTATGATGCTTCCATTTCCTTTTCTAAATCTCCAGGTTTCACCTGAAATCAAAAGAAGTCTCTATGACTCTTCCTTACAGAGTTATAAAACAGTAAGTGCAAACAATTTATCCCATCTAATTGGCTAGTTGCCTGGAGTAGGGGAGACCATAGTAGGGGTGTGTGATTTAGTATTCCCAGATAGAAAATATACTTAATACCTTACTGGTATTGTTCGATTATGTTTGGCATGCATAGATAATTCTGGATATATTTGGGTATATGAATACTGGATTCCTGAATATACCTGAATTATAGGGGTCTGTAGTTCAGTTCGGAATTCAGATTAAAATACCAAAATCAAAACCCAGGTATTCAAAATCAAAACCCAGGTATTCCAAATTTTTATCCAATTTTCAGTAAAAATTTGGCAAAATCCAGCCATTGTTTTCTAAGGGAAAATCTCTGAGGGGACAGTCTAGTAGACTGGGGTGGTGGTGGTCATTTTTTAATAAAATGCCACCAAATTTTCAGGAGACCTACGCCTGACTGTCCTCTAAATCATTCACAAGTTTCAGGAAGATTGGATCCTGGGGTCCAGTTCCATGGGCCCCTGAACAAACTGCCCTCAGACATGCCATTGTTTCCTATGAGAAAAAATCAAAGCTGACTCCCACTGCAGAATCAAACTGAGGCAAGGCTGCCATGGCCAAGGCACACTCCCAGATGCAAGCTGAGTTCATCCCAGAAAAATCCCAACAGAACCAAACTGAAGCAAGGGACACTGTTGCAACTTAGCCCAACTGAAGCAAACTGAAGCAAGGGCATGGCTTGTGCTTGTGGCTGAGTTTTGCTTGGTTCTGTTCTGTTGTGTTTCGCCACTAGCTGAACTCACTGCCTGGCTGCTGTGAATGAAACTGATTCTGTTGCAACAGTATCCCTTGCTTCAACTTTTTTTTTCCCCAGAGGAAAAAACGGAGTGGCACTCCCAGCCCCATGGATATTCCCCAGATATTTTTCCCCAGAGGGAATAAAGCAATTGGGTGGGGGAACCTTCTTTGGGGGCCCATAAAACTGGCCCCTGGGGTCCAATCTTCAGGAAACTTGTGGTGTCTTTAAAGGACAGTCAGGGGTAGGTTCCCTCCAAATTTGGTGAGTTTGGTTGAAAAATAACCCACCTCCAGCCCACTGGATAGTCCCCAGAATGATTTTCCCATTGAAAACAATGGTCAAATATTACTGGTGCACACTCAACTGAATTATTCAGGTTTATCTGGGAATCATTACCCCAGCCATTTTAAAGCTTGCTGGATTTCCCTTTTGTTCTTTCCCCCTTCTGCCCTCTAGGCAGTAAGGGAGACAGGGAATGATGCAGGAGTGAGTGAGTGAGTGAGTGAGTGAGTGAGTGAGTGAGTGAGTGAGTGAGTGAGTGACCGACCAATGGATGGAGGAGCTGTAGCTACTATCTGGTCAGTCACAGGAATTCGTCGATGGGAGAGCCTTTTTCAAATTCCTACAAGAACATAAAATCAGTCCTGTCTCACAGCAGATTTCATTTTGAGTGAGATTTTGGAGATTATGCTGTGAGTGCTCTAAGTCACTGCTGGTAATCTGCCTTTTGGGTTTACCACTGCCTTTTGTATCTGCATTTTGTATTACTGCTACTGCCTGCCTGGAGGATGACTTGAAGAACTGCTGCCTGCCTGGCTGCCTGGAGGATCACCTGAGGAACTTCTGCCTGGTTTGAGAGTTGTAGACTTGTGGTTTTTTTCCTGTTTGGGTTTGGGTGGGTTGACCTGGTGTTGGGTTGTGAAGGAATAGGGTAAAGGTAAGGGTGGGGAAAGGAACAAACTTGTTATTTCCTTTTAATCTTACTTTTTAAACTTTTGCTGTTGCTGTTGTGGTTACTTGTTTTCTGGTAGTTGTGTAATTCTTGGTGATGTGGGAACATTTTTTTTTCTTTTTGGTGTCATTTAATATTTAAAGAGTGTTTTTAATTGTTATATATTAACAGTTGCTGTTGCTGTGTGGGCAAATTCCTTTGCTTGTGTTGGTTTAACATTTAAGAGTTGATTTTAATTGTTATATATTAATTGTTGCTGTTGTTGTGGGGGGGCAGATTGCTTTTTCCTGTGTTAAAGAGTTGTTGTTCTGCACTGTAGTTGTTTAGTGGACTTTGCTTGTGCCAGACTGGTGGTTTTGCTGCAGTGTGGTCGATGTGTTCATACTTGATTCTGTTCTGCTGTGTTACCACATTGCTCTTGGTTTCTGCCTGGCTTCTGTGAATGACACTGGTTCTGCTGGGCTTGCAATAGTGTCCCTTATTTCACTTTGGTTCTGTTGAGATTCTCTGGTTTGACATTGGTTCTGCCGTTATTCTCTTGTTTGGTATTGGTTCTATTGGACTTTGTTGATTCAGCTTGCGTTGGGACTGGCTTTTGGCCAGGAGTTGCCCCTGTTTGGTTAAGTTTTGTTTGCTTAGAAAGCCTTGGAAATGTTTCTCCCTTAGGCAAGAATGGAGAGTGACTGGGGGACTTTGTTCAGGGGCCCCTTGGTCCAATCTTCTTGAAACTTGGAGGAGGGTGTCTGTAATGGACGGGAAGTACTAGGTTCTCTATGATTTTGGCAGAGTTTGCACAAAAAATGCCCCCCCCCCGGTGGGTTCCCCAATAGGGAATAATGGCACCAAATATATTTGGATTCCTGAATACAACATAGATCCAAATACTATACCAGTATTTTTAGACTCGAATATCAGGAATACTGAATATATATGGCAATGAGGAATTAGCATGATTGTTCAGCAGCTGCCATGTCTGTATGTATCTTGCTCTTTTCTTGAAATCACAAATATACATAGACTGTAGCCTGGTTGGGCGAAACTACTAGTTTGTTAGAGAGAGCTTTGCCTGCTAAGCTGCACATGCCTTAGATAAGAAATAAGTGTTGTGATAAAGTGAACGCTATCTGGGTAACTCTCACAGTAGGAAAGGGCTGACTTTTGCTTAGTCAGAGGGTAGAGGCTTACCTGTCTAAAATCTTTAAGTGGCCCCCTGAACTTCACTGACAGATGTAGCTGTGCAGACATGTCAGGTGTGCCTCAAAATACAGCCCCAGGAGTTCATCCGTAAGTGTTGTGCTGGGGAGCTCAATGGCTAGATGGATGTTGTAAGCCTTTTCTTTGCTTCACCTTTATTATGTAATATCATTATCTTGTAACACCGTCTACTCTTTTAATGAACATCAATATAACTACAAATACTTTTTATCTTTTTGGTCACCATTTTAGTCTGAGAGCAGAGCCTGGGAGGACCAGCCTCTGAATTAAGATACCACCGAATCTCATTCTCAGAGCAAAGCTACAAGTGATGCCTGACACAGGTTGGACACTTGTCAGCTTCCCTCAAGTTTTGTTGGGAAATGTAGGCATCCTGGTCTTGCAGCTTGGCTCTCCATTTAATTGAAGTTTACAGAGCGGCAGTCTATGGGAGGGAGAACATGCGGTCGGGAGGGGATTGCAGGTGTCGGGCTCTCACCGGGCACCCCTCTTCCCCTCCGCTAGGTGTGTGTCTGTGGGTTTCTGTAAACTTCAATTAAATGGAGAGCCAAGCTGTAAGACCAGGATACCTACATTTCTCATCAAAACTTGAGGGAAGCTGACAAGTGTCCAACCTGTGTCAGGCGTCACTTGTAGCTTGGCTCTCATATGTCTTGTTTGTCATCTCACTGTTCTTGCCTGTGCATTGAGAGTTTCTTCTGAGGCCCTAACCTGCTTTCCTACCTTTTCAGATATGAGGTAAGTATCAAATGGGAGCAGGACATTTTCAGCTGTGGCATCCCAGTTTTGGTAACTCTCCCATTGAATATGTACCTGGTGTTGTTTTCCCATTGCCTGGTGAGGCATTATTTGTTTCTCCAGATGTTAAAGAAAGGCTTGCTTTCTCTTCCCTTGCCCCTGCCAAAATTTCAAATTTTGGTTCATTCTGCTTTTTAAAATCTTGCTGAATGTTAAGAAAAGAATAAGTAGGCTTTTAAATTCTTTTTATTCTATTTTAAGATTTATTATGACTGATTTTAGTTATTTGTCTTAAGGGTTTGTTAATGCATACAGGTGGATCACTAATGCAGGAGGAAACAAAGATACAAAAGATCTTGAAGGAACATAAAGCTATGGCAAACTGTGTGCTCTCATTCTAGAAGTTGTCTTTGTTAAATCAAAATTCTAGAGTAGTGTAATACAGTGCAGCACGAAACCACAGACAAATAATGAAATGGGACAATCCACTTACTCTTATACTAGATCCATTAAGACTTTGTTAAAATATTCCATTACATAACAACAACAACAAACTATATAGCTCTATGGTATATGTAGAAAGGGTACCATCATTACGTAATATTTGTCCATATTTATACTGTGTTGCTATATAATATGTGTTTATGACACTAAGTGCCTTTCAAGTATTTACTTTACACAAAGTCAGTCTTAAGTAGAGATTTTTCAGATATGGCTGCTGAGCTCTTGTTCAATACCCTTTTGTTGTGCTCTCAGTGTGATTTATATTGAAGCATTATTTGGGTTAGGTTCTCCCCCCCCCCCAAATCTTAGCACCTTTACTCCTACACAATACACCTAGGTAGGCACAAGTGGTGTTTACTGTGTTTGCATTGCTCAGCCAAGGAGAAAGTGACATATATAATGAACCAATTATTTCTATTATCTCCTCACTGTTATAGATTTGGAATTTGCAGCTAAATCTCCAGCCATCCAATGCTATTGCCTGTAGCTTTGTAGAAGTGAAGGGCAACAATAATGACTGGGAGCAGAAACAAGGAACTACCAGGAATGGCTGTGACTAAGGATGCTTTTTCAATACTCCTCAGCTGAATTGCTCCTTGGAATTTTGGGGTTCTGAATGCATTAGAAACAGATACATTATGAATCTTTCACATGCTGATGTTCTTTATTTCCTAGTTTTCTACAGAACATTGTGCCTGTGTAGTTTTCCACAACCTTCAGTTTCATCCATTCCTTCTTGACCACCTGCAATGTGACTATAAAAAAAGCAACACTAATGTGTTTGTATTAAGATTTGGGGGGGGGGGGTAGAGTATTCTAACAATGTGCAAGAGGAAATGCATATATCATTAAAACAATGCAAATTAAAATAGTTTGCAGCAATCTGATGTACATTTGTAACAAGAGCGATTTTTGCCAATGTTGTATAAAAGCACATGTTTACAGGGGACAGGACTGAGATAACATGTTCCAGTTCCAGAACTGATTTTAAAAACAGGGGCACATGCAATGTAACTTAACATGAGTATTAAAGATAAAGAAGAGTAACGGAGGATCCATTGGACCCATATATCTTCAAGGCCACCTTTCCTGCTTTGCTCCTGTGTGACATCTTTGCTCATCTAAATAAAGTCTTCTGAAGGTATCACCCTGTAAATGGTTAAGATAAGCAACTGCCTTGTCCAGGCTCCCACCTTGTGGAATGGCTTGTCTGAGGTCAAGAAGGCTTCCACACGTCTATCATTTAGCAGAATGAGCTACACATAAATGTTCAGGAGGGGCATGTTTATAAAGGCATTAGAGCTGTTGTGTAATGGAATAGCCCATGAAGATTCCTTTATAATGACATAGGACTGTAGTCTAACACTTTGATTTTTGTCAGTATCATCTTGTATTCTCTCTGCATTATACCTTTCTAATTCCACTTTCTCGATTGCTTATAGTACACATTGTGTTAGGCAAGGACATCCACATTTTTCTCTAATTTGGTAATGCTAATCCTTTTGCTTTGCTCATTGGTTGCCTTGAACTTTCTGCTGTTTACTTGCTTTGTTTTATATTCTGTAATCTGCCTTGAGTCACAGTGAGAAAAGTGGTCTATACAGAAGAAGAATGTTCTATAGAGTTACAACCAATTCATAGAGACCCCTGCCACAGGGCACTCCAGGCAGAAGATAAGTAGAGGTGGTTTGCCATTGCCTTCCTCCTCTCATCAACTCCAGACTTCCCTGGTGTTCTCCCATCCACACTTCCTTGCTGAGCTCCCTCCCCCCACCAAACTCTACTGTCCTCAGGCTTTGTTCCATGAATGTCTCAACCCAAAGTTGACAATGCTATCCTTCTCCCTCCATCAGAAAACCATGATCCTGCTAGGAGAAAGAAATACTGCAGATGATGTAAATTATGGAGCTAAAGGCTTTCCAGATGTCAATATATAGATGCCCATACCAGTGTACACAGGGCTTTTTTTCTGGGAAAAGATGTGGTGGAACTCAGTGGGTTTCCCTCAGAGAAAATAGTCACATGGCTGATGGCCCTGCCTCCTGATTTCCAGACAAAGGGGAGTTTAGATTGCCCTCCGCGCTGCTTGGCGGTACGGAGGGCAATCTAAACTGCCCTCTGTCTGGAGATCAGGGGGCAGGGCCACCAGCCATGTGACCATTTTCAAGAGGTTCCAGAACTCCGTTCCACCGCGTTCCAGCTGAAAAAAAGCCCTGAGTGTACATACACAAGATCATTTAAATGTGGATAATATAATAATGAAAGTTTCACACCATTCTTAGATGGATTTGCTTCTCATGCACAGGAGTCAATTCTCCTGAATTCCACACTCACTCTATTCCTTCACCTCTTTCTTTGCTACTGAGGGGTTGCTGCTAAACACCCTTGGAGACTCAGTTAAATCTGCTAAAATGACAACAGTGTGCTAATTTATCTTGGCAGTCTGGTTCCACTTCTTCCAATCACTGGCTGTGCTCTTTCTTGGCAGGACTGGCTTCTGCTTTTGATTCCCCTATATCAACACACACTTCTTTCCCATCACAGTATAGGTCAGAAGTAGTGGCTGACCATTATAAACACACTCTCAAACTACATTTGTGCTCTTTTATGTTGGACAAAGTGGGTTGCGTTCCTAGCGCAATAAATGTATCTTGAGCATATGCAAAGTTTTTTTTCCTTCCAGCACTTAACATTATGGATGGACAGTTCCCATGACAGAGGCCTTAATTTGTGCCATGCTCATCTAAGCTTTTCCTAGTGCCTTTTTAATGCAGGCTTGAAATATGTGAAGTAATATATATAAGAGCATGCCTCAGAGAATGTGCAGCATGCCTTCCCAATTCAATTGAACAGCTACATTCAGCTCTGTAACAAGGGAAAGAGCAATATGCCTCCATGAGCAAGGAGGTGATTTTACTCAGTTTGAGCCCCAGTACTTTCTCATTTAAGAAGTGAGTCACTTTACTGAGTGAGATTTAAACAGCTAGTAACCACAGCATAGCAGTGCTGGCCAATAAAAGAAGTCAGGGGATCAGGCATGGTGAGTGGAGGGGACTGTTGGAGGAAGCCGTGTCTTTGAGCAATGAGCCTCAAACATTTTTTCATTCTCTTTTAAACTTCTACATCCTGCCTAGGGTTGCCCAACCTCCAGGTGGAACCTGGAGATCTCCTGGAATTAGTTCATCTCCAAATTACAGAAATCAGTTTCCCAGGAGAAAATGGCTGCTTTGGAAGGTATCCTGTATGGCTTTAAAACCCACTGAGTTCACTCCCCTCCCCAAATCCCACAGTCCTCAGACACCACCCCTCAAATCTCCATGACATTCCCAACCCATAATTGGCAACTGTACTCCTCTAAATGTAAACTTTAAGAACTTAAGTTTATCACCAATTAATCATTTATTCCAAACAAGCATATTTCACTTTCCCACAGTTTCAATTTTGAAATTGAAATTTTGTGCTTTGAAGTCAAAATCCGAATGGAAAAAAATACTATTAGCTAAATCAAAATTAAATTTCATCTGTAATGTAATGCAGGATGACAACATCTGCTAAGATAGAAAGACATGAATTGTTACAGAGCATCTGTAATGTACAGAATCAGAATATTATCAGGTATGCCTAACAAGTAACTATGGCACATAGAGTTGTCAGTTGCATGGAAACCAAAAAATGTCCCATCCCTTTAATAGAGATTTAATGGGATCTTATTTATCTCCATGACATAAAAAGCTTCAAGGACCCATTTCTACACATGAAGACTCTATGAAAGGGACAGTATGATTTTTTTCTCCAGGCCTGCTCGCAATCCTCACTTCAAATGTATAGTTTCTAATGCTTCCACAGGTAGTCAATTAATTGTTTATATTAATCAATTTAAACCTTTTGATCAATTTAAAAGATGGCACGAATCACTAGTTGGCAGCTTTCAAGCAACTGTTCATTTTTTAAAAAAACTGTATGTGCAATGACCTTGGGAGTAGGGTTGTCATAGCAGGAGGCCTCCCACTGGCAGCCTTCTTTGTTTGCTGCTCCTCAGAGATGTGGTGGGAGGAAAAAAATGATACTGGTTACATAGCAATGCCACTTCCAGGTAAAACCCTGAAGGGATGTAGAGTAGCTCTAACAATTACCAGAAATTCTATAGTTCACCCCCTCCTTTCCCTGCCTTCAACCCTATTGCCGGTTGCCAGGCTCAGCCTAGCAACCCTACTTGGGAGGCAGGCACCATCTTAGAACAGGCTTTCCTTCTTCTTTGTCACACAAGAAGGAATACCTCTTCTAAGATGGTGACTGCTATACCACATTCCTGTAGCTGTTTTCAAAACTAAATGGGCTTTCAAAAGCAGACTGTAAACTGACACAAGTATTTGATGAGCATGCCCAAGCCCCTGGACCCAACTAAAGTAGCTTTTTGTATCTTGCCCAGTAACTGAGATGTTTACTGCACTTTAAATATATTAGTCTGAGCACAAATAGATACAGTAGGTGTTGAACTACATGCAATTTGCATCACAGAGTACAAAGCTATTTTAAATGTCTGTTCTGATATAAATGCAGGGTTGTAACTTATAAAGCCTTGGATTTTTTCCACTGGCATTATATACAATCATACTAGTCATTATTAATCATTAGAGACCAAACATTCCCATTCCATCGCTTCCAGATTTCTTTTCTTCTGTGGAAGGGAGACAGTGACAAATAAGCCATCAGTTATGCTAATTTGTTTCACGTTCTCACAGTATGTTAATCTTGTTTACTGAGCAGGGTGGGGAGGAGAGGATAGAGTATCACTGCTTTAAAGCAAAGCCAGTAGGACATTTATCCAAAAGAATGCTGTATCAATTCATAAATATGAAGTCACTTGTTAGATACAGGATGTCACTCAGAAGTAGGTTTTCTTCTTCACAGTAAAAAACAGTAGGTCTGGTTGCTAACAACCTAAAGGAAAGAAAGTCCTACCCCTTTACTAGGGATTAAATGGGATAGCATTTACCATGTGGTATCATTTACCCACATGCCATGAAAAGCTTCAAAAGCCTATTTCCCTTGCTAAAGGGGCAAGACACTTTTTTTCTCCAGGTTGTTGGCAACTCTAGCAGGCAGCCATGTTAATCCATACCAAAATATAGAACCAAATACTGTAAGTTTTATGAAGACCAACGAATATTACAAATATAGAGGGGAATAAATTAACAATCGTTCAATAAATGATACAATATAATTTTTTTTAAAAAAAAATCATGGTATTTTCCTAGACATCAGAATTGCAACCCTATTCCCTTCATAGAAATGCTTGCCTAAACAAATCCATTATACACATTCTGAGGGATGCTATGAATGTGACAGTCTTGCCAGGAAGGCCATTCCATCTGGTAGAAGCCACAACAGAGCAGAAGCTGTCATGGACTACAGACTACTTTATCACCAGATTTTTTAAAATGCCCCTTATGAAGTTGATTTCAGCTGATAAAACCTCCTGTTTTTTTTTACAAATAAGCTTTTCTGTTTTAAAGTGCCACAAGACTCCTATTAATTTTTCCTTTTCATCTAATATCTACAGACATTCTATGTTTTAAAATGCAGCTTGATTGCTAAGCATCAGGACTGCTGAAATAAGAACACAAATGGGAGGGGGGGATGCATGCCCTAAAAGAGCAGTAGACCAACTAAAACATCACAAAGCAGTGACCAAGTTTTCCCAATTTACTAGTTCACTTTTTCAGGTTGGATGTTTCACAAAGACAGAAATAAAGCAGGGAAGGAGGAACAGAGAAATGCTGTGCATGATTTAAAAATCACTGACTTCAAGACTCTTAAAATGGAACTGAGGAAATGTCATTCAGACTTAACTAGATTAAAACAGTGCTATCCAAAGCCCAATTTAGAAAGGTGTAACTCTGTTTAGGATTGCACTGCAAACCATGCTAAGTGCAACAATGGTCTAATGTCACACCAAAGGCCACTGGGACAAAAGAGCAATGGCTGCTCTTCCTTTGAGAATGCGGCTCTCCCAGCAGCATAGCTGCTTGAGCCGGGAGCCATTTGTTGCAGCCCCGCCTGGAGACAAGGAGACAGGCTCCTTTCCCCGGCATCTGGGGCTTTGGCCGGGGGTGGAGCCATGAGCCTTTTGCTGGTGGCTCCGTTTTTCCCTGGACAGCAGTTGCTAAATGGAGTTGATCCCGTGGCTTGACCTGTACTGCTTAATTGGCCCTTGCCGTGGTTTATGTTAATGGTCATTTTAATAAACAGCCCTTTAATTCCAAGCCTGTGTCAGTCTCTTCATTCTGGCTGGGGTTGCAACAGAAATGCCAGCAAATAAGCAGATCTGCCCTCTTTAATGGCATTATTGCCTGACAACATTCATGCTGAAACCCTCCCTCCTATTCCCGTCATATGAGCAGAACATGCTCCTGATTTCAGTGTCATACGTTTCAAAGAGAGACATATTTTGTTATTTGTTTCACTGTGATATTCAGTTAAAGTAATTTTTTATCTTCATCAATTATATTCAGAGTATCATCTGATCTGACATATGCTAAGAGGAACTGATTGATTTACTGCTATTCCTTTAATTAACTAATCCACTTTTCTCAAATCGCTGATACCCCTAAAATGCTCCAAAAGATGATCAGCGATGTGAAGAAAATTAGGAAATAGGGCTTAGGAAATAGCCTACTTTAGTAGATGTACGCGATGGACATATGGGTTGAGGTACAAATGCAAAAATAACCACAACGTGGACAGTAATAAGGCAAAATGTACCTAATGTGTCTTTCTCTCTGGAGTGTATCCATTTGATGTGCTTAAAACCCCAACAAATAGCAGGAAAGAAATAGCTGGAATGGATCCATTTCTCATTCCTGAACTGCTATATGCCATTCTTAGTTATTCTGAGAATACAGTGAAAATGAGGATCAATAGTCACAGACCAGAAATAACCTTTTACAGGAATATCATTGAGCTGAAAGAGTTGACTTGATCATGATGGTGATTCTGATAAAAGTAAACACTGAGAGAAAAGCACAAGAACCAAAATAGCTGAAAACACAAGAGTAAATTCCAGCACCAGAGATCATAACAATTCCGCGCATGATCCTGGGAGTGATGCCAATGTTTTACACTTTGTATTTTACCCTTGCCCACCACAGGGAGATATGGCCACATTCCCCCATCCTGTGACATCAAAACAATTACAGTGTTGCAAGCTGTGAAAAATTCAAACAGAATGGACCAGGTAATAGGAGGAGCACACATCACTCTCTGCAAAAAAAGAGTTACAGACAATTACTCTCCAGTAACATCCATAGTTTGACTGTGGCATACCTTGTAGTGTAATATGTTGAGAATGAGCCTGCCAAGAAGAATAAAAAGGGGAACCAATGTATTGTCAGATTCAACTAAAGCTTGGACAAATTTCATATACTTATTTAAGCAGCCTTTCCATAGAGAAGAAAGGAGGGACATATATATACCTAGCTCCCCCAACACCTACAACCAGGGCTTTTTTTCAGCTGGAATGCGGTGGAACGGTGTTCCGGAACCTCTTGAAAATGGTCATATGCTGGTGGCCCCGTCCCCTGATCTCCCGACATAGGGGAGTTGAGATTGCCCTCCGTGCCGCCAAGCGGCATGGAGGGCAATCTAAACTGCCCTCTGTCGGGAGATCAGGGGGCGGGGCCACCAGCCATGTGACCTTTTTGTCCAAGGGCAACCCACTGAGTTCCACCACCTCTTTTCCCAGGAAAAAAGCCCTGCCTACAACCATCTAATGATGCAGCCACTTTTTTAAAAAATAATTTTTATTGATAATATGTTATCTCCTTACAATGATTAAATGGAAAATTCACATTGTATAATACAACTTACAAACAACAAATAACAAACTACAAAATTCCAAACTTCCAAAGGTTCAAAATTATAACACTTCAAAAATTTCAAATTTCATATGTACTAAATTTCAGAGAGAGAGTTGATAAATAGTACATAACTGTGAAAAAGTTTGCAAAGTGGCTAAATATAGAAATCTGCATATAACTTATACATATTCTATAACACGAATTAACTTTAAACCTGGATGAGAACTGTTGCTTTCTAGATATTCAAAAATGTAAACCACTTCTCCATAAAAATTGGTCTATTTGGGAAAGGCTCTGCCTGATAAATCTTGTCAGCCAATATTTCAGATATAAAATGATCTCAAATTTTTGTGAGCCATTTTCAATCGTCTGGACATGTTTAGACGTCCATAAGGTTGCAATGGCACTCTTTGCAGCAACAAGTAGCGGTGCTATAAGATCTCTTTGTATTAAAGGGATTTGGACCAGATGATTTTCCCACTGATCAAGAAAAATGATTTCTGGTGACAGCAAAATTGAGTAACCTGTTCTTGTTTGAATTTCTTTAAGAACTTATTTCCAAAATTTCTCTAGAAAAGGGCATTTCCACCAGCAGTGAGAGAAATTACCTTCCTCACTGCATCCCTTCCAGCATTGTGGCGAAGTCGAAGATGAAATTTGGGACATCTTTTGGGGGGTCAAATACCATCTGTTGACTATCTTATATGTCTGTAACTTAGTTACCACAGTTTAAGAGTTAAAGATGTTTGAAGACCATATCTGTTTTCACTTTTCTGTTGTTCGAGCTATTTGACAATCTTGAAACCATTTAGCTTGATATTTTAGTATTGTAACCATTTGGGTAGAGAGTAGGATGCTATAAAGTTTGGAGATAAGACCTTTGCCTTTAAACTTTGGAGAGTCTAAAAGACATTCAAAGTCTTGTTTGAGGGGTATTCACTATTTTTTGAAGTTAATTTGATCAGCAAGACTTTTCAACTGAAGATACATAAACCAATGAATTTTTTGTTTTGCTATATTTTCCATATCTGCTTTCTGTAATAGTCCCTTTTGAGAGGTTACATCCACTATTCTTGTGAGGGTGGTTGGCTTCCAGAATATACTGAAGGTTTGGTCATATCCTAACGGGAGCCACTTTTGCGAAGTAAAGGAGGAGTATCTAGATATTTCCAGCAATATTTTTCTCCTGATATTAACCCAATCCTTCAATATTGAGTTTAAGAAGATGTTGTTATGGGTTAATTTAGGACGGTCACTTGATCTGTTCCAAATTACATTGTTTATTGTGTTTTGCCCAAGGAGAGGTTGAAAGTGCAGCCACTTTTTTCCTGCTCCTACAAAGGCCTACAAGATGCTGAACAGTTTAGAGGAGACAGATCTGTGCACAAGTCCAGTAGTAGTTATCTCAGTAGATGGGCTGTAGACGAGACTCCGCGAGTAATGGGTTCTGCTTGGGCAACATTCTAAATTCAACTGAACCCCTAAATTGTAAAGCAGCCTGTGATGGACAAGACTGGCTCTAGCTGCTCCTCTCCTGAGAGGCAACCAATGGGAGCGGGCAGAATGTTGGGCCAATTAGTGTCCTTTGGAGGGAAATAAAACTTTGGGAAGCTGCTGAGGGAGAAAAGGGTTTGAGATAACCTCTAAGTTCCCTTTTCCCAAATAGCCTTGGACAGTAGCTAGGTGAGAGGAGATACATACAGGGAATGGGCTGCCTGTATGGTGGAGCCTCTGGAAGAAGAGAGAGGGGACCCTATGAAGATCAGAGCTCTCTGCCTGCTATAGTAGAGGCTAGACAGGTGGCATGTGGTGGACTCCCAGCCTTTACCTGCCTGGGAAGCTCCAGGTAATGGCTGGTGATCTCCTGGCATTACAAAGGATCTCCAGGCCACAGAGATCAGTTCTCCTGGAGAAAATGGCTGATATGGAGTGTGGACTCTATGGTATTATACCCCACTGAGGTCCTTCCACTTCTGAAACCCTGTCCTCTCCAGGCTCCACCCCCAAAATCTCGAGGAATTTCCCAACCTAGAGCTGGCAACCCTAGGTCTCTGCCATACAGCCCTTGTGAATGACCAAGAACTACTGTATGCTGTCTGTTTAATAAGAATCTGATATCTTCAGAAGGCCTCTGGCTGTATCATTTTCACTCCTCTCTTAGGAGCTAACAAAACTGTGCAGGGACTTGGACAGTTGGATTTTAAACCCTTTTTTGAAGAGTCTAAACTCTGATAGTCTTGACTTAAAGTAACAGTTCAATCTATCAGACAAGGAAGACCGAAGCTCAAATTAAGTATGATCTGTACAATATATTCAATATAATACAGTACTTAAGATGTAAGAAGTGCTCAGCCTTCAGTTGCTGAGTTCTTAAATAAAGCTTTTCTCATATGAAATTACAACACACACACACACACATCCCTCTTTGGCTTAAACCACTTAAATGACACTAGAGGCATTTTTTAAAAAAACAAAAATAACAAAATATTTTATTTAACATAGGAAGGTCAGTTGAAATTAGGATTTAAAAATTCTGAGGTAACACAATATAGATAACTCTGAGGTAAAATCTGTACATGCAAAGACTTTAGTTCTTATGTTTCTGACTAATGAGAGTTTTTTAAGCTCTTCACAGTTACATAAATCTTTACGTTAAAAGGCTTTTGTTCCAGCATTTTCCCAAACACTCTAGTACACTTTCTTGGAGTATTCTCTTACTCTTTTTGGTTTCCAGAAGGCTGGTTTGCAGTACTCAAGCCCCTTCTCTTGAAACATCAGTACTCGTCTTGAATTTTTAACTGACTCTTAATGTCTCCAAAGGCAGTTTCTAAACACACCAGACAAGGGATCTCTTCATTTTTCAAAATTAACTCTCTGTTGACTGGGTAGGGAAATTCACCTCTCACTAGAAGATCTATCCCCTTTGGTTGTTGTGGGTTTTCCGGGCTGTATTGCCGTGGTCTTGGCATTGTAGTTCCTGACGTTTCGCCAGCAGCTGTGGCTGGCATCTTCAGAGGTGTAGCACCAAAAGACAGAGATCTCTCAGTGTCACAGTGTGGAAAAGGTGTTGGCAGGTCATTTATATCTACTCAGGAGGGGTGGGGTTGAGCTGAGTCATCCTGTAAGAGTTTCCCAGGGTGTGGAATGCTAATGGAGGGAGGCTTCACTGTATCCTGAGGAGGTTCTTTTGCATATGGATTGGTGCTTGATGTGCTAATCTTCTCCGCAGGGCTATTGTCGGGTGTAGAGTGTTTTGTTAGCCTGGTGTTTTTCAGAACTGGAAACCATGCTCTGTTCATTCTTAAGGTTTCTTCTTTCTTGTTGAAGTTTTGCTTATGCTTGTGAATTTCAATGGCTTCCCTGTGCAGTCTGACAAAGTAGTTGGAAGTGTTGTCCAGTATTTTGGTGTCCTGGAATAAGATACTGTGCCCTGTTTGTGTTAGGCTATGTTCAGCCACTGCTGATTTTCCAGGTTGTCCAAGTCTGCAGTGTCTTTCATGTTCTTTTATTCTTGTCTGGATGCTATGCTTTGTGGTCCCGATATACACTTGTCCACAGCTGCAGGGTATACGGTATACTCCTGCAGAGGTGAGGGTAGCGTAGCATCCAGACAAGAATAAAAGAACATGAAGGACACTGCAGACTTGGACAACCTGAAAAATCAGCAGTGGCTGAACATAGCCTAACACAAACAGGGCACAGTATCTTATTCCAGGACACCAAAATACTGGACAACACTTCCAACTACTTTGTCAGACTGCACAGGGAAGCCATTGAAATTCACAAGCATAAGTAAAACTTCAACAGGAAAGAAGAAACCTTAAGAATGAACAGAGCATGGTTTCCAGTTCTGAAAAACACCAGGCTAACAAAACACTCTACACCCGACAATAGCCCTGCGGAGAAGATTAGCACATCAAGCACCAATCCATATGCAAAAGAACCTCCTCAGGATACAGTGAAGCCTCCCTCCATTAGCATTCCACACCCTGGGAAACTCTTACAGGATGACTCAGCTCAACCCCACCCCTCCTGAGTAGATATAAATGACCTGCCAACACCTTTTCCACACTGTGACACTGAGAGATCTCTGTCTTTTGGTGCTACACCTCTGAAGATGCCAGCCACAGCTGCTGGCGAAACGTCAGGAACTACAATGCCAAGACCATGGCAATACAGCCCGGAAAACCCACAACAACTATTGTTCTCCGGCCGTGAAAGCCTTCGACAATACATCTATCCCCTTTCTTTGGCCCAAATGGGAATCTTCACCTACTTCCCAAACTTCCTTGTGAACTTTCCCCAATTGTCCTGTCTGTGTCAAACTGATCTCAGTCAGGGCTGAATCTCCAAACTGTCAGTATTTGACTCCTCTCAGCTAGGGCTGAATTCAGACCTTTTCTCCTCAGTGTCCAGTTCAGAAATCTTTCTCTGTTCAGTTCATGCTACCCAATCAGAGTAGCCTGTTACTCAAGGCTCACTGTTTCTGTAAAGAATTAATCCTTCAAAGTCCTTCAGCTGTTTGTACACCACAGCTGTTTGTACACCACCACAGAAGTTTATAAAGTTAAGCAAGGTAAGGCTCACATGCAGTGTCACATAATAGGAATTTAAATTCTTGCTTGCTTGTTTTGTTTTTCCTTTTCCTTTCCCTTTTTTTTATTTGCAGTGGAACATGTACTGGAGGAACTTTTCCTAAGCCCTGGAAACAGTGGTCTTTTGTACAAGGAAGTGTGTCACCTGTTATGTATGACTAACAACCAAATCCGTTGTGTGTGAAAAAATACAACGGGTTCTAGCAAACTGATTTGGTGGGCCCCCTCCTGGTGGCACTCAAAACGTCTAGAAAAATCTATATGAAAATTTCTTCAAAAATCTCTCTGCGCTTTTGTCTCTTCTTGGGTGGGTTGCATTTTCCTCTGTGCCCTCCTCCCCAGCTGCTTCCTGGGGCAAAAAAGCAGCAAGGGCAGAAAGTGGGAGCAGCCTTTGGTAATAGGCAAATAAGATACTGAAGACGTGAGCTGTGACTCACAAAAATTCATACCCTACCACTAATGTTGTTAGTTTTATAGGTGCTACAGGACTCTTGTTCTTTTCTATGGCTACTCATCTTGATCTAACCCCTTTTTAAAAGGCCTGGATATGTGGGCTCCCCAGAGAAGGGCAGGTGCTGGTGGCAGAGCAGTGGCACCTTTCCCCAGCATCCTCCTATGTAAGCTCAGTTTAAAGCTCTTCTTCCCTGCTGGAGACCCAGCCTCCTTCATCTCCTGGTTCTTCCCCCCTCTCAGGGCCCTTGGGGGTCTTCTCTGCAGTCGAGGTGGGGCTCTGCCTCAGGTGAAACCTTGTTGCCTAGCCAGAGACCACCCAAATCCAAATTGAATAGGACCAAAGCGCCCCCGGGCTGGAAGGGAGGTTAGCCAGGCTGGCTGTGTGAGCGGACTGCTCCAAGCACAGAAGCACTTCACTGGGGAGCCACATTGTGCACATTAAAAATTGGGCCGAAAGGATGGCGTGCCTCAAAGTGCATGCTTGGGCACCGTGGCCACAGAGGAGAAGCTGGCATGGCTGAGCCGCTTGCTACCTTTTGATCAGAGACGCTGGCCTCAAAGTCCTCCAGAGAGTCTATTCACACATGTTTTTCTGAGCTCAGGATGCCACCAGTGCTTGGGTCCTGGCCGCACTACCCCTTCCCCGGCAGGGCTCCTCTTCCTCTTGAATGCTGCATGCCAGTAACACCCCAGAAGGTGTAGCATGGGAGTGTAACATCTCCCCTGCCTACTTGCATTTCAGAATGAGGCATGAAAAAATACAACGGGCTCCTGCAAACTGATTTGGCAGGTCCCCCTCTTGGCAGCAAGTGGGCACTTTGCAGTGGCCTTGAGGCCAGAATGAGAGGGTAGAGAGGCATGAGTAGGAGTACTTAGGCCACTGATTTGGTGGGTCCCCTCCGGGCAGCAAGTGGGCACTTCACAGTGGCCTTGAGGCCAGAACTGTCAGCAAGGCACCTGCTCGAGGATCATTGGCAACACGCGTGCGCCAGGATAAAAAGTGAGTCATCAGCAATATGGCTTTCTTTTTATATAGTGGAATGTACTTTCATTGTAATAGAATAGCTTTTAAGTTCTTAATATGGAGACTAGCATATCTTTTGGTGAATTGATCATAGTAGTCTAATCTGATGAATTTCCAAATCTGAAGTAATACAAGAACCATAAATTTCATGATAAAAGAATAATTTGTGTAGTAACTCTTATAATGAAATTTTCAGAATGGCTAAGTCCTGCAAAGATGATTTGGAGACACACAACCCTATTAATTCTTGTAGCACTTAAATGTCACAGCTATCTTTGAGCTTCTCTTAATGTATTATATATTGGTTATTCAAACAAATATGTTGCTACTTAATAAAATCTGCCATATAAAGCTTATTGCCAGCGGTATCAAATTGGGTAGCTGGAGAGGTGGGAGTGAGGTGTGTGTATGCCCAGAGTCTCAGGGTATGATGGGTGTGGGTGAGGAATTTGCCCTCTGGGTGATGCCATACAACTGAACATTCTGAGTATTCAAGTGCCAGATAACAAAAGTGCAACTGAATATCATAAGAAAGAATAATAGGGTCATGTAGGATAATCAATAGTTTGAAGAGAAACTTCATTGATACAATGTATAATAGGGGGTATTAAGTGAGATTCAAAGTGCAAGTAGAACCTAAAGTACAGTCTATTGTATTATTATATTACAAAGTTGCTTTTGTACCATTCCAGTTCACACATCCTCTTGGATGAGACGGAATTCTAAATAATAATAATTCAATATTATATTTTTAGTATTCCATTTACTTGCACATGTACAAAAAGTACCTGCTCCTTATCCTCAGTTAACCCAAATCCATGCTGGGATGCCAAGCAGCTCAAGAGAATCATTTCTCAATCTTTATGGTTCTATATTAAGAAACACATATGTCTCAAAGCAGCATCTTGCCTTGGATTTCAGTATGACAATTAGAGCAACATATTGGCAGAATAAATCTGTGGAACTCTGCCTACTCTGTTCTAACACAGTGTTCTAGTGTTGGCATGGTTAACTAAATAACTATGAACCCTGTTCTCTATGTGTGTGTGGTGTGTGTGTTTGCTACCTTCTAAAATGTTTTGTACATTCTCAGTATCAGACCAGCAACATTCAGATTGGATTTCAGACAATTATATTATGAATTATCATCTACTATTTTTCTGAGTAATTTGAGCAATTTAGTATATATGCAAATCATTATATGGTCTGCAAATGAGTGAGCAGTTGGACAGATTTTGGTTCTGGAATCCAGGAGTAGGCTGGCTGAGGGTGGGTTAAACATACATATATTTAGCTCATGGGGTAAATATCAAAAGTGCTAAAAAAGGTGTTCAATAATTATCTTATATCACTGAGTAATCAGATGTTATATCAGCATTATTTTAGAAGAAGGAAGGACATTTTTTCCTAATCTGACTACATCTTCCTGTTTATAAGAACAGGTTTTTAAAGAACTATCAATTTCTATTAAGACATCTGATCATTTAAAACATATGGCACACGCAACCACTATTAAAATCCAGGGAAAGCCATGCTGAAGTGATCAATCAATGAGAGCTACAGCATGAACCAATAAACGCTTACTCCAAGGTAAGCCCCACTGAAGTCTCCTGAGCTGAAATGTGTACATAGGATTGCAGCCTTCGTTTATTACATCAACCTTTTCCTCATATTGCTGCATATTGTTGCTGCATAAGCATCACCATACAATAAATGTGTGACAAAGTTTATAACTACAATATAAATCATAATAAACTAGGAAAGGTCACCATCTCAGTTCATCTTAGCCCTAAATCAATATGTTTTCATTTACATTTAAGAATTATTAAGTGAATTCACTTAAAGGGTTGGTGTACATCATCTCCATAGTTTCTAGCTATGAAGTCAGGTTTTCATGAGGACAGAAGTCTTTAGAGATTCATTGAGTCTGGGAACAAAGAAGCTGATGCAAGTACGTTAGTGAGAATGTCAAAATGGGATCTGAGCATTAGATTCCACTTACATGCACCATTACCAGTGTGATTAATGCTGCCTCCATAGTTATTTCAGTGCCAGTTTTGCTACATGTAAAGACTTCACTTCATGTGGTTCAGCTTCCTGGCATGCTTACATACAATGAAAGGAACAGACTTCTGAAGGCCATGATGATATTGTTCATGTTGTGTGTAGACACATGACTCGATCCACCTGGGTCTTTTTTACGCATGCCAAATTGGCTGTTAAGCCAGTACAGGTACATGCAAATGGGACCTTAGTAAAAGCAAACTAGATAGTGGATGATTTAAAACAACAACAACAAATACAATAGGAGCTCTAATGAACTTGCCATGGTTGAAAGATTTTTGCTAAGATGTCAACAAGATCAGTAATACTACCAAAGAGCCTTCCCACCCCAAGTAATATTAAATACTGATGTCATTTCTCAAGATTGCAGTAGATGTATACATATTACAAATTTGCTGAGCAAATAATAGACTTTCATCTACCTGAGATTCATCAGAACATGTCATATATACCTGAGCATTAAATATTTGCTCAACAGTAGTTTATCTCATTACTATCTGGCTATGAATGCAACAAAGTACAGAGTAAAACAGACTCACATTGAGCTGCAGGTCATCTGTCCACTGGCCGATCAAATGATAACCTGGAGTGCTGGTGTTGGTTATTTGGTACTGAAAGATGTCATAACGTCCTGGTGCATCTCCATTCTTATTAAACATCACTGGAGTGCCAGCACTACCTAAGAAAGGAAGTGAAGCAAAAGAAAGGAGAGAGAAGGCCAACACTTTACAATGACCGCTTCGTTTGTTTTATGGAGGCTGAAGAGAGTTTAGGTTGGACTTACAACTATCTGAGGCCTTCTGTCACTGCTGCATTTTAAATAGGCACTTTAGAATACATGACATACTCTTCTTTGTCAGTTTTTGATTAATTGACATGACCCCCATGGCTGCTGGCAGAAAAGGAAATTAAAAATAGAAACCTACAACACTCTAATCTTATGCATGACAGAAAATATGGGGTTGTTCCCTTCTGCCACACAAGAGAATTCTTCAGTGAAAACTGGTGCTGTGAATTGAACTTCTAAATTATTTCCTCCCCTCCCCCCCTGAAAATATCCCATCTGCTTCAGAGAGATATTGCCATCCAAAGACAGCCCTGGTCTAGTGAATCTTGACTAGCATCCAGAAACAGCTTCCTCCTCCATAACATGCTCTTAATCAACATGCTTTGGGGAAGGAAAAACAACTGAAGAGACCTATTCTTAATTCGTCCTTGCATTCTCCTTCCCTTAGATTTCAATACTTTCTATATTCAGTTACCTGCTCAGAAAATAATTGAATAATGTGCCATATCTAGGGAAACTCTTTGCTGGTAGCTAGACATAAACACAATCTTTTTTATTTTTTTTTTGATATCACACATAAATCTATCTGGATGGCTCTAAGGACAATAGAGAGTAGAGATGGGCACGAACCTGAATACGAGCCAAACCCCCCCACAAACCAGCCTGGTTCATGGGTCGCGAACCAGTGGTTTGTGGAAGCTAATTTCCACAAACTTCCATGGAACTGGTCTACTGGTTCTGCTTGGTTCGTTTTAAAGGGCAATGCTCCTTTCCCTGCCACTGCAGTTTAAATGGCCAGTTTAGGGCCAATTAGGGCAGTTTAAATGGCTTGGAGCAGGAGGAAAATGGCCATTTCAATTTTTCCTGCTGCAGCAGGTCCCTTTAAATTATCAGCTGGTAGTGGGCAGGGGGTGGGGTTTGTGGGCTTTGAGCTGTTTAGAGTCCCTTTAAACTATCAGCTGGCAGGCGGTGGGGGGTGGATGCCAGCTGATAGTTTAAAGGGACCTGCCACTTGCAAGTGGCAGGAAAGGACCTTTTAAACTGTTAAATGCCCTTTTTTCTGCTGCTGCTGCTAAGTGGCCAGAAAGGGGCATTTAAACCCCAGAAACCGCGATCTACGAACCACGAACTGCTTTGTAAACTTGCCCCAGTTCGGAGGGTTCCTGGTTCCTGGTTCATGAAAATGCCACAAACCACAAACCCCATGGTTCAGGGGTTTTTTTGGTTCGTGCCCATGACTAATAGAGAGTGGTACTATTAGAGGAACACTTGACAGTCTGCAAAAAATTGGATGATATACTTCTTGTTTGTCCTAACTGGACACAGTGTGTAACATCAGCTTGTGCTGCAGAAATGTAAACCATACTTAGTACTAGGGAGGGTTGCCAACCAAATTCTGGAAACTCCCAGGAGACTGAGTAGGGTGAGACTTACCCAAATGGCATCTGCTGACACTACAACATCATTTCTGGCTGTGTAGAAGGAAGTGACATTATTGCATTGCAGGATGCTCTAGGATTCACTTGAAACCCTAAGGTAAAAAACAGAGTTTCAGGTAACTCCTGTAGTGTCCTGCAAGATAGTGACATCACTTCTGGTTATGCAGCTAGAAATGGCATTGCAACATTGACTGATGCCATTTCATCCCCTTCCATTTTTCTTCTGCTGCCCTATAAAGGCAGACCCAGGACTAGACCCTCTCAGCACTAGAAATAACTAATGGAACCTAGATATTGTGGCTGAACATTCCCAGGAGTTTGGCAACACGAGCTAAGCTCCAAATAAGTCCAGTAGAATGCAGGCTCCACTTTAAAACTAGAGGAGTTCGCCGAGTTAGTCTGTAGTAGCAAAATAGTAAAGAGTCCAGTAGCACCTGGACTCTGACAAAGAGAACTGTGGTTCTCGAAAGCTTATGCTACAGTAAAGTTGGTTAGTCTTAAAGGTGCAACTGGACTTTTACTACTTTAAAACTAGTTCTCCTGCCTCCCATTTCACTAATTTACTTGGGCTGCAGGAAGGTCTTGTATCAGGTGTAGAAGTAGACCTTCCAATAGCCTGAATACTGATGCAAACATCTGGGGAGACTAACATATGTGCTCACAGCAGTATCCTTAGACATTGGGAGTCCTACTGCACTACCCAATGCAAGTCCTGCCCTCTACTTTGGTAGGTGAGAAGGTGACCAAGAAAGAGCTCATGTCAGGAGCTAGAATAAGGTGGGTGGGATGAATCCAGTTCTTATTGGTGCATTTTATTAAAGGGGCAGCAAGAGCAAACACACAGGAAATCATGCACAACATATGCACAGAACTAATTAGAAAATAGGGAGGAAGAGGGAGAGGAGTGCAGGGTTGGGCAATATTTACCACTCTAGGAGATAGACTGAGCAACCAGTGTTTTGCGGCAAGAAGAAGGAGAAGGCTCAGGCATTCATCTGCATAAAATCCTGGGGGACACACACACAGCTATGGTGGAGGGCAGTCCAGCTATACTGTGAAACGTACCCTGGGGCAGAATCCTGTCTTCCGTCCCCAAAACAATAGCTTAATGGCTGTCTCCAGAGGTGAGACAATACATTGGGAAAGGCTTGATTGTATCTTCATGGGTGTAACTAAAGGTAACAAAAGTGATTGCTGGATTGGAAGTTGGATAGGATGACTAGCCTTCATTAGGGAGGAGGAAGGGGGAAGATCAGAAGGGTATGGATGAGATTAACTCAGAAACTCCTGGAAGACCTCTTTTTAAATATTTGCAAATCTCCGAGATGTGGAGTAACTAGTCAGCCTCACCTATAACTTATGTTCCAGTATTTTTCTGACTGCAGCCAGGTTGGGGCCATTCTGTCTGGCCAGGCAGCACGTCTTGTGCTTGAAGCACATGAGGAGAGGGGTTTATGATATAGACAGATTCATAAACTTCCCTATTAGCATGAGGGTAGGGTTTGACTGCTATCAGGAGTGGGGAATACAAATTCTAACTGTCCTCAAAGGAGATATGTTTATTTTTCTTCAGCTTTATACTAGTACTTTTACAGTCCTCTCCCCTCACACACGTATTGTTTCTTGGGGGCAGACAGTGCAGTCTGTGGTGCAAAAGTGTTGAGGGGGCTGCATTTCCAAAAGTGGGAGGGGGAGCTGAGAGATAGCAACCTCTATTCATCATACTCTTCTTTTGCCCCTCACACCAAATGATTTGTTGCCCCTATTTCCAGCCTGAACTTGGGTCCCACCAGCACCTGAGAGTAACTGGCAGTAGCAGCTTTCATATGGGTGGCAGACAGCAAGGAGGGGTAAAACATATATGTGAGCTGTGCTTGCTGGGTGGAGGACAGAGGTGGTACATTTTGAGCTGGGCTGAGAACACTGAGAAGTGGCAAGGAATGAGGAACTAGTTTGGTATAGTGGTTAGAATTTCGGTCTAGGATCTGAGAGATCCAGGTTCCAGTTCCCACCCTGATGTGTCTGCTTGCTGGGTGACCTTTTACCAGTCACCTACTCTCAGCCTAATCAACCAAGGGTTGTTGTGAGGATAAAATGGAGGACAGGAGAACAATGTAAGCTACTTTGGGTCCTCAGTGAGAAAAAAGGCAGAGTATAAATTAAGTAAAATTAAAAAGTAAATAAATAAATTTAAGATCTTTTGCACATGAAGTATTTCTTCTGCTATTAAAGTTCTTCCTTAAATCTGAATGGGACTATGTCAAATAGCAGAAAAGATCAAAGATTAAGGTGCTACTTTAGAGAACGTTTTATTTTATTTTTAATGAACCATTACAGGCAACAGCCTCACTTCAGCTTGTAAAAGGATTTGTCAGATATGCGGAGATGTATTTATGTACAAGCGAAGTAAACTACAGTTTAGGATTTCAGATTGTGAAACACCTCTAAATAACAAAATGCTAAAAAATATTAAATTACTATTTTTATTGTAAGGCTATGGGACCCCTTAAACATGATATATAGCATAGAGTTTCAGCTTGTTTTAATCCAACCCTGCAGATAAGGAAGACTTTACTTGGAAGAAAAGTTTAGTGCAGATTATTTTTTGGACATTTCTGTAATCAAGGGTGGGAAGGTAGAGTGGTAAAGTATCATCATCATCATCATCATTATCATCATCATTATTAACATTATATACTATATGAAAGGTACCCAAGGTACCTTACAACAAATTACAGCATAATATTTATGATGTATCAGCTGTAAAGGCTCATCAATGAATTTATGTGCAGAATCAGCACAATGACGGATGTTCCATTATAGAGTCCTACACTGTAGACACAGATAACCATGTTATTCATGATGATAGATGCAAGAGTGTATGCTGGCCTTATCTTTTAAAGTATTCATCCAGTGAGAACGAGTTGACAGCAGGGAAGGTGAAACCATCCACTCGCACCTAACAAACAAGGCTATTGCTTAATTATCTGGTTGAAATAAGGAGGGTGTTAGGCCTGCACATTTGTTTCAAGCAAAGCAGCTCAAGAGCAGTGACTTGGAAGTAAGTTTTATTGAAAGCAACATGCTTTATTTTGCATTAAATGCAGGGCTTTTTTTCAGCGGGAACACAGTGGAACGGAGTTCCGGCACCTCTTGAAAATGGTCACATGGCCAGTGGCCCCGCCCCCTGATCTCCAGACAGAGGGGAGTTTAGATTGCCCTCTGTACCGCTGGAGCAATCTAAACTCCCCTCTGTCTGGAGATCAGGGGGCGGGGCCACCGGCCATGTGACCATTTTCACCTAGGGTGATTTAAACTTTTAAAAACTCCCCCCTTGCTCCAGCTGACCCAAAGTGATGTCATTGGGCGGTCCTGAGTTCCACCACATCTTTTCCCAGAAAAAAAACCCTGATTAAATGTATTTCAAGGTAAGTGCAGGGTTAGCTGAATAGCTATTAACTCAAACCGGCTCACAGAGGTAAAAAATGATTAGGGACTCACCGTTAAAGTTAACACTGCGTATGTACTTCAGCAGCTTCTTGCCCCCTGCATGTTCCATCTCCGGACAGACACCAGAGAAATCAGTGCACAGATCCTTGTTCATTTGATGAAGAGCATGAGCCATGGCATAAACAGCGTCGATCACAAACTGAACTTTACCCTCTTGCTCATAGTGGGAGTCTTTCCCAATTCTCTCTTGTCCTGCACATTAAAAAAAAAAAAGCAAAGTAGTCACAAATAGAATTATGCTCATGTCTGAAGTGTCAGTCCCTTTCAAGGAATACCAATAAAATCAATGGACAGTGACAGTGACACACACACAAACACACACAGAGCATTTTGAATAGCATTGTTTATATATGAAATTTCTTTACACTGAGGTGGACATCTGGTTCATTTAGACCAGTTTGGCTTCATCTGGTTGGCAATGGCTCTCAAGCACCTGAGATCCTTCTCCCTCCCTTCCCCACTCGCCACTACCAAACTGAAGATGCAAAGGACTGAACTCTTATTGCATACTAAGCAAGCACTTTTCATATGTTCCTATTTCAAACATTTTGCCTTTGCTCCCACTTCAAAATGAAGACACCTACAGCACTGAAATTCGTAATCCTACATCTATGAGCTTTCTGGCACCTGGACATAGAATCCAGTGTGTAGCAAATGATATTTGTCTGGTTGAGGAGAAATCATTTAAAACAAAGCACAGCTGCTATTTTAAAGTCTCATGGTATGCTCGCTTTTCTAATCCCAGACTCTAATTGAAAGACACGGCTCAATTGAAGAAGGAAAGAGTAATTTCTGATGCAAAGTGAACGGTCCTCCGGAGAATTTGGTTAACCAGCCTACTGCAACCTGAGGAAACATGGCATGTATGCAATTCAGGAGGTTTTCCTTTTGTCTGTTCCAGAAGGGATAAAAGAGTTCATCTGAATTCATAAAATGTACTGAAATGTTCCATTAGCAATGCAGAAAGCTATACCATTTTCCTTTAACTTCTACTTTCTCAAGAATCCCTGCTGTTCCCAACCTTATGGAAGAAGTATATGTCAGTTCTCTGAGGTGATGCTTTTTTAAACATTTTAAATCTCATTAAAATGAAACAGTGTTTCACACCAAAACACATACATTCAAAAATATAATAGAAATGCTTAACAATAAAACTGGATTTTGGAAAGTAATTCTGACAGGAAATATCACAGATTGTGGAAACATCCCTCTAGTGCTGCTGTTGGAAGCTAGTCTGCTGAACAGCCACTAGGATACAGCAAAGGCATAAATGACCCTAGAACATCAGAATGGAACACTATAGCAGAACTATGCTCAAATAAGTCTCAGTTTCTGCAGTGCTGGTACTAGGAGGATCAGAGCTGAGACTATCAGGGAGGTTGCTGTCACACAAGAAGGCGCAAGATCCAAATCAAGGCTGCTGAAACAACTTCTGGCTCTGAGCATTTCACAGGGTCAATTCATTTGGCTTCCCTGGTGAGCTTCTTTCTGAATCAGCCTCCAAGGATGGTGATACCAACTGCCTCCAAAGCTATTCATATCTACAAGGAGTTCTTGGTGGGATGCAAGAGTTCAGGTGATTTCTCCATGACAGAGGTTCTTTCTGTAGGCATCTTGTCTGATTGCTGCTACCAGCATGCTCAGCTCAGCTTCTTCCCAGCCTGGCTCGCCTCCCTTTGATGGGGGATGGGGACGGGGATGGGGAGGGTGCTTGCTCCTGTCTGGAATGTAAGTGGAGAATAGAGTTCCACCATGCAAAGCCTTTGTAGAGAAGCCCCTGCCAGGGTGCCACAGACAAATGGGCCAAGTGTTGTTTGGGGATCCCAGCCAGCTCTCCACGCAGCCCCTTCTGCACCCTGCACCGCCCCTCAGTGCATCCATCCAGGGTAGCGGCTTAGGAAGTGAAGGACTGGCCTTGCCTTGCCTGCTCCGCACCTGCCTTTCCCACCCTGCGCCTGAAGGAAGGCAGCAGGCACAGGAAAGGCAAAACAGGCATAGAGTGGGCAAGGCAGGCACAGGTCAGGCAAGGCAAGGTCAGCTTCGTCCACCACATGACTACTTTGCCTGGCTCCAGCACCCTCCCAGAAGGTACGAGGCTGCTCAGGAAGTGAAGAGCTGGCCTTGCTTCACTTGTCCCATGCCTGCTTTGCCCAGCCCTGGCACCCTCCCAGAAGGGCGTCCCCCCAAGCCCAGGCTGGGAGGGGAGCCATGTAGGGCCGCTGCACCTTCGTGTGGTGTCATTGTGGCTCTCCCAGGCACCCTTTTCCCACCAGGGCTAGGGCAGCAAATCCCCCGTCTGGCCCAGGAGCTCTCACCCCTCTGCCTGAAGGAAGGCAGCAGGCACAGGACAGGCTAGGAGAGCACCCTTCTGGGAGGGCACCAGGGCTGGGTGAAGCAGGTTCAGGGTGGTTGAGGTAGGTGCAGAGTGGGAGAGGCAAGGCCAGTCCTTCGCTTCCTAAGCCACTGCCCAGGGCGGGCAGACTGAGGGGTGGTGCAGGGCACAGAAGGGACTGTGTGGGGAGCTTGGCAGGATCCCCACACAACACCTGGCCCGTTCATCCATGGTGCTCTGGCAGGGGCTTCTCTACAAAGGCTTCACATGGTGGCACTCCATTCTCTGCTTGCATTACAGACAGGAGCAAGCACTCCCTCTGTCAGAGGGAGGCGAGCTAGACTGGGAAGGAGCTGAGCTGAGTGCGCTGGTGGCAGCAGTCAGACAAGACACATAGAGAAAGAACCTCTGCCAGGGGACTTCCGGAATGAGACAGTGAAAGCACGAGAGGGAAGTTTTATGAGCTCCCTGTCATGACCTTCCTGGTTCCTTGGGAGCCGAGAGATCGGACCCCCAAGCCCTCCCCCCAGAGAGGGGATGCAGGCTGGAACAAGGTGGAAGAGCTTAGGGGGACTGGCGAACCTCCAGAAACCCAGATACTGGTTCTGAAGCGAGGACCAAAGAAGGAGCCAACATGGCTACTTAACTGTGAACCCGGGAGTCCAACAGGCTGAAAAAGAACTACAGCAAATCAAGCAGATTCTTAACAAGACAGATAAAAAAACAATTCTAAGAGAATCTTAACTGACCCCACAGCCTTTCATCAAGTAAGTGGACAGATTTATGGTTTTATGGGTCAATTCGGCTTAACTATGTGCGGCTGCCCGAGCGAGCTGGGAGGGGCAGAGATGGGGGAGGAATGACTCTCTCAGCAACTGCTGGAATGCTATAAATCTTTGAATATAAGTAACCAAATCAAAGCTTTTTACGATTTTCTGAAATGGCTTCTTGGCAAGAAGAGGTACTTGTTAGTTTGCAAGAAATGTCCAAAATAATGACAGAGTTACTAATTAAAGCAGATGCGATATTTGGAGTGGAAAAGGAAAAGAGATTACAAGAAATCACAATCCAGAAAACATTTCTGGAGGGACAGACTTAACTGAAAGAAAAATCAAGCCAAATGAGGGGAAAATCAGTCTGCGACACACTTTACAAAATGGACGATCTTATCAGGACGTCCCCTCCAAGACACAAAACTTTAGTAAAGAAAAGGTGGGGCCATGAATCAGACCTGCATGGAGAGAAACAGGCATCCCAACACAGAAAGGGGAGGAAAGAATGCAGCGGATCTAAAACAGGGAAACAACCAGAGGAGTAACTACATCCATACTGATCTCCTTCAGAAATGGCTAGAAGACAAGAGAATCTACCTTTGGTGGCCCAGATTGATTAGGGATTGGATGTACTACGTCTCACGAAGAAAGAAGAAGAAAAAAGCAGATCTGCATGGAAAGAATTAAGCATGCCAATACTGAAAGGGGAAAGAGGGATTAAGGACTGGATGTACCACTTTTCATGAAGAGAGAAGAAAAAACAACGATCAGAATCTTGTGGCATATCAGGATTTATTAACGCAGACTCAACCTCTTACTTATATAGCTTTTCCCTTCTTTCCTTATTCTCTCTTTTCTATATAACACCATATAGTCTATGTTAATGGGTCTTTGGAGTTTATTAAATGTACTTAGACTGTACTCCTTCTCAAAATATAAAATACTGCCTAAGCTAAATGACCACCTGTGCATAATAGTTCTTTACAGGCAGAGGTGGTAATCAACAAGTGTAAGCACGACAAGTGTATACATCTCCTTCATAGGAGAATGGGTCACCCATCATTTGAAAGGTTGCGTAAAACATTAGCGCTTTTGTCTAGGGAGAAGGTGTTACCTTGCTCTGAGTATTTGGATTGTACCGTCTGCAAACACGTAAAGACACACACGTATCCTGCTGCTAAAGCGAGCAGTCATGTGTCAAAGCATCCTCTTGAGTTGGTACATATGGATCTGGTGGGGCTATACCCCAAGAGTTGTTCTAATAACAGATTCTGTTTAATCCTGACTGATGACAAAAGCTGGTATTCCTGGGTCTTTCCTAGGAAGCATAAGTCTGACACGTTCACCATATTCAAGGGTTGGGCTAAGCGTGCTCAGAAGCAACTGGCTATTTCACTTAAAGCCATACAGGTGGATCAAGGTGGGGAATTCATGTCTGATCAATTTGATCGCTGGTTGGAGCTAAATGGTGTGGTAAGAAGGGTAACTAACACGGCTTCTCCTCAGGAACATAGATTAGCTGAGAGGAAAAATTCTACTCTTCAGACCATGATGTATGTCATGTTAGCTGATTCTGGTCTCCAGATGAGGTTTTGGCCAGAAGCCATGTGTGCTGCGTGTTATCTGTCCAACAGGTTGTGGACCAGGGCTACTGATAACATTCCTTACCAAGTCCTGTATAACAGGGATCCTAGCCTGGGTTTTCTCGGGATATTTGGCATGAAAGCTTCAGTGCACATTCCTCGCAAGTTAAGGAGGAAGGGAAGTGCCAGAACCAAACAGCTTACGTTTTTGGGTTATCAACCAAATATGAAATCTTACAAGTTCTGTGATGAGCATAAAAAAATGAGCTATAGTTGGTCTGTAAGTGTGTGGGAGCATGACACAGCTGCGCAGTTACAATGGTTTGAAAGTGTGGCACAGAGTATTTGTAAGATCAAATATCTCGGTCTAGTGAGCAATTATCTGGGTGTGACCATGACACAAGGTTCTGACGGGTGTTACCAACTGAGTCAAAGAGACAAAATTGTCAAATTGTTACTTGAGTTTGGTATGCCAAGGTGGTATCCACTCCCATGAGTACAGGTTATCTGAAAGAACCTGATGGTGATCTATGGTATGACGTGACCAGGTATCAATCTTTAGTGGGTTCACTTCTATACCTAGCTACATGGACTAGGCCTGACATCTGTTACACGGTTCATTTGCTTTGCCAGAGGATTCACTGTCCTTACCAACGTGATTGGACAGCAGCAAAAAGAATTCTGAGATATCTCAAGGGTACTTGAGATTACATGCTTACTGTGACTCCAGCTGGGCTGATCGACCAGGGGCAAAGTCCACAACAGGGATAGTGATCATGTTAAATGATGCTGTAGTATTGCATAAGTCTTTGAAGCAAACGATCATAGCCATGAGCACGTGAGGCAGAGTATGCTGCTATACTTGCCACTATTATACAACTTGAATGGATGTATCAATTGTTAAAAGATTTGAAAGTAAACTGTGATCTTCCAATTCAGATTTCCTGTGATAACTCTGCTGCCCTGAATTTGACTGAAGACTGTGGTGCAAGAGCCAGAAGCAAGCACATCTTGATTCTTTACCAAACTGTCAAAACTAATGTTGTTAATAATTTTGTAAAATTTGTTAAATGTGCTTCTGATTGTAATCTTGCTGATGTATTCACCAAATGTATGTACTCTGATCAGTTTCAGTATTTCAGAGTGGGATTAGGTGTAACTCTAGCTACCTAGGAGGCGTATTGAGATATGTAAACTGTGTGAGGTAGCAAGCAGTTCCATGACAGGAGATAGATGAGTTTGATCTAACTGTCAGACTAGCAATCATGTGACTACAAGCAGGTGCTCCTAATTGATGTCTTGTGAGTCTAGTTAGGGATTGCATCAGCTTGTTAGTGATTGGCTAGGATACAGTATATTAGCTGTCTGTATAGTATGCAAGGTGGGCTCAGCTTTCAGAGAGGTTATGTGGAGCATGCTGTCAGGCTGGTTGATAACTGTATGTATATATCCACCTATATAAATATCAAGTGCACCTTCCTAGCAGGAGTGTTGTATTTATTTCTCTCTTGCATACTAAGCCACACCAGTGGGCCCACCAGGACAGTCTATCGCTTCACAACACCCAGTACTCCCTTCCTCAGGTACAAGTAGGAATGGAGATTCCAGATCCTTTATATCTCAGCCATATATCTCAGTCAGAAGATGGGATGTTATAAAGAAGGACATCAGTGTGCAAAGGTACAACACAGCTTGATTAGAAAGGATGGATGTTGCAAAGAAGGGCATCAAGATGTAAAGGTATAATGGTACAACGCAGCCTATCTCACTACAGATGCTAATTTCTGCTCTAATCAGGCCGCATTGTACTACTGTACCTGCACATCTTCATGCCCTTGTATGCAACACCCTTCCCACCTAATGAAGCTGCATTGTATCTCTTCCTTACAGAACTCTTTCCACCTTCTGGCTAAGAGAAAAAGGCTCAGGGCTTTCCCTTCTTACATGTATCTGATAAAGGGATCATTGCACTTGAAAACTTATATCCTGAAAACATCTTTAAGGTGTTACTGGACTCAAATATTACTGTAGTAGGAAACAACAATCTTTACGTTGTGAAGTAGAATCCTTCCCTATAGCAGGGTGTGATGTGGCTGTTCCACTCAAAGGCCTAAGCATGCACCTCAATTTACATTAGTATTTTCTTCCAGACAAAAGGAAGATTACAAACTTTCACATATATAGGAGCCGTAATGCCCATTATTTTACATTACCAGATTGTGAAGAGGTGCTCTCCTCCACTGCATGAAAACTGGCATCCTTGGTAAATATTTAAACCAGGCCTAAGTATGATCTAGTTGTCCTACTTTAGTCTATACAGATATGCAACATCTCCTAAGGTCTCCTGCTTCTCATTCTTTTTCATTTATAATGACTATGCTACTTGGAGGTTATGCTTGTTAATATTGACTGACACCACACAAAAAGCCACTGCAGTATTCTCCAAGCAATTTGCAGAGATTTACTTATTCCACAGGTATAGTCAAGAAAATCAGAATATCAAGCATCGCTCACTCAAACATTCAGCAATTAATCCAAAACTAATGATAAAATATATAGAGCAATTTTTGAACTGGGCATTCAGCAAAATCCTTGCAGAAATGTTGTTAGCTAACAAGACATTTGCATTCAATTATGTATTCTGAGCTACTTCATAACAGCAAGCCTCTCTAACTCCCCCTGGCCTACTGCAGATTTTCACCAGCAATGCTTTTTATCTTCCTATAGTGTATGGTGAGGCAGCCTTCAAATATGTCAAGCTGCAGGGCTCTATTTTGAACAGTGCTATGATTAAGATATTCCCTGGGTTAAAGCTCAATTATAATTCACAACAAGACAAGCCATGATTAATTCCTCTTGACTAACCAAACGGGGTGAAAAATGGCCTGGGCTCTGAAAATATACCCTCCTTTTTATTATTATGCCATTCTATACACATTGATTATAGAGTGTATTATGTTGATAGTCACTGACACTACAGTAGTTTCAAATGGCCTTTAACTGAGATCTAGATTCAAATCTATAATTCAAAAGGTAGGCAACATTTGAAATTAAATCAACACAAGTCAAATGAAACAGCAAAAAGCAATAGAGAAACTGAGCTGCGTAGAGAAAATCTATTGCTACAGCTATCAATATCTGAATGAGCTTCCATAGAGGATGGAGACATTTGTTAGAAGAGATAAACCAGTGGAAAGCTTTATTAAAGGTTAAGTTGCTTAACTTACAGAAAGACAAATCCTGGTGAAAAATCAGTATGGTTTTTGCAAATGGAAGTCCTGACCTCTAGCCATTTGGGATTCTTGAGTAGACATGGGCATGAACCGCATTATGAACCAAAAAAACCCACGGACCGCCTGATCGTCTGTTTGTGATCCGGCGGTTTGTGAGGGTCCATGGCCAATGAACCAGCATTCGTTGGAAGCCTGGTTCATTGCATTCGCCCGTGGTTCGTGAAGCCAGCCGGGACCATCAATCAATTCCCTTGAAAAAGGAGATGGGGGATGCCTGAACTCTGTCTGCACTCCTTCTGTCACCCTGGAAACCCGAATCGAAGCCCAGCTTACCCTGATCAGCATGTCTTCCTTCCAACCACGGAGCTGCAAATTGGTTACAATTGGTTACATGGGAGAAGACACCCAGGGAGATGGGGGGGAAGGGGGGTATTCTGTAGCCATGGGCACTCCAATCTCATCCCTGCAATCCCTGATAGGCAGTTCCGATGGCCAACCCCTTGTACACTGGGCCAATGTCAACTGGTGGCTCTAATTGTATCGAGTGGGAGTTTCCTGGGGGCCTTGGATTGGAGAGGGTATAACTCCAAGATCCCTATTTCAATCTTGACCAAACTTGGGTGCTGGCTGGAGGAGAGCCTGCTAAACACTCCCCATGAATATGGGCTCTCTACATGCAACGGAGGCTGTTCCGATGCCCAAAAACCGCGAACCACAAACCCTTTCGGTAATGGGAAATGTTCATTACGGTTTGTTTGTTCGGGTTCATTGGCTGCACCAAACCATGAACTGCAGGTTTGTTCATTTTTTTTTTTGGTTCGTGCCCATGTCTATTCCTGAGCTTCAGAAAGCATGTAGTTGGGCAATTCAGTAGACACTCTATACTTAGACTTCTAAAACAGTTTTGAGAATAGATCCAGAGGAATTAGCTATGTTAGTCTGTAGTAGCAAAATAGTAAAGAGTCCAGTAGCACCTTTAAGACTATAAACCAACAGAAAGGCTGTTCTGGTACAACAAGGTAATCAAACAGAAGAAAACCACCAGATACAATTACTAAAGAGTGCTATTTATGATGATTAAAGTGCCAGTGCTCTACATAAGAATAAATAGCAATTGTAAAAGCATATACAAAAATATTCAGTATATTTATAAATGCAGTAGCAGTGTAATGAACCTTTTATACAATAAGAGATTGATTCTTTTTCCTATTTTCAATAACAAGTTTCAGTTGCCAATTAATAGAAGGTTGCATCCAGGTAAGTTCAATAAATTCAAGTCTAGTTCATTAATGTATTAATTTTCCTTTTTAGGTGTAATGATGGACAGTCTATCCATACAGGGGGTAGATGTACTATTTTAAAAGAACTTCAATGACTGACGAGCTTGCCAGCTTGAAATTCACAGCTTGTTTCACAAGAATCTTCCTCCTTGGCCGACTATTATATAATCAATGCTGTCCAGTTCTAAAGATAAACAAACTATCTAAATATATCTCATCAAGCTTGATAATAAACTATATAACAACCCATATGTTTACTCACTCCACACAACATCCTGGAACCTCTTGCAAGACTTTTTTTACAAGCTGTCAGTCACCATTTCCAGCCTTGACCATCGCAACAAAATGAACTTTTTAAAGGGAACCCACAATTATTTCTCTTAAGTTTTTAAAGAGACATTACAGAAAAAAAGTAAAGTATATCTCATTATTTAAACCCTTTGAGGCAAGGCAATCCAACTTGTAAATCCATCCTGCTTACATTCTTAATAAATTCCTTTATAAATTACCTGTCAGACTGTTTTTTATTACTTGCAACTAGAGATGGACCATGAACCAGAAAAAAATGAACCGTGCAGTTCGTGGTTCGTTGCATTTCATGAACCATGAACTTTCACAAACCTGCCCTAGTTCGTGAATGGTTCATTTGGTTTGTAAAAACGTCACATCCCAGGTCAGCAAATCGTCACTTCTGGGCCAGCAAAAGGCCACTTATGGGTCAGCAGAAGGTCTGCAGGAAGTCCATCCCCTGTTGCCTAAGAAACTGATTGTTTGGTGCCAGGCTGTCTGCAGTGATGAACCAAAAAAATGAACCAAATGAACCAGCCTAAAGTTCATGGCAGTTCGTCAGAAATGGGCTCTGACGAACCACTGGTTCGCAAACCACAAACTGTCCTGGTTCATCACAAACTTTGGTTCATATTTTGGTTCGTGCCCATCTGTACTTGCAACACAGAGAACCGAAGTTCCCATTCACTTTGATGATACTCCATAAAGTGCTGTGTTAAAGGTGCCTCAACACTCTTCCTCCTGATTTTTGATAAGTGCTCTTGTATTCTTATTCTGACAGACCTAGTTGTTCTACCCATATAAAGACATAGGCACGTCCATTCTATCACATAAATTACCCCTGATGTACTACACATGGAAAAGGATCATGTGAATAAAGGGTGTCCTGTCCTGGGGGTCTATATGGATAGGCAGTTGATTTAAAAAAAAAAGGAAGCACTGAAAGGAAGAGAGAGACAACTTTGAAAATGCAATAACTAGGGGTTCTTGAGGGCCTATAAAGCAACATATGCTATTTAACTTACGATAGCAGGATTTTAGCCCAGTGGCATCTTAGAAACCAATAAAATTTTCAGGACATCTTCAGCTACCAGTTTGGTAACTGAAGAAGGGAGCTTTGACTCTCAAAAGCTAATTCCCTGAAAATCATATTGGTCTCTAAAGTGCTACTGGACTCAAATCCTGCCTTTCTACTGCAGAACAACACGCCCCCCCCCCAGAAACTTACTCATAATGATTAGAAATGAGTATGTGAAGTGATCATGTCAGTGGATACGTCACAATTTCTGTCAGAGAAATTCCAAATCATCTGTATAAAAAGTCTAAAAGGAGTGCAGACAGAGTGAATGAGTTTGTCATAGAAGATACAAAGTGTGACAAGCAATTTCAACCACATATGTACCAATGGTATCTATACTGGTGGTAAATAATCTGCCTGTCTCTTCCCCATCTTGTCCTCTATTCCTTCCATAATTTTTGATACTAGCAGTGCTGTCATTAGAGCTTCCAGATCCTGAGGAGAGGTGGGGAGAGATCTTCTTCTCACTATTGTCACCCAAACAGCAGAAACTACCAAGAACAGCATCAAGGTAGATGGGTATCTTCTGACTAAGATGTTGGGGAAGAAGTCTGGAGTTCCAGTTCTCACCCTTTGTATAAGTTAGTTGCAAGTTAGAATAATCAATAATATTTTTACCTTTTTCCTCATACTAGGAATTTTTCACATGTAATGTTCAAAATATTTAGGGATGTTTGAAATTGCAAACCTACCTTTCTTTGGGAGCTCATTTATTTTCAAAGATCCCGCTCCATCCCTTCCCAAGGTTTTTTTTTTTTTAAATCCAAATTACTCTTTTATGCTAGCATGTTTGTTTTTAAGCCATTTTTTGGAATCTGCTTTAAGATGGCTTCTTAGAATATTGAAATGCATCCCTGCATGTGAACAGTTTTTTAAAAGTCCTATTTCCTGTAAGTATAAATGGGATGCCATTATTCTTCATTGTTTCCATTTCTCTCCCTGTTACAAACTAGAAGGAGGAATGCTAATCTCCCTTTTGTAAATCAATGGAGCTTAAATAGACCCTTTCTAACCTCTCTATATTATTATATTATTTCATGCAAATTGATATTATTTCATGCAAAATAAATCTCTCTTCCTCACCCAAAAGGAAAGTTTCCATTTCATTCTTTTTTCCTTCCATTAGCAATCCACTCATTTCTTTTTTCACATGCAGTTCAATTTGTTACTACATTTTGTACTGGACAAATTTTATTGCAGAAATTTTATTGCATTTCGTACTGGGCAAATTTTATTGCAGAAACAGGCACCAAATGTTGCAATTTTTTCAATATGGCCTGATTAACTTTGTTTTAATCAGCAGTTACAGCTTATGAGTTACTGGCAGGCTAGGCTATTTCTCTTTTACCAACCAATATACATCATAGAAATAGAATAACAGCTCAAAAACGTCTCAAAAAGGATAGCGATTTACAGTGCTGAGGTCATGTAAATAACTATCATCAAACATTGTCATTGAAGTATCACATGGAAGAAATACTGCCTAATCTCATTTCTAATTACATACTTATAAGTTACTGTAAAGTTTATTTTTAAAAAAATAAAATTCTCTGCTTTGTGAAATCCTTGCGTAAGCTCATAATATAATACAGAATACAGCTATCCTAAACAAAGTGACATTCATCTAAGCCCATTGACTTCAACGGTCTTAGAAGTGTGCTTTTGCAGATCACTTGGGAAGACTCAGTCTGACTCTGAGCATCCAAGAAAAGGAAGGCAGAAGTAGCAGTTAAAATAAGGGAAAATCCCAAACAGGGAACCACCACTGAGATCATAAAAGAAACAAAGAAAGTCAAGGAAAGTTTGTCAAACACAGGAAGATAGAATAAATAATTAATTTGATAACCTCTCTCAGTCTTCATTTGGGAATCAAGGAAGTTTAATAGTTGGGGATCTAGACTGCAGCTTAAAATACTCCATTCAAAACAATATATTCTAAATTGAATGGATGAACCTAAGAATTTCTTTTACATGGCTAGGGCAGGATCCTTGGATAATGGAAAACTGTGGGTCAAGAATCGAAGAGGTAGTGAAGACACACCATGAAGAGGAGGTTAGTGCATTACATTTACTATGCTGATCTAATCAGGTAACACAAATCTAAATGAGTCCATAATGGACCCACAAAAAATGCACAGACTTTCAAAGCAGTGCTCTACCACGATGCTTCCAAGAGAGCCAGTGTGATGTAAAGACAGGGCTGGGATCTGAGAGGCTCACCTGAGATTCCTACTCTGCAATGAAAGTTTGCTGGGTGACCTTGGGTCAGTCACACCCTCTCAACTTAACCTATCTTATAGGGTTGTTCTGAGGATAAAATGGAGGAGAGGAGAACAACGTGAGTTGCTTTGGGTCTCCACTGGGGAGAGAGGCAGGGTATAAATAAATGAATAAGTAAATTAGTAAGTAAATAAATAAATAAATATCTTTTAAATCAAGTTTATAATATTTTTCCTGATTGAGGATGTGCACCAACACATCATCAGTCTTGTATTTTTTATAACAGGTTGCAACTCACATTTAACCAAAAGTTAACAGACTTTTTTTTTTTAAAAGGAGCCTTATCTCATGACAATTCTCTGAAATGTTCAATGACATTTAGAATTCATGTCCTCAAATATGAAAATGTGGGAACAATAGAGTGCTTAAGCATTAAAGAGAGAATGAGTTAGCTGCTGAAAGATAAACTTGATGCAGAGTGTAGGAAATGGTTGGGTCTGCTTTGTGTCAGCTTACATGGGGACATTCATGTCTTTTTAATAACATGTTTTTTTGAACTTAACTCCTTTCTCAAAGGCCTAAAAATGAAAGCATATCTAGCTGGTTCAACTTGTACAGTCTTCCATTCAGAATGGAAGCCCAAACCTTTGAATTCTCCATTGTTCAGGGATTCTTTAACATTAATGTTCAAAGAATCTTGTTTTATTTCTCCTTCTGATCTTTTAGCCAAAATTCAACTTTGTATGATTCTTTCATATAATTAAGGTTTGAGTCCAGTGACACCTTAAAGACTTACAAGATTTTAAAAGTATAAGCTTTCTATAGTGAATACTCCTTTCATTAGACTGGGAGCTTTGACTCTTGAAAGCTTATAACATGAAAATGTTGCTGGTTTTTAAGGTGCCACTGAACTCAAATCTTGCTGTTCTACTGCAGATCAACATGGCTACTCACCTAAAATTATGTTAATAAGATGCTTATTTTACACTATTTCATGTTATGTTCTTTTTAGCCATCAAATTTTGACCATATTTAAAAGAAAGTGATTATGTGAAGTATTTACAAAAATATTTTCTGTATTGAACTCAGTATCTTGTCCCCCCCACCTTTTCCCAGATTTGCAAATGAGCAGGCATTACCTGTTGTTGTTTCCTTCTGGCAATGTAGACTTTAGCTTTCTGTTGTGCAGTTCTTCTCTACATTTCTGTATTCTTCGTGTTCGTTGATATTTTTTTTTGTCTTGCTCACTTGGAGTAAATGTTTTCATGTCTTTCTTTTTTTCAGTTTTTTTTTAGAAACCAACCTACTTCAAGTTGGATACTTTCTTGCTTCCAACCTCTTGGGTGACCTTTATTTCCCAGGCAAACAGGAAAGCTTTTTAATTGATCAACATAACCTGATCAACCTTTAATTAGCAGTTATAGATGGCCTTTAACTTGCATTGGAGCCAGTGTTTTGTAGACCATAGGCTGAAAAGAGGCATTTCTCTTTCACCAACATGTTTGCATTGTAGAATCAGAGGTCAACATATAAAGGTCACAATATTTTATGTATCAGAATGAAATTTACTGAAATCTTTCCTCATTCTCACAACGTTTCCCTCATTCTCACATATTGCTTCATGTGCATCCTGCTACTGTGCACCCCCGCCCCCTGAAGTCAGCTGAACATTCTACCCAACAAGCAGACAAAGGAGCCTTAAAGATCCTATGCACAAGTGTATGTTTGGATATCCAGCCAGATGAAGAGTTCTAGAGAATCCAAAAGCTTGCCCAATGTATTGTGTTATTCAATGTAGAAAAATAGAGCTGGAATGGACCCCAGGAGTCATCTAGTCCAACCTCCTGCACAATGCAGGAAATTCACAACTATCTCCACCCTCACCTACCCCAGTGACCCCTGTTCTATGCCCAGAAAAAGGCAAAAAAACCTCCAGGATCCCTGGCCAATCTGGCTAAGAGGAAAATTCCTTCCTGACTGCAAAATGGCGATTGGCATTACCTTAGGCATATAAGAAAGGGCCACAAGAACCAAGCACCGGCTCATCCCTTCATGCACTCCCTCTCTTGATCTGTGTACATTTATATTAATTGGAGAATCATCATGGCCGTCAGATGACCATTCAGCCTCTTCTTAAATGCCTCCAAGGAAGGAAAGTCCACCAGCTCCCAAAGAAGCCTGTTCCACTGAGGAACCGCTCTAACTGTAAGGAAATTCTTCCTAATGTTTAGCCCAAAACTCTTTTGCTTTAATTTTAACCCGTTGTTTCTGGTCCAACCTGCTGGGGCAACAGAAAACAACTCTTCTCCATCCTCTATATGACAGCCCTTCAAATACTTGAAGAGGGCTTTCATATCACCTCTAAGTCACCTCCTCTCTAGGCTAATCATACCCAGCTCCTTCAACCTTCCATGTAAGACTTGGGGCCAAGCTACAAGTGACGAATGACACTTGAACAGCAAGTGTATTTCTCCCTGTTCACTTGCCCTCCACTCAATCCACTTGCCGTTCAAGTGTCATTCGTTCATTTTGTTCAGGGCGAAACATGTTCCAGGTCTTGACAATGGAGTGGCAGACGCTTTGTCTCACCAGCAGATGGAACGGTTCCGCCAACTGGCCCCTGAGGCCGATGCTCCGCCTGTCCCGATGCCACCGGAGCTGTGGAATCTTGGAGGGCCGAAGCTCAAAGAGCCATCCGCCTAGCCATCGCCCCTAGCACCAGAAGGTCGTTTGATCGCGCGGTGCGACAATTTGCTAGCTTCCGGCTGGATGCTGGTTTGGAGCAGAGTTGGCCAATTCCCACAGAGCACCTTATGCAGTTCTGCGTGGAGAGGAGGGCGAGCGGCCTGTCTGTTAAGTCGTTAAAGGGACTTTTGGCTGCCCTAGCCTTCGCTAGTAAGGCCCGGGGGTTCCCAGAGGTCACGGGGGACTTTAGGGTTCATAAAATGCTGGAGGGATGATCTAGGGAGGCCGGTTCTCAGCTGGATGCTAGGCAACCCATTTCTCCATCCATCTTGAGGGGCTTGGGTGCTGTCTGGGGCCCGGTGTGTTCTTCTGCCTATGAGGCTGTGCTTTTTCATGCGGCATCTCTCACCGCATTTTTGGGGCCCTCAGGATTGGGGAGCTGGTTGCGCAGTTGCGCACGGATCGATCAAACCGGGCCCTTATGATGCAGGATGTACAGTTTGTGGGGGAGGGCGTCTCCATCAGCATTCGGCGGTCTAAGTCCGACCAACGTCAGAAAGGGGTGGTGGTGAAGCTAGGCTCGTGTGCCAAGTCAGAGCTTTGTCCTGTGCAAGTCCTGCATGCGTATGTTGATAGGAGTGGCTCAGACGACGGAGTGCTTTTCCGCCACTGTGATGGGTCCCCCCTTACTCGATACCAATTCTGGTCCGTTACTGAGAGGGCGTTGGCTAAGCTTGGCCTGAAGGGGTTCAAGTTTTGCTCCCATTCATTTAGAATAGGGCTGCAATGGGCTACCCAGAAGCGGCCATTCGCAGCGCTGGGCGGTGGCGATTGGCGGCTTACCGGGGGTACGTCCGTCCTTTGCTGGCCCCCTGTATAAGCTCTTGTTAATTGTTTTCTTCTTCAGGTGCTGTTGTTCGCCGTGGGAGGTGTCGAATCCTCATTTGCAGGCACAGCATGGTCTTTTGGGCCGCCCATCAGGCCAGGAGGATGCCGTTGGGGTCCCAACTGGGCCCAAGTTGAGTGGCAGGGCCATCGGGTCCTGCGGTGGCCGGGCCTGTTGCCGCTCCTGTTTGAGGGAAGATGTGCCCCTCCGCCACATTTTTTGGTTATCCACTTAGGTGGAAATGATTTCGGGTGGGTTAAAGGCAAGGCTCTTATTCTGCAGGCTCAGGCTGACTTAAAGTTCATTGCTGAGCAGTGGCCCGGGGTTCTGATAATATGGTCCGCCATACTCCCACGTCGTGTGTGGAGGGAGGCTTTAGATCATAACAGTGTTGAGCAGGCCAGGCATAAGGCCAATAAGGCTATGTTTAAGGCTTTGGGTCCTGGGTTGGGGATTTATTTGCCCCATCCTCAGATTAGGGATACGTACACCGACCTCTACCGAGGAGACGGCGTACACCTATCTTTCAAGGGCAATGAGATCTTTTTGACCGATTTATGGCAAGGGTTGTGGCTTTCCCTGTAGGAAATGTGGGGTGCCAGGGCCTAAGCAGAGGCTTGGCCCTGGCAGTGGTAGGTTAGGTCAGGTAGGCAGAGCGGGCCAGTGAGCACCCGGTGGCATATCCCCATTGGTGGGGAATGGGGGGTCTGTCTCGGATCAGCTGGCAGGCTTTACGGCTGCCCGCTGAGAGGGCAGGCTGCCCTGGGACCCCCTGGAAAAGGCCTTCCCTCGGGCTTTACGGCTGGGGTGTTTGGCACTTTAAAGGAGGGAACCATTCGCCTGGCCGGCCGGGTTACAGCCATGTAATGGATGGCTTACATCTGGGGCAGGGGGTGCTCGCCCATGCAAGTCGAGGAGCAGGTCCTGTGACCCCTTGCTCAACTAGTACCGCTAGTTATATCCTTGCCATTATAAGTTATTAAGTTATTAAGTCATAAAATAAATCGGTCAATAAATGGCCCTGTTTCACCCAAGCCTTGTGTGCCTCTTTATTCCTAATAGGGGGGCAAAGTGATATCATCACCTCACATGATCTGGATACTATACTTCTGTTGATACAGCCAAATATTGCATTTTTCTTTTTAGCTACAGCATCACTTTTCTGACTAATTTTCAGCATATGATGTGCTAAGATCTGCATATGTACTACTGCCAAGACAGGTCTACCCCATCCTGCAAGTGTGCCTTTGATTTTTCCAACCTAAATACAGGACTTTATATTTATGTCTAATCAAATTCATTTTGTTAGTTTTAGCCCAGTTTTCCAGCCTGTCGACATCACCTTGAATCTTGCTTCTGTTTTCTACTGTGTTTCCAACCACTCCCAATTTAGTATCATCTACAAATTTAATGAGCATCCTCCCTCTATTCCTTCATCCAGGTAATTTATAAAGATGTTGAACAACACTGGGCCCAGAACAGGTCCCTGAGGCACTACAGTTTGGTGTAGTGGTTAAGAGTGCAGGACTCTAAACTGGAGAACCGGGTTTGATTCCCCACTCCCCCGCTTGATGCCAGCTGGGTGACTTTGTGTCAGTCACAGCTTCTAGGAGCTCTCTCAGCTCCACCCTCTTCACAGGGTATTTTGTTGTGGAGATAATCATAACATACTTTGTATACCACTCTGAGCGGGCATTAAATTGTCCTGAAGGGTGGTATATAAATTGAATGTTGTTGTTGTTGTTACACTTGTCACTCCTCTTCAAGAAGATGAGGAACCATTTACAAGGACTGTTTAGGTATGATTTGTCAACCAGTTACAAATCTGTCTAACAATAATAGGATCCGAACCACATGTTACCAACTTGTCAATCAGAATATCATGTGGAACCTTATCAAAAGCCTTACTGAAATCAAGATAAACTGTGTCTACAACATTCCCCTGATCCACCAAAGTAGTAACTCTCTCAAAAAAGGAGATAAGGTTAGTCTGACGTGACTTGTTCTTGAGGAACTCATGTTGGCTCTTGGTTGGTTGGTTGGTTGTTCTTAATAAAAATATTACATGATTTTTGTTTTTGGATTTATGATGGATCAATGTGACCATCCATGCCTTTTGAAGCAAAATTTGTTGTTGTTTTTTTAAATATAGAAAATTCTGGAATTACCAGAATTCTCCATGTAATATACAATCAACTCCAAGTGTTGCAGACAACCACTGATATGTTATGATTGAAGATGAAGAAAGCTTTTTCATTTCTATGAACATGCAAGCACTTTTTACCCATGCATAACCTGCAACAAGTGTTCTTGCTTGCAGGGAGACAGACTGTATGAAGCATGAACTAAACCATGCTCCTTTCATGACATCACTGGATGCCTGAAGCTCACTGCAACTTCCCATTGATATTACTGAAACAAGCCTTTTAATTTGGCAACTAAAAAAAATGTATGACATCTTGATAATACCATGTAACAATTTTGTGATTTAAACATTTACATTGAGTCAGATGGAGGTATTATATTTTTGGATATTTGATACATTTTACAGAAGCACACATGGCTACATCACTTTGATTTTTTTTCTTGTTGGCATGTTAGTCCTTGGATTTCTCCAAGGTGACAGATTGTCATTACCATAAGCAGACTTTACATTCAAAATGGATCTTTTCAGCTTGGTTACATTTTGGAAGCATCAGCCTTGACAATGCTATCATTGGAATTTTAGACATATTTTCACAGTCGTATAACCCTAAAAGATTCATTTCCCAAAACAAAAATCTCACAGATCATTAATCCTTTGTAAAGTCATGTTTTTGGAGAATGCAAAGTGCCCCTAGTGGGTTAATTTCTGTTTCGTTGCCATTCCAAATCCTTAAAGAAACATGAATTCTGAAGCGAGAGGAGTTGGTGCCCACAAAGTAATAAAGCCCACAAGGGGCTTTAAGGTGTTCCCAAGTACAGTTGCCACTTCATCTGTTAGCAAATCTCCCCTTTGATCCATTTCTTGTCCCTTGTTAGCTTTTTATATCTCCTAACAGAATGCACCAGTAGCAGATAATATTGTCCTTTCTTTCTTATTCAGTGAACATGACCTTTCTTTGTTCTTCTTATCTGAAATCTAGTTTTCTGTTAAACTCCTTTGTACTCTCCCTTTCAGTTTAACTGATTGTCCTGGTGTTATGAAACATTTAAAAAACAACTACTTAAGTCACTCTTGAAACAGGTAAGACTTTAAAGGAGATAAGATGAAACAGGACAGAAAATATTGAATGGAACATAGCTTTTCAGCAGCATCTACAAGCTTGGAGCTGCTCAGATCCTAACAGAAGATCAAATACATACAACATTTGGGGAGGCGTGGCGTTGGCTCCAAGGGAGAAGGAGGCTAGGGAAGAGAGCTCCGTCCCTCCCCACCTTAATTCTTCATTATAAATCATCATAACATAACTTAAAATCAAAAAAGGAAAAGAATATGAGTAAACAAAACCCAGGAAAGAAAAAAACCAAGTCAAACATCTCTAAAAGGCTTCAGGACTTCTTCCCAATCTTGCAGCAAGCAGCAGAGGAAAAAAGCGTAGCAACTAAAATGGCGGACAAGAACAGCAGGGGTAAGATTAACTTACCTATCTCTGCCAATCTGACGCTTATCAAATTACGAGCCCATATGGAACAAAAAATAATAGACAAAACATCAATCTTGCTCCAACCGTCAAAAGAGTAACTAGCAGATATAAAAATGGCTTTAGGCAAAGCAGCACAAAATGCTAACCAAGCACTGGAATTAAACACATCTCTGCAGTCTGAACTATCCGAGTTACAAAAGGAAAACAAACAACTTCAAAAAAGAATTTTACACATGGAGACCTCGACAAAACAATCAAATCTTAAATTTAGAAACTTTAAAGAGTGTATAACTTTAAATGTAGATCTGCCCTCCTTTCTAGAATCATGGCTGGTACAGCACTTGCAACTTGAAAAGGGAGCAGCCCCATTGATCACCAAGGCTTTCCGTGTGGGAGCACAAAAAAATCTAAAAACTAAAAAGCCCACAGATATTCTAGCTACACTTCCAGACAGGAAGACAAGGAGTAAAATCCTGGAAATAGCAAGAAATAAAGGCTCAATCCCTTACAAAGGTTCACATATCTTAATTCTTAGACTTGCCATCCACAGTTTTGAAGAAAAGAACTTAGATCTATGACAGAAACACTGAGGAGAGCTCAGATAAAATATAAATGGACTCACTACATGAAACTTCAAGTTATTATACAAGACACCATCTAACAAGCTACAGATCAGGAATCTGGAAGGCTAGTCTTGCAGAACCTTGGCATTGAGACTCTTATGATCAGTGATAGAACCTCACAGAAATGAAAAATGTCCAACCTCATATCACCACACAAGGGAAGTAAAATCCCAGTGAGACACAACAAGCAAGCTAAGAATAAACAGAATGAGATGTTAAAACCCAAGCTGAGAGCAAATCAAAATCAAAATAACCTGCAAAAATGTTATGACTGTATAATATTTAAATCATATACAAAAATAGAGATATGGGGCAGGGGTAGTGGAGCTTACAATTAGGGCTCCCAGTTATTTTCTACAGTTCTTCAGGTTTGGTATAAGAAATATCAATAGTCTATAGGGTATTACTCTTAGGCTATAGAGAACTGTTTTTGCATGAAAATTTAATTTAATCTAGATTATAGTTTATTAATCAGTAAATAAAAATATCTATTAATCAATTGACCTAAGCATCAGAAAGAGCCCCATAGCGCAGAGTGGTAAGCTGCAGTACTGCAGCCCAAGCTCTGCTCATGACCTGAGTTCGATTCTGGTGGAAGCCGGGTTTAGGTAGCCGGCTCAAGGTTGACTCAGCTTTCCATCCTTCTGAGATCAGTAAAATAAATACCCAGTTTCCCGGGGGTAAAGTGTAGATGATTGGGGAAGGCAATGGCAAACCACCCCATAAAAAGTCTGCCAAGAAAATGTCATGATGATGCGACATCCCCCCATCGGTCAATAATGAATCAGTGCTTGCACAGGGGGCCACCTTTACCTTTACCTTTTTAGGCATCAGTAACAGGGAAAGAAGAGGGAATAGAGTTAAGAGAGGGAGGGGGAAGGGAAGGAGGGGTTATTCCAGCAAGGTTTGTAAGGGTTACAAATCATTGTTGTTGTTGTTGTTGTTGTTTTCTATTACTATCGGTAACCAATCTACTGAAGATTTGACATTATAACAATACTTAATCATTATTACAAAATAATTTAATTTTAAATATTAATATAGTAATAATATGATTATCATCAATAAAGAAATACAATCTTATATCAATGTATGATTACATAAAGATCTTTAGATATTATTCAAGAAAAAGTATTTTCTTAATAGTTTATAGCTATTAACCGTATTCAAAACCTAAAGACGGAAATACTCATTTGAAAGAAAACTTATTTGATATCATTGTATGAAACCATCACTAATATATGTAATAGAAAACTTATTGGACATTACTGTATAATAACTATCTTTATTATATTTGTAACTGTTTATTAAGCATAACTGAATAAACATTTAATAAAAAAATAATAAAAAATACATACAACATTTGATACATTTGATACATCAGTAAGGTTGCCAACCAGCAATTTTTGACCTGTCATTTTTTGCAGTTCCTCAGCCAGCTACCAAATGGCAGATGGTTCCCAAGTCATTTTTATCTCTTGCTTTGCACTTCCCCCCATTTATTTTCCCCGTATATTGATGTAGCCAGTTTATTATAATGCATTTCTCTTTCTTTGTAATATTTTTTGTTCTGTGAAATGCATGTCACATATTATACCAGAGATTGCAATTTCATGTTCTGTCTGGCAAGGGTCTTAGGGGGAAAAAAAGGACACATGGTTTCTAGGTAAAGATAAATCAAAATATACAGCGTGGTTAGATCTGAGCTCAAGAGGTAAAGTAAATCATGTGATTTACATCAGAGTTCTTTGCCTATGAGAAGTACATAATGTGTGCTGGAAATGGCTGTACATATCTTAGCCCTTCCTACCTGGGCCAGGTCCACAGCTATGAAATCTTGTGTATATGTATCTTTGTCTGTATATCTTTGTTTATTCTGTTCTCAAATAAAAAGTCTTTCACAAATCCCTGTTTTCAGATTCCTGTGTTAAAACTGCCACTACATAGTGTTCCCAGCCCTTAGCAAATCACCCACGGCGCCACCACTACCCAATTTACCCTCCATGGGGAGGGCATGGCGGGAGAGAATGAGGGCCCTTTCCCCTGGTTTTCTTGGCTTTCTGGTCTGTCTTCATCACAAAGCAAGCCAGGACTGATCCAAATATTCATTATACTCTAGTAGATCAGTGATTATCATTTAGTAGGTGTGGATGGTAATGCTTGCTGGCAGGAACTAGTAAACCTAGGCAATAGCTGTATGCCTTAGATTAACTGATGGCTATCAATTGGTTTGAATAGCAGAATCTTTTGCAAAAAAATCAGTTCAAACCTATTTGGCAGGCATTCTCAGCTGTTTAGAATGCCTCTGATTGACACCTTTAATCAATCAGAGTATGTTTGACTGTCAAACAAGTTCAAGGCAAAAGTCAGAGCCTTTCTAATTAACAGTGGGCAGTGGACACCCAAATTTGTGCTTCCCACTAGCACAAATAATTGCAAAGTTACTATTCTGAACTCACAGGACCAAAGCAGCAGAAAATATAAAGCATTATTGTGAAACAACATATGTATGACCTTGTTTAACCCTTCCAATTTCAAAATATTGAGCATTCCAGGTAGACAGGAAATATGTGCTCAGAAAATGACTTTTGTTCCACTGACTAGGAACCACTTTTTGCTCAGTGGTTTTAGGAATTCAATAGACCCAATCACCTTGAACTGAAAACTTCTGCAGTTTATTGTCAGGATGACTTAAAAAGCACAGACCTAAAACTGATATTGGACTCTGCACGCAGTGGATAGGATCCACTGAACAAGTTCTGTGTGCATTAGTCTCTGCCATGGAGTAATCTTCCTCTTGGTCCCCCACCCAAAGACACCAAAATTGTATTAAACTAAGACTTTGTTAATTATTTTAAAGGGTGAATTGGAATGGATAGCTATTTGGCCTCTAGCCCAGAGCACTACATAGCTGCACATCCTTGCCAACTGAACAAAACTGTACAGAGAGAGGTGGACAATTACAACCGTTCCCCTATACTAGTCTGCATGAAGGCAGCAGCACCAAGAGAGTTCTCGCTGCAGGCACTTGGATAAGACAAACCAAAGTGTCTGGTTTGGTCACCTAAGACTATACTAAGATACCTCAGGATGCTTGTCAATCTAATTAACATACCAATGAGCCCACACTAAATCTGCCACCTTCGTTAGGGCCTTACTAGTTTACTCTGATCAGACCTACTTAATTCTAAACTTCTTCTTACCATACAGTATGAAACAGGTGAAAAAAGGACTGACTCAAGGCCAATTGGAGACAGACCCAAAAATTACTGCTTGGAACCAAGAAATAAACAGCTAGTCCCATGCTGTACTTAAAAGGAGGGAGGGTAGAATAGCTCTTCCAGCACAAAAGTGGACATGTAAAAGAGTGCTGGCTTAAAGCAGCCAGTACCAAGAGCACTCCTGATTGGCTGGGGCCACTGGGTAGCATCATGCTACCCTGCCCACTAACTAGTCTGGAGCCTTTCCATTTCAAAGTGTGAGAGCCAACATGGTGTAGTGGTTAGAGTGTCAGACTAGGATCTTGGAGATCCAGATCTGAATCCTCACTCTGCCATGGAAGCTCGGTGGGTGACCATGAGCCTGTCATACACTCACAGCTTAACCTACTTCACAGGGTGGTTGTGAAAATAAAATGGATGGAAGGACAATGACATATGCCACTTTGGGTCTAAGGGAGACCAAAAATGGAGCCCAGTGAATACAAGAACTAATCATCTGCAAAAGGTCTCACTTTCACAAACCATTCAACAACATTCAGTCATGGGTAAACAGAAGTTTTGGAGGAAAAGGATGCATGCTCTGTGGCAAGAGAAGATGTGGTATTCATGGAACTCATTAATAGGAGCCAAGCCTATGTGAGCAGTTTGAATTTATAACTCATACGTTTTGTCAAACTGGAGACAAGAGGGCTGAAAATAACTATAAGAAATCTACAATGCAATGAAATAATCACTGGAAAAATCATGCAGAAGTGGCACAATAGAATGCTTCAATATCTGCATAACACACAGGGGAAAATGCTGAAAGATAACATTCTTTGTAGAAGCAGGAATTCTGTCTATCTCTTCCATATTATATACCAGAATTGCTCTTATTTAACTTGTTATCTGGTACTTTGCAACAACCAGCCATGTTTTTGTGGTTTCTAAGGCAACACATTACCTCACCCGCCCCCCATCATTTGCCCGTCAGCACTCATACTCAAAGCTTCTTATAGATACAAAGAATTCTTAAACCAGCAATTGCTTTTTGTTAGTCAGAAATTATTCTGTTCTATCAAAAGGCATAACCTCAAAGGGCCCAATGATCAAATCTAAATAAAAGCAATATTTTCTGCAAATATATAATTTTATACTGGGCCCAGAAACTCTTTGATAAGACTTCTAATTTTCTCCACAGTACGATAAAATATTTAAGGGAAATGTTGTCCTCTTCTATGGGAACAATTGCAAATCTTCTTGATAGTGCCCTACGGTACTCAGACTTTCTTCTGCCCAGAAATAAAAACTGCCTTGATGATGATTTTCCAGGAAAATGGTGTAATAATCTTTGATGATATGGCTTTGATCAAAGAAAGACACAGCATTCCTTCAATATTTAATCAGTTTGTAGACGTGATACATTACAACGGCTAAACTTGCAATAAAATATCATTGGATCCAGTTGGGTTTGACACAGATTGATTTCCTGATGTCAACTTCAAGAATGCAGAATAAAATCTACCACTGCTGTTGATTATTCTCAAGCCAATAAAATACTTGCGAAGAATTAGAAAACTACAATTGAGTTAGAAAACTAAAATTGAAAAAGTAAATATTTTTTTCTCATTGTGAAAACAAAGAATCAATTCAGAATTGGGGGATGGTGCTATAAGAAAAGAATCTCACTCGTCACATGTTATTGTGGCTCCTGAGTACTACTGTGATCAAATGGCTAAGAGTGAACATGTTGAAAGTGAGTCCTAACAAGACGAAGGTAATGTTGGTTGAGAAAGCTGAAGGATATTGTTCTCCCCACATTAACACTACAATCCTAAACAGAGTTACTCCGGTCTAAGCCCATGAATATCAATGGCTTTAGGCTGGATTAACTCTGTTTAAGATAGGGTTGCCAGGTTCCCCTGTCCTCCTAGTAAGAGGTAAGGGACCCAGCACCTACATGTCTCATTGTCTCTCATGCACACTCACAGGCCCACATGATGATGTCACTTCTGGGAAAATGTCATGATGCGACGTCCCCCCCACGGTCAATAATGACTCAGTGCTTGCACAGGGGACCATCTTTACTTTTACCTTTTTAGGCATCAGTAACAAGGAATAGAGTTAAGAGAGGGAGGGGGGAAGGGAAGGAGGGGTTATTCCAGCAAGGTTTATAAGGGTTACAAATCATTGTTGTTGTTGTTTTCTATTACTATCAGTAACCAATCTACTAAAGATTTGACATAACAATGGAATCAATGGATCGGCACCAGCCTGTCTGTAATTACGAATCATTCATGAAGCTAATGAAACAGACCCCAAAGTCATGAATTTTGTGATAATTTCATGATAACCACAGCCCCACAAAACGCGGTTTCGCGACAAACAAAACAACCCATTTTGTGATGAAATTTACTTCGTATTCTGATTCGTGCCCATGTCTACTCCCCTGCTGGCCAGATAAGTGGCGGCAGGGGGTGGAGGGTGGAAGCAGGGGATCCCCCGAACTCAGTGGGGAACTGGCAACTCTAGCATAGGATACCACTGTATCTAGCTGACACTTGCTGACTCAGTTAAGTGCCCAAGGATTATACTGGATCCAGCATTATTGCTAGAAAGGTGCATTCAGGTGCAAAACCACAATGCTTTCCATCTTCCTTTATTCTATTGCAATTTGGTCATGGCATGAGAAGACAAGATTCTCGGGAAAGTCAATAATACTAGGAAAAGTGGGAGGCAGCAGGAAATGAGGAAGACCCAAAACGAGATGGCTTGACTCAATAAAAGAACCCACATCTTCCAGTTTGCAAGATCTGAGAGACTCTGCTAATTATAGGATATTTTTGAGGTCATAGGGTCACCATAGGTTGGAAACAACTTGATGGCCCATAACACACACAGATTTAGTTGGATCTTTCCTAAATTTAAAAAAGGGTCAAGATTTCAAACTAAAATGCTACATAAAAAATGCATTTAAAGTGTTTTTGATGAATGACTATTGTTTAAAAGTATTTGTTAAAGTATTGTTGATAACTGTTTCTGTTAGATCAGAGAGTGGATTCACTTTTCTCCTTTGATGGGCAAGAGAACAGGTCGAACAAACTCTCTTAATGAAAGACTGTATTTTAAAAATAGATACATTCGTTTCATACCTTAAAGTTTGGTAAGAAAAAACAGAAAACTTTAATACTCCAGCAAAGTTTTATCTAAAAAATACTGTCTTTAAAGTTGTCACACATAGAGCACACACCGGGCCTAAAGCTACCTTCAGGCATGGACAAGTACTCCTACTGTGTTTAACAAGAATTGTGCATATTTATCAAAGGGAAGCATTTGACCCATTACAAAGCTCTCTGCCACTTTCTACAAAAGACCAACAGAAGAACACATCAGAGTGACTCTTCCAAGATTCCAAAAATCAGAAAAACCTATACGATTCTTTTAAACCTTGCAGCTCACCTGCATGTGTGCGTTATAAATATATAAAATCATAACATTGTCGTTTGACAGTGCAATTCTAAGCAGCAGGGTGGAAACAGCATAGGGAGAGAACTAAGCTTTGCACGTGCATAAATGACACGTCAACGTAAACCCCTCTCCGCCAGCGCCCACCTGAGCCACAGTACCACAGATGGGTCACCGGCAGCGGGCATGCTTGGCGGCCAAGTGGAGGAGCAAGTCTCGCGCAAGTCCCCATGCTGGCGTTGGAAGGGGTGGGGTGGGGGTGAAGCATTAGTCCACTTCCCAAGCCACTCCAGCCCTGGGAATACCCCCTGCGGAAATTTACACGGAAAAAGGTGAATTGCCCTATCCTGGATCTACTTTCTCCTCTGGCACAAAAAGTTAATAAAGCCAGCAAAAATTTAGTAGACTAAAAGAGGAGGGAGTTATGGCAATGCTTGAAAGGTAGAAAGGGCACAGCTTCCTCCCATCTCACACACCTGAGCAAAATACAGTTATGACTACCTTCTGTGGGACTTATTTGCATTCTCTTTTTAGTCACAGTTTCCATAAGTGAAGGAATCAGAGGCATCTGAGCTGATAGCGGACAATTGCACGAGTCTGGGATATGTTATGGGTTGAGCAAACTTCAGTTCACTTGATATGCATGTACGGCCGTTCACCTGCAAAGTTCCATAACTAAGGAAACCACTGAGAGTTCTCTTTGTACATTATCTCTGGGCCAAGCTACAAGTGACGAATGAGACTTGAACAGCAAGTGGATTGAGTGGAGTGCAAGTGAACAGGGAGAAATACACTTGCCGTTCAAGTGTCATTTGTCACTTGTAGCTTCGCCCTCTGTCTTCACCTATGCTTTTCATCCCAGTGTAGAGATTGGTGGGCTTGAAAGACGGCAAGAAACAACGAGTCATGCAGAAATGCATCAAGCACACTCCTCTGCGGATAGATAATCCTGCTTTTTCAGGAGCAGGGATGAGCAGATTTCTGCCATTTTGTCCTTCAACTGTTCTGGAATCTTTTTCTAACTTGCATTCCATTCCCCTTCAACTCTGGCTTAACTAGGAATTGGATTTAGTAAAACGTTAATTTTAAAACTGAACATAACTCCAGAAGAGGAATTTGCCACAAATGTCAGTCCCTCCCACTCATGTGCAGCTTCCCGCCCTTTGTGCAACTGACAAGCACATATATATATATATATATAATAAAATGTTTTTGTGCAGTGTTTTCCCAAAGTGCCCCTTCACCTGAACTCACCTGACCACTAGCCTCTTCAGGTGAGGCTCGGCGGGGGAGCGGGCAGTGGCAGCAGTCTCTGCCTGCCCCAGATGCAGTTGCCCAGAACACTGCATTTGACACAGCCAATTGGGGGGCGGGTTACCCATGTCAGACTCACTCAAATGGGGCCCATCCCAGCAGAAGAGGAGGTGTGGCCAGTGGTTGGGTTGACTGGGTGTTTGTAACACCCTATTGCTGAAGGGTGCTCAGCCACTTGACTTTCTCCCTCATGGGATAAGATCATCCCAAGGCCGAGCACTGTCACACTGGTTTTTTCCCAAGAACGTCTCCTTCCTAACACAATAATGAAGATCTCCTATCCACTAGTACACCTACTGTATGTGAGGGACAGCACAACAATTTTGTGGACCTAAAAATATTTGATTCAATTGAATTCATCCTACATCTGTAGAAAGTGGTTGCACTTTACCCTGATATTTCTTATAAAAAAGTTGTAAATGCCAAGATTTACAGCTACTTGATGATATATCTGTCATGCTAAATGTTAACTTTTTATTTTAAAAAACCCTCACTTTCAAATCCTGATAAGAGGGATACTGTTGTGGGACATCACAAGGCCAGACAACCACAGCTGGGCAGTATATGCTTCAGGTTGTCATTCTAAGAAAGTTCTACCAAAATCAATGAGACGTCGTTCCAATTAAGGATGTTGTATTCGAGCATAACTTTTCTGTTTTACTCCATCCGTTTTCAGTTCTAATGAGGTGTCAGTTGCTGGGCTTCTAGATGGAAAAGTGCAATCCCTGTTGACCCACCATGGTCCATGTAAAACTTCAAGCCTAATTTAAAACTTGTCATTTCCAAAGTACACACAATTTTGTACTCTATAAAGGCAATCTTTTACTCAAACCAAACCCAGGACTCACTTTGCCTTCTCATTTTCTTTGTCTACTCCAACTACTCAGGCTTTATTCAACACTATTCCCATAGAAACTGACTGAGTGATGTCACAGTAAGTAGGAAATTAGAAATGCCTCAGTACCATTTCTGCTGAATTTCTGTGGGAAAGCATACCATGTTTAGACATTTACAAAACAGATGCCATATACAAACAGTCTCACTCTTCAAGAGCAGCTAATTATCTGTACTATCATTAGAATTACACTTCCAGTTCAATATAGCCTCAAATCATTAGAAAAACTCTTTGTTGCTTATTCTGCTTCCCTAAACAAAGTTATATTATCTAAAGTCCTTTGTCTTCAATGTCCTTAGAAGGGTGCAACTCTGCTTAGGATGGCAGTGTTGGAATCATACCAAATGACCCCACCCCAATACCGTTCCTTGATGCTTGTGAAACACAGATGTTGAAGATTGTATTTAACGAAGAGAAACAGCTATCTTTATGTTTATATGTTGGCTATTCTTTTTTTTAGCTGCTCCATACTTAAAAAAATGGTTAATTAAATATAGCTTGTCTCATGGTATGTTAAAAATAAGTAGATGCATTCAGTACTAGAGATGGGTACGAACAGCAATACGAACAAAAAAAAGCCATAAACAGCCTAATCTGCTGTTCACGAACATGCTGTTCGTGAGGCCCCATTCTAAACAAACAGGTGGTTGTTGCATGCCTTGTTCATTGCTGTTCGTCAAGCCAGACAGTCTGGCACCTGCAATCAATTCCCTTGGCAACTTAGGTAAGGATTGTCTGAACTCTGTCTGAACTCCTTCTGTTGCCCTGGAAACCCCAATCTAAGTCCAATTTAGCTTGATAGGCAGGTCTTCCTTTCAAGTGTGGAGCTCCAAATTTGTTAACAACAAGGGAGCAAAGACAAGGGGAAGGGGGCTCCCAGCTCTGACTTTGCAGACCGTAGAGAGACAGTTGCTCTTGGCATTTTGATAGAGAAAGCGCATTGGAGCTTGAATTTTCTGTGTGTATGGTGGGACAGGGATCTACCCCTTCAAGTACCAGGGCTGCTGCCAGGCTCTGGGGCCAAGCTATTATTTATTATTAGTACCTTTCCTGGTGCCTGCTTAGGTTAGGTTTCTAGGAGTGGTGCAGCAGGGATCTTGACTTGGATGATGGCTGGAGGAGAGCCTGCTGGCCCCCATGAACAGCCAACCACAAACATGTTCGTGAACAGGGCCATGTCTGTGGTTGTTCGTGAGTCCCTGTTCGTGGATGGCAATGAACAATGAACATCATGTTCATTTTTTTTTCTGTTCATGCCCATCTCTATTCAGAACACATGAAAATGCTTTTGTGTTTGGGTAATTTTGCAAAGTAGAAAGTAGTATTATTTGAAACAGGGCTGGACTGCTGACTGAACTTTCCTTTGTTAGGCTAACAACCCAAAATTGTTAAAGTGAAGTTTTATCTTTGGGAGTTAACATTAGGAGTCAGTTTTCTGATAGGTAGAGAAACTATGTGTTTTAATTTGGGAAAAAGTTATCAATTATCATACTACCTTAGATCAGCCCAGACCCTTATGGGACATGCTGAAATATGAACAATGTGCAAGACATAGCAGCTGGCCTACAGTTATAGGACTTCTTTACCAGATGCAGACCCATTTAAATTATGTTGGATTTGGATATGGCATTTTTGCATGAAGTTTTTTCTTTCTGGTTTTGTTGGATATACAGTTCATTCTACTCTGATTCCTGAAGCTGAAGTGAGCTGGAAATTTAAAATGATTAATGAAAATAAATTCTGAACAAATTGTAATCATCTATCCAATATCTTTACTCACAATAGTTCAACAATAGGATCCATACTGTGAGATGGCTGACTCAGCTTTCAGTTCTGTGAACTTCTATAAACAATCACATTCAGAACATGGCTATAAATGCCAGGAGCCTTGTTTTCCATACCATAGAGAATGCCAACAGACTAATACGGTTTATTTATTTTCAAAGTAACATTCCTAGGATTATTCAACAGAATTCATGTTAGACTAACTCTGTAAGAGAACATCTTTACCTATCAATGTGAATGCAAAATGATATGCAAACACCATATACCAAAAGGATGTAAGCATTGACGAAATGGGTTTACTTGCCATGTAATTGAATATCTGTAGATTTTATTTGTAGCAGCCACTAAGCTGCAAGAAATGTGTTTATTTTCTGCTTATCTGGGAGTAAGCTTAGCAGTTTGACTCGCTGAAGCCTAAATTTCAACTCACATCAGTGATTTTGATAGTTTACGGGGTGATTCATTTCAGTGACTTATGAATGTAGTGGGGGCTTCCAATTTGAGCCCCAAAGCGTTAAATGATTTTCCACTGTAGGATCTTGCAGTCCAAAATGGAGGTAATTTACACATCAAGGAGTTGGCTGCAGTAACCTGTAGGTGCCTGTGACAAAACTGAAACTCCTTTCAATTTAATAATCTCACAGTATCAGTTTTTCCCCAGTTCTTACTCTCTCAGCATCCTTAATGCAGTCTTAAACTTTGGATGCAATCACAAATGACTATCCTACAATCCAAGCAGTGGAAGGTGAAAATAACAAAATGAAGATGCTGAAAAAAGGATTTTCCAGTTAATGCAAAATATAAAGTAAATTGTACCTGAACCACGAGTTGAACAGGTAATGGTAGGGTCATTGCAGCACCAACAGATAACTGGATATACAAGGATCTGAACAAATCTTGGCAAACCTCATAATTCTGACAAGATTGTTGGGACTGATCTTGGACATGCCTCTGGCTATTATAATACAGATCAAAAGAAAGGTTTGCTTCAGACTGAGGAAGGAACAGGAGGAAGCTTTAAAGCTCATTCCATCCTAGTTCAGGCAGTAACCTGCTTTGAAAACTCCTGCAGTCGCACTTCAGAAACATCATTCATTTTCTCTGTTGGAATAAAATTGGCTTCCCTTGCATGCTGCTGGCGTTAACAAAGATTTTATGAAGGTGACTTTAGTGTACTGGATATCATACATACTGGGTGACATTGTTTGAAATGTTTACAAGTTTCCTGATCTATGTATGATTCTGGATATGTTTTTGTCAATAACATAGTTAAGAATAGATTTTGAACCAGAAGTCATTTGGGTGATTTTCTAACAGTCCAAGTTCCATATAGTCATGGCTAATTCGTAGCTCCTGCCATTCCAGGTAGATTTAATGCAAGGTGTATGTTGAGGTGGGGGGTGGGGACAAAACAAAACTTCAGCTAAGTCCTTGATGGGACCTGAATACTTGCCATTTCTTGTTATTTAAGTCCTGGCATAGACAGACACACAGAGATGTGAAATGGAATGCTTTGTACAGTCAAGACGAAATCCAATAAAGAAGGTAAAGTTTGCATTTGTAGTGGTTAAAGTCTGACTGCAGCCACTGTGCTTATATTGTCTGTCTAAATACTTGTAATTTGGCAATACAACAAATTAGTGCTCAGAGCTTGATATATTCAAAGCCAAATTACATTTCCAATTTGTTTCCACAGTGATGTGGTTCAGGAAACTGTGGACATTGAAGATTAGTGGCAACCAGTGGCTACTTAGGAAATATCTATTTCAAAAACTAAGAGAGGAAGGGAGGGAAGGAGTTCCCTTAAAAGTGGAATCAGTACGTTCCTGAAGCACTTTTAGTCCTTGGACTAAAGTGGGAAAGACAGCACTAACTGCTGCGTAGACTCAAGAGAGCTGGGAATTATAGTGGGCCAAGGAAGTGGGTAGAAAGGAGTATTCCCTTTGGCACCAGGAACAGGGTTATAGCTCATAACTATAACGCCTGCCCAGTATCTAGGAAGGGTTTGTCTCAGTGAAGCACCCTTAAGTCTGGAGAGGAGGGGAAGTCGTGCTGTGTCTGTGTGTTAAAAGTGGAGAATTTGTGAAGCAGTGCCAACCTCTGAAAGAAGCCAGCAACTTAGAATCATACCAAGTGTTTTGTGCCTCACACCAGTGAAGTTTCTGTACAACCATGCTACTAAAGGCTTCCCAGCCCATTATTCAGCTTCATAGGCTTAGAGAGGAGAAGTGTTACCTTAGGGTAGGGGAAGGTCACCCCAAGATTGAGACATGGGTTTGTGACACATCCAATTAAAACACCCCTTTTATTGAAATTATGGTGGCTGAGGTTTAAACTGAAGGAGAGTCCAGAATGTGGCGGTAATAGGACAGCAGTCAGTCCAGGGAGCCTTTACCTTAGAGGTCTCCCCCTCAGCCCTCCCACCTTCTCCATCCTATATCACATCATGGCTTTTCCACCTCCCTTCCCCAAAATACAGTAGCAGCTCAAGCCGTGAAGACACAATATACAACAAAAGTGGTGAATACCAGGCACTAATCATCACAAGGACCACTAAAGAGAATTTTTATGTACAGACAGTTGTTAATTTTGCACACCTTCAGGGTGGCGCTTGCAGAAGGCTCTTTTCATATGAGTGAAGCTGCCACAGTGAAACAGAGAGAGAAAGGCAATACCATGGATATTAAGGACTGAGGCTACAAAGGGCTTTGTATAGGGGTGCCATTCCCCCACCCGGGAGGATACCCTACTCCCACCTTTCCCCCCACGTCCACTTACTTGGCTGGTGGAGGAGCGCTCCCCAGGGTGCCCCCTGGGTGGCACGGCACACTCCTGTGCCCACAGCGGCCCAATTCAGGCTGAAACGCACCCCACGGTGGGCCCATTTCAAACCGAATTGTTCCTCGCAGCCTGCGGAAGCGATCCTAGCTGCCCTTTGACCCCATGCAATGACATCACTTCCTGGGCTATGCCACACTCCTTGATCAGGCCAAAATGGCCAGGATTTGGATGCTGTCAGATGGGGGAATGTTTGCCCACCTGGCAGTAGCCCGATCAGGGCAGTTTTGCCCCCAATCCAGGCCAAAAGGCCCAAAATGGCCCAAAATGGCCATTCTGGGCATGTTTTGGCCTGCATCATGGCCGAAACAGCCTGGACCAGATCAGTACTGGGCAGGGGAGGGTTCCCCCACCTGGCACTGACCAGATCCTGGCAGTTCTGGCCCCAATCCCTGCATAAAATGGCTGAAAGTGGCCATTTTGGGGCTCTTGGGCCAGGATTGGGACTGAAAAGGAGCCGAGCAGTGGAACCCTCCCCTACCCAGGACTGACCCAGTCAAGGCTGTTTTGGCCCAGATCTGGGCCCAAAAGGGCCCCAAAGTGCCAAAAATAGCTGTTTTGGGACCATTTGAGCCTGAATTGGGGCCTAAAAGGCTGGGACCAGGATAGTGCTGGGTGGGGGACACTTCCCCACCCAGCACCGACCCGATCCAGGCCCCTTTGGCCCCAATCCGGGCCAAAACGAGCCCAAAATGGCCAAAAATGGCTATTTGGGGCCCGTTTCAGCCAGGATTGGAGCCAAAACATCTGGGCCCATGCCAGGCAGGGAGGCTTCCCCTGCCTAGCACTGACCCAATCCAGTCAGTTTTGACCCCGAAATGGGCCAAAATGGGCCCAAAATGGCAATTTTTGACCTGTTTTGGCCAGGATTGGGGCCAAAACGGCCAGAACCAGGTCAGCACCAAGCAGCGGAGGCTTTCCCTGCTCATCACAGACCCGATCCATGTCATTTTGGCCCAAATCCGGGCTGAAATGGGCCCCAAATGGCAAAAAAACTGCCATTTTGACTCTTTTCGGCCCAGATCGGGGCTGAAACAGCCAGGATCGGGTCTGTGCCAGGTGAGAGATGCTTCCCCTGCCTGGCACTGACCTGATCCAGGCTGTTTTGGCCCCAATTGTGGCCAATTTGGCCCCAATTGTGGCCTAAGAGGCCCAAAACGTTTTAAAGTCAGGTTGGCGGGGCCACCTGACTTGGGGGAACTACCAGATGTTCCGGTGTGTTCCCCCTCAAAATGAGCCCTGGTTGGTGGTACATATCCCCCCTCCCACTGGCAGGAGGTCAGTTGAGCGATCCACCTGACTCAACCACTATAAGCCTTGTGGACAGCATAAAGGTTCTAAGAAGTAAACTTTCAATTTGCAAAGCAAATTACATTTTTTTCAACAGCCACATTCCAGCAAAGAGTTACTCAGGCTACCCTTTAAAAAAACAAAAACAAAGTCGTCTTAAATGTTCTTCTGGGCATGATTGCAGCCATTTTAATTTGTCCTCAAAAGATCTTTTTAAAATAAGTCTCTTATTTCAATTTCACTCATGGCTTACTCACACATCCTATTGTCAGGTAACATGTGAAGCAGTTCAAAGGCCTAGCCATAGTTTAGAGAAATACTGCTGTACACAATTGTACTCTGCATTTTTCTTTATTCACCTACACCAGCTGCTCATAGGGATCTCTATCAACCATGCTCTAGAAATTTCCTGAGTCTGCTGTAATATACCATACATAATATTGCTTCATCAAATGAGGTTCAGAAACATGTGTAAAAAAAAAAGTGGCTTCCATAGTCAACACAGACTTTCCAGAGGGCCCACTGTGCTGTGATAAAGGTACTGCAGAAATTGAATAAAAACACACTTTTTTGCATAGAGATGAACCCTCATAATATGATAACTTTAAAATCTCTGCATTTTGTGCATTTTGATCTTAGTTAAATTACTGCTACATATTTGACATTTATAAATATATTCCTCTTGTTTAAAATACTCAAAATGAGACAACTACCTCTCTCTAGAGGCACAAAATCAATAGTAATGTCAGTTACTACAGTACAGACAGATGGAAACAGAAAGAGTACATTTTTTTAAACTAATCTGCTTCTCTTGTCCTGTAAACATTACGCTTGTGTGTCCAATTTCTATAAAACCTATGAAAATTCAATTTATCTCCAACCAGGTTTCCTCGCAACAGCTATACAGGTTCTGCAATGCATGCCACGTACAACATCATGAGAAGGACAAAGAAAATGAAATTACCTGTGCATTTACGATCTGTGTCTTCCTTTTTTGACCCACTAATCGTTAACTTGCAATTGAAGTTTTCTTCCCAGTACTCTGCAAACCATACATTTCTTCTGTTGTTCTCCAATGTACGTGAAGTGAAGTAGGTATCAAATCCTAAAAAGAAAGTTTTTTTTAAAAAAAGATGTATGTTTTAGGATTTGTCAGGTTTGAAGTTACAGGGAACAAGACATTCAAGAAGGTCAACACAGCTTAATCAGTCCTGCACAGAGTGCAGAAGCACTCCCATGGCTGGCATGATGACATCTCTTCCAGGAGTAACATCATCTCACACGTTGCCAGCACAAGGTAAGTGCCAAGTCCCCCCTCTTCTGCCGGGAGGATATAGGGCCCTGGCAACCCTATGCACTCTGGGAGGAAGGGTGGGTAGATCACCATGGCAAATGTTTGCTGAAGGAATGGGGCAGCTAGATACATTTCCTGCTGCCTCCCTCCTTTGATTGGCTGAGCCTCCTCAGCCCAACCAATCCAGCCTCATGCCACATTTGAATTATGTGGGCTGAGGCAAACTAGCCCATGGATTAAAGCCACGAACTCCACTTTGGGACAATCTTAGCCCAACTATGTTATTCTGCTTTACTTTTGTTCTGTGTGACTCTATCAGACCTGAATCAGATGCAGATTTGCTTTTAAGAGGTCCTAAGCATCTAGTTAGCTTTCCTATATAAGATCATGTAAGTCCTAGCAAGAGGTGCAACTCAATAATATTTTTAGGTCTGTTAGAGGGCATTGTACATAAGTAAATATAATTAGAGAATCATTCTTGAAATCTGCCTAAAGTTCTAGAGAGAAAGGCAGACTATAAATTAAAATAATAAAATAAATAAAATAAAGCTGGGGTATAAAATTAAGTAAATAAAGAAATGAACTTGGCACTTAAACATGGAATCCAGAAGCAGTGATGATGGAAGTTTGAATCATTCACATTTTGTCGGCCAACGAAGCTGTCTTTAGACCATGACATTACAAGCAATGCAGTGTTTCTCCACTTACTGGGATTTAATGGAATTCATCGGTATTACGGCCCTCCCAGCCGGCAGCTCAAAGCTGCATAGGATGGGGGCCGCATTTGCAGCCCTGGATGGAGAAAGCGGCTGCTGTAGGGAGGGCAAAAACGCAGGCTTTCAAGGGGGGCGGAGCCAAGCCTTGCTAGGCAGCTCCGCTCCCTCTGCCCTGCAGTCAGCTTCGCGCGCTCGTCAGAGACGGTTGGAGACTTGCTCCTTTCTCTGAGCGGCGAAGCTGGGCTTTGGGAGGCGGCGTTCGGCGGCAACAGAGGCATAGGCAGCCCGGGCGAGTCTGCGGAGCCGGTTTGGATGGGCTCCTTACTGACGCTCCGGCGCGTCACGTGCTTTTTGGAGCCGCCATGGGACGATGGTAGAGGGCAGCGGCCCTCGCACGGTGCCCTGCCGTTCTCTTTCGGTGGCTGGGGTGACTGGGGTGGGCGGACCTCCGCCAGCTTGTAGGTCGGGGGTACCGGCGCTTTCCCCCCCTCCCCCTTAGTCAGCCAAGTGGCTTGGGTCCCCTCCCTCCACCCCAAGCTTCCTTTGGGGCAATTGGGGCTGGTTTGTAGGGGGCTTTTCAGTGGCCTTGATTTGGGCCTCTGATCATTGCCTGGTTGGCACTTGGGGTGGCTGTTTTTCTTGTAAGGATTAATCATCCTCCCCTCTCCTTTTGGGAAGCCAGGGTGGCTTTTTGTCCCCTGCTTTGTACAGGGTGGCTCATAGGTTGTGGCTGTACTGGGTTTACCACTTACTGGCCTATATAGGCTCTTCTTGTAGCAGCCATTTTCCTAGGAGTTCGGCAGCCATTTTCTTGGCTTGCACCCGGGGGCCATTTTGTTTTAACAATGCCTAAGGGTAAAGCTAAGGGCCCTTCTAAGGGCAAGCAGCCGGCAACAAGGCCTGCTTCAAAACACATTGCCCCGGTATTGTCTTCCTCAGACGATGAGGAAGGGGGAGTCTCCACTTCCCAGATCTTAGCACGCATAGCAGCACTGGAAAAGGCCAGGAGTGTCACTCCTGCCCCACCAGGAGGGCCAGTTCGTCACAAGTCAAGCAGATTGGCTGCTAAGTCAGCCTTTCGGCAGAATGTACTGACACGTCTCTCTGCTCTTGAGGAGTCCACAGGTGCGACAGCCGGTTCGGCGAGTGACAGTGTCCAACAGTTGGGATCCGCGATGGATGCGCAAGGAGTTGGTGAGACTGAGCAAGCTTGGGCCAATGAAGGTGGATCTGTCGCGTTGGCCGTGGAACCTCCGGCAATAGTGGCTGAACCCGCCGAGGATGCTGGTAAGAGTACCACCACACCACCAACTCACACTTGGCCTTCGGGCCCTCTGCCTCAGGGATCTTCCTCTATGTGGTCCAGTCAGGCACAGGCGCTGGGTTCTCAGGCTGGCCCTGCTCCGGCTTCGGCCACGGCTGCAGTTCCTTCTCCTTGGGGTCAGGCTAATACCTGGGGTCAGCTGGGTGTCAGTGCTCCCTCTGGACAGGGGCAGCCATGGGCTTCCCCAGTCAGTTGGTATGGGGGTATGACTCAGGGGGCAGCTGGGCAACCTTCAGCATGGCAGGCATATCCTGCCGGTTATTGGAGTCCTCAGCTGGGGACGGCTGGTTATGGGATGGTGCCTTTCACTGCGCTACCATTTGGTGATATGGCACTCCCCCTTGGTGATCATCTGACACAAGCCACCAGGGATAAAATCCTGCGCGGAGAGTACGTTGATATCTTTGCCCTTCTATTTAGGGAAATTGAGAAGAAGGATAAAGAGGATTTAGATGAAAGGGATAAGGAGAAGCTTAAGCACAGGAAGGTTGACAGGAACTGGCACAATTGGCTGCCTGGAATGTTCATATATGCGGGGGTCATTGCCCGGGCACAGCCATGGTGTGCAGCCCCGCTTTTTCAATATATGGACATTATTTACAAGGGCTATACGGAGTTTTCAGGGCCGGCGTGGATGCAATATGACGAGGAATTCCGTATGAGGGCAGCCCTTAACCCAGCCATGCCATGGGACCGTATCCACCAGCAGCTGTGGCTGCAAGTTATGTCTCCCGCTAAGCCTAGTACTGGAGATCGTTCTGATAGCGGTCACTTGCTGCATAAGTCCCAGTCCCCTTCTGCTCCCCACACTGCAGTGGGGCAGGCGGTTCAACCCCGCCTGTTATGTTGGGAGTTTGGGTCTCTAGGGGAGTGTTCAAGGAAATCTTGTTCCTTTAGGCATCACTGCCCCTTCTGCGGGGGTCCCCATCCTTTCACAACATGCCCCCGGCAACCTAAAAAAGGGAGTAGGTGAGGTGGAGGTGCAGCAGGTGGCTCCCAGCAGTCTGCTAGTAAAGGGCCCCAGTCCAATAAGACTGAGGGTCCTTAAGCAAATGTTGGAGCTTTATCCTAAGCGTGGTGAGGCGTTGTTTTTATTACGGGGTTTCCAGTTTGGTTTCAGAATACCGTTTCTGGGTGTTAGAGCCCCCTTCATGTCATCCAACCTGAGGTCTGTGGTTGGCATGGAGGAGGTGGTCCGGGCTAAAATTGCCAAGGAGTGTTCTGAGGGGCGGTTTTTAGGCCCCTTTCATTCCCCGCCTCTTCCTCGTTTGTGGGTCTTGCCACTTGGCGTTGTTCCTAAAAAGGCTGTTGGTGAATACCGTTTAATTCACCATCTGTCTTACCCCAAAGGCTGCTCAGTGAATGACTCGATACCTGAGCACTTGTGCTCAGTGCGCTACACTTCCTTTGACCAGGCGGTCAGGGTAGTTCGGTGCTGTGGGGTAGGGGCAGAGATGGCCAAATGTGACATAAAGTCAGCATTTCGCCTTCTCCCAGTCCACCCAGAGGATTTTGAGCTGCTGGGGTTTGCATTTGAGGGTAAGTACTACATGGATAGGGCGCTCCCTATGGGCTGCTCTATTTCTTGTGCTTACTTCGAATGCTTTAGCTCTTTTCTTGAGTGTGCATTGAAGCACCGTTTGCGGTGCTATGATGCCTGTCATTATTTAGATGATTATCTTTTCGTTGGGCCGCGGGGGACTGGACAGTGCGCCCGCCTTTTGGCTGGCTTTACTGACCTGGCCGGGGAGCTGGGGGTCCCCTTAGCTCATGAAAAGACAGAAGGCCCATCTTCAGTCCTGACCTTTTTGGGCATTGAGCTTGATACCAGGCGGCAAACCTCGAGTTTGCCTAGGGACAAACTCTGTGACCTATGTACCCGCTTGGCATTGTTTAAGGGAAGGCGGAAGGTTTCCCTGCAGGAGCTTCAACAACTTATAGGGCATTTGAACTTTGCCTGTCGGGTGGTGGCTCCTGGTAGGGCATTTCTTAGACGCCTGTGTCACTCAATGAGTGGTGTTCGCAAGCCTCACCATAAGATCCAGATTACCAGTGGCATGAGGGCAGATATACAAATTTGGGAGGACTTTTTGAGCTCATTTAATGGTGTTACATTTTGGAGGGATGAGCTTTTGCTCGAAGCCGAACTCCAAGTTACTTCAGACGCATCTGGAGCCACGGGTTTTGGAGTATATTTTCAGGGGCACTGGTGTGCAGAGCAGTGGCCTTCTGATTGGGCTGCTCGAGGGCTTACCAAGGACCTTACATTCTTGGAGTTCTTTCCCATCCTTGTAGCAGTTTGTTTGTGGGGTGAGGACCTTGCTAACCACTCAGTGCATTTTTGGTGTGATAACATGGCAGTGGTGCAAGTGGTTAACTCCCTTTCATCCAAGTCCTGCAGGGTGATGAGGTTGGTCAGGGTTTTTACCTTGCAGTGCCTGCGGTTAAATATACTGTTCCTGGCAAAGCATGTTCCAGGTGTGAACAACTGCATAGCGGACACCTTGTCTCGCTTGCAGATGGCGTGATTTTGACTGCTTGCCCCCGAGGCCGACTTGCAGCCAGCTCCGATGCCACAGTTTCTATGGCAGATTGGAGGACAGAGGCATGCAGGGCGATTCGTTTAGCTATCGCCCCCAGTACCCAGAGGGCATATGATCGGGCGGTGAGACAGTTCGCTACTTTTAGGCGGGAGGCAGGACTGCAGCAGGAATGGCCGATTCCGGCTGTCCACCTTATGCAGTTTTGCGTCGACCATAAAGGTAAAGGTCTGGCAGTCAAGTCGATTCGGAGTCAGCTAGCTGCATTGGCATTTGCCAGTAAGGCCCGGGGTTTGTCTGATGCCACCGGGGATTTTAGGATTAGGAAAATGTTAGAAGGATGGTTCCGAGAGACTGTGGCACGGAGGGATGATAGACAACCCTTTTAGGCGGGAGGCAGGACTGCAGCAGGAATGGCCGATTCCGGCTGTCCACCTTATGCAGTTTTGCGTCGACCATAAAGGTAAGGGTCTGGCAGTCAAGTCGATTCGGAGTCAGCTAGCTGCATTGGCATTTGCCAGTAAGGCCCGGGGTTTGTCTGATGCCACCGGGGATTTTAGGATTAGGAAAATGTTAGAAGGATGGTTCCGAGAGACTGTGGCACGGAGGGATGATAGACAACCCATTTCCCCCTCTGTCCTTCGGGGCTTGTGTTCTGTTTGGGGGGAAGTTTGCCACTCTTGTTATGAGGCGCTTCTCTTTCATGCAGCAGCCTTGACGGCATTTTTTGGGGCCCTGTGGGTGAGTGAGTTGGTCCCTCTTTCTGTCACAGATGTGTCTGGGAGAGCACTTTCGGCACAGGACCTTAAATTTAGATGGGAGACGGCGGTGCTTAGGGTCCGCCGTTCCAAGACGGACCAAAGGGGGCGTGGGATTGAGATTGTACTGGGGCCCTGTGAGGAGCAGGAGTTGTGCCCTGTTAGGGCTTTGCGTCAGTATGTCCACGTTTGTGGGACAAAACCAGGGGTCCTGTTCTGTCATAGTGATGGTGGACCCCTGACAAAATATCAATTTTGGGCCGTGACTGGGAAGGCGCTTGGCAAGTTAGGTTTTACGGGTGTCAAGTTTGCGACACATTCCTTTTGGATTGGTGCTGCTTCCACGGCTGCGGCCATGGGTTACCCAGGACCAGTTATTCAGAAGGTTGGCTGTTGGCGATCTTCGGCTTATCGTTCATATATTCGCCCTCTCCCTTAGAGTCGACAAGTTGTTGATGCTGTTTTCTTTTGTAGGTGCTATGGATCGCCGTGGGAGGCTTCTGATCCTCATCTGCGGGCACAGCATGGTGTTCTGGGCGGCCCACCAAGCCAAGAGGACACAGATTGGGTCCCAACTTGGGCTCAGTGAGTGGGCCACGGTGGAATGGCAGGGTCGTCGTGGCCTTCGGTGGCCAGGGTTGATGCCATTGCTATTCTCAAAAAGGAGGGGACCCCCTCCTCATATTTTGGTCATCCACCTTGGGGGTAATGACCTAGGCTTGATCAAGGGTAAGACCCTTTCACTGCAGGTGCAGGCAGACTTGCATCACATATGTAAACTCTGGCCTGGGGTCCTGATCTTATGGTCAGCTATCTTGCTGCGACACAGCTGGCTTGAGGGCCTCAATGCCCAGGGTATGAATGAGGCTAGACGTAGAGCTAATAGCGCTCTATTGAAAGCCTTGGGGGATGGGTTGGGCATATACTTGCCTCACCCTAAGATTCGAGCTGCAGCAGCTCATCTTTATAGAGGTGACGGAGTTCACCTCTCAGTAGCAGGTAATGAGCTATTTTTAGATGACCTACGGCACGGTCTCAGGTTGGCCATAAGCCACCTGTGGGATGCAAGGGCCTAAGCAGAGGCTTGGCCCTGCCCATGGCAGGATAGAGTTGGGAAAAAGGGAGCGGGCCGGCGAGCACCCTTGGCATATCCCCAATAAGGGGGATTGGAGTCTGTCTGATTGGCTGGTGGGCTTCATGGCGATCAGCTAAGAGGGCAGATTGCTTCTGGCACTCACCCCTGTAAATGTCCTTCACTCAGGCTGTATTGCGGAGTGGTTGGAGCTTCGGGGAGTGGTAACCATTTGCCTAGCCAGACAGGTTGCAGCCATGCATGTGGATGGCTTGCACCCGGGGCAGTGGGGCTCACCCAGACAGGTCAGGACGGTAGTCCTGGCGCGGACACCGTGCCTGACCTGTACCGCAGTTAGATCCCTTGCCGTATTTATAGTTTGTTAAAGTTAAAATAAAGTGGCCCATTAATATCCAAAATGCTTTGTGTCTGCCTCTTCATTCCTGACTGGGGGGCAACAATAGAATTTATCCTGATCAGAAAAAAAATGTCATCCTTTATTTCCAGCACTGCCATCAACATTATACAAAATTATCAGCTCACAAGTCACATAAAGAGGAGTTCTGTCTGGGATATGCAGCTCATTAGTACATCATAACACAGGTCTGTTTTATAAAATGATGGAGACAAAGCTGAAATGTGGCCATTTTACCTCTGTCATAAAATATGAAGACCATATTCTCACCATATTCTCACCTGTGGAAGTAGTAAAGGTCTAATTTTCCATAAAACTTTATTATAAACTTTTTGCATAACAAAAGAAATACATGTGCAATAAGATAAATATTTATTAAAAGAAAAAAATCATTTGGTATTAAAGTTGCTAACTGCAATTCTATGTAGAGTTACACCCTTGTAAGGTTGTTGACAATGGAGCAGCGGAGGATTTCATATGAATCAGTTCCACTGTGGAAAAAGGAGATTTCTCCTGACAGAAGGAGCTCTTCCAGTGGAAAAACCTTGAGTCAGAGGAAGGTCCTTTGCACCAATGGAAAGTGGTTGTTATTGTTTATTAATTTGGAAAATTGCTATGCTGCCTCTCTAGAGAACTTGTCTGAAGGGGCTTACAATTAGACATGGGCATGAATGGAAAAAAAATAAACAAGCTCTTCATTGTTCATTGCCATCCACGAAGAAAGAACAACGAACAGTAACGAACATGATCCTATTCACAAACATGTTTGGTTGTTTGTTGTTTGTGAGCCCTTAAAGATCCCTTTAAACTACCAGCTGGCAGGTGGCAGGGGGAATTCTCCCCTGCTGCCTGCCAGCTGATAGTTTAAAGGGCCCTTTCCTGCCATGTGCAAGGGGCAGGGCCCTTTAAACACCCCACAAACTGACCTTCCCAATGTCCAATACCCACCAAATTTGCAGGGAACATAGTCCTCACTGTCCTCTGAAGACCCCCCAAGTTTCAGAGAGATTACACCCCGGGAAAGGCATGATCCATGGGTCCTTCCCTTTGTTGTCATTTTCTCTTCACAGTGGCAAAAACGCGACTCTCTGGTGGAAGCTACTTTGAAGGGTTAAAGCCAGAAGGAAAGCCAGAAGGAGTTCAGACAGAGTTCAGTCCCTGCCGTTGCCAGGGGAATTGATTGAAAGGCCCCAGACTGTCTGGCTTGATGAACAGCTGACGAAGGCAGTGAACGAGGCTTGCAACGACCACTTGTTCATTTAGAATGGAGCCTCACGAATGGCTTGTTCGTGAACAGACAAATGGGCTGTTCATGGGTTTTTTCCATTCGTAATGCTGTTCGTGCCCATGGCTACTTACAATACAGATTCAGGTCCAGTAGTACCTTAAAGACCAATTAGATTTCTAGTATATGAACTTTTGAGAATCAAAGGCCCCTTCATCAGATATCTGAAGGGAGCTTTGACTCTTGAAAGTTCATATCCTGGAAATCTAGTTGGTCTTTAAGTAACTACTGGACCTGAATCTTGCTCTTCTACTGCAGCCCGGCATGGCTACATATCTGAAACTACCATAAAAATGGGTATCCTACCACTCTCCTGAACAAATTTTGAAGCCTACCTCCCACATAAGGATGGATACATGCCACTGTTAGTGGAACAGATATATAGTATCCAACTCCTAATAATAACTCCAAAATCTACAGTGACATTTGGATGAGTAGAACTGGAGACTCCAGTTTAGCCGAACCAGTTCTAAAAAGTACCAGATCACACTGATTTTCTTCTGCTGGGATTCATGCAGAAGTTATTAAACAAGCTTTGTATTCCCTCAGAGGATGCAGATAATAATCTAATAACCATAGGAGTGATGACATATTAGATGACAAATCCAGCCTGCCCTCAGTGCAAGGGCTCGACTGTTCTCAGTATTTGTTCCTATGCGTGTCCTCACCAAGCTGAATCAGCACCGCAGAAATGCAGAGACACCTTTTTATAAATAAGAGGAATCACAAATCAATAGACACATAAGCTAAATACTACTCTTGTTGTCCGAAGGCTGACCTTTACACCTACAACAAATAAAGCTCACATGAGAGCAGCAAGTGGAAACAAGAAAAGGATCAGGGTATCAGTGTGGGTCAAAGGCCCAGACAACAGTCTCAGCTTGGGCAATGCCACACTGACAGATACTAATGGGACTTCATGCAGCACGAAAGAGCAATGACTAGGAGTGATAACTATGCACTCAACACAAGTCATGCATTACAGGATTAGAAACATCCTGCCATGCTCAGCAGTGCAGCGTGCTTTAGGTATCCATTTAGCTGGCCTGTAGATGAAATCTTGTTTCAGTCTGTCTCTTATCCCTTATTCACTATCCACAAAAGCTAAAATAAAAATATATGTAGCTGGACAGGACTCTCACTGTTTAGACTGTAACGTTAAATGCTCATGGTGGATTCACATGTCTTGTTTAAGTAGTATTAACAATTTAAATAGCATTGTTGACTTTAACTGGAAAGTAGGGAAACATTAGGGACCATATGGTCAAACATTCAGGAGACACAGTGTGCACATTGGTCTCATTCCCTCTCCACGCCAATATAGTTAATTAATAATGTACGGTCTCTCTTCCCTTGGGATCTGACCAGTGAGCTGTTCAGGAAAACAAGCTGCTGCCATGCCAGGCAAGCCCAGTGACTGCATGCTTCTAGAAATTATGTACCAAAATGAAATACTCAAACTTTTTGGTGGGAGGGACTTGTTAAAATTTAGTTTCCTGGATTTGGTTCAGCATTCCAGAAGTGGTTTTAATGAGCAGAAACAAAAAGTTCTGTGTGCAATTTTGGATTGGTTTTTCCATTATGCACACCCCTAATGCCAGCTTGCTTTTCAAACTGTATGGAACTGCCACATTAATTCTGGAAAATTCAACGAGTATAAGATATGGCAGCTAAAGTTCTTACTGGGGACTGTTGTAATGATCATATAAAACATGTTCTTCAATATCTACACTAGCTTTCATTTTGCTTCTGCACTCAATATGCAGTTCCAGTTTTGGTCATGAAAGCCTTACCTGGTTTGGATTCAAAGGACTGAAAGACTGACTACCTTCTACAGTATCTACCTGCCAGATCCTTGAGATGAACAGGGAAAGTCTTCCTTTAGGAACCTGCCTGTTGGCCTGTCAACTGTAGTAAAAAGTTACAAATGAACCTCAAATAATGAAAATCCCTGTCTCAGAGGATAGCATTAATTTCTTCACTCAGTGTCTGTGTTGTTAACTTAGGCTCAGGTTCAACTATTTAACTCCTTGTGGGGAAAAGGCATAACATTTGAGGAATGGAGTGTGAGTCGGTGGTACATTTATCTTCTTATATTTTTCCACACAAAAGCTTTAATTTGCTACAACTTATTTCATGTGAATAAATCTTTGGGTGTTCTGTTTCAACTGTGTGCTGTCTGTCCAGTCAAAATAACTGTGGGAAAGAGGTTTCAAATCTGAGGCCAGGGTCTCTGAAAGTTTAAAAGATCAGTCTAGTGCTTGAGTAGAAGCCTGTCAGCTGTGGTAAAGAGGTTACAAATGAACCTTGATATTGAATATTGATGACATCCAACTCCATAGCTGTGAATGAGTTCTCCTAATGGCTTTGCATAGAGGTTGAATATCATGGGAAATAAGATTGTGCCCTGTGGAACCCCTCAAGATAGCTCCCATTCTGGTGAGAGCTGATTATTAGAATAACAATTACAAGCTCTGTGGTGGTGAAAAGTGCCTTCAAGTCATAGCTGGCTTATGGTAACCCCTGCTGGGGTTTTCAAGGCAAGAGACTAACAGATGTGGTTTTCCATTGCCTGCCTGTCCATAGGAACCCTAAAGCCAACCCTCCTTAGGTTCTGATATCTGACAAGATTAGGCTTGCCTCAGTTATCCAGGTCTGGGCACAAACCTTTACTTACTACCATCAAGTTAATTAAAGCTTGTTCCCTTCCCCCCAACACACTTTTTTAGTATTGTGGCAGCTGGGGTTTAAACAGAGGGAAAAGAAATGCAGGAGTTTGGGGGGTTATAGTACAGCATTCACTCCAGGAAGCCTTTGCCTCCTCCCTCCCTCCCTCCTTCCTTCTCCTTCCCCTTCCCCTAGACCACTCCCACCAGTGCCCTTCACAAGAAGGAAAGAAGATCCAGTTCTCTAGTTTAGTTGCTGTAATATCAAGGAAATAGCTAAATCACAAGGCAAATACAGCAGAACTATGTAACTGAATCTTTCATACAAAGTTGATAACTTCCCCCTAAAATCTTAAACCACGCAATTGTGCCCCTAAGCAATTTTTAACAAAGCTGGTATTGCTATCTAATGGCTGCTGTTTCCCCCCCAAAAGGCAACACAGCTGGCTCACAGATCTGTAGGAATGAGACCATGGGTTGGATTCAGACTACATTTTCCATGAGCAGGCTGGAACTTTCCTGCCTCTCCCTTCATATTGCTTCCCAGTGATCTATATATAATGCTGCTCCTGGGGAATAAGAGGCCATGAAAAACAACATGGTGGGTTATGTGTGTCTGCAACAGGAAGGAGGATTTGCAGAAATCACCCTTGCATTAAAGGAAAATTTAGTCTGAATCTAGCCCAGTATGTCTTCTTGCACTGGCAGCAGAAATGTGTTTCGCAGCAACCATGTGATAACGTTGTCAATAAGATAACTGAAGGAATATTTATGGAGCACTTTACACCCTGAAAAATGATGGATTATGAAAATTATTAGTAAAATGCCTGGAAATCCATTTTGGAGAATGAAAAGAATTTAAACAAATTTTCTAACATATTTGAAGTTTAGAAATAAAGTTCAAATGTGTTTTATTGTAATACAGATGTTGATGGATATATCACACAATAAGGGTCTGATCAACAACTTGGCTGTGTTGATAACAACAACAACAACAACAACAACATTCGATTTATATACTACCTTTCAGGACAACTCAATTCCCCCTCAAAGCGGTTTACAAAGTATGCCATTATTATCCCCACAACAAAACACTCTGTGAGGTGGGAGGAGCTGAGAGAGCTCCAGAGAACTGTGACTAGCCCAAGGTCACCCAGCTGGCTTCAAGTGGAAGAGTGGAGAATCAAATACAGTTCTCCAGATTAGAGACCTGTACTCTTAACCATTACACCAAACTGGCTCTTTGTATTGTCCAACACTATGCAGGCAGCCAAGACTCACCAAGCCCCAGACATATTGCAGAGACAACTACACTGTTCTCTTGACTGTAACAACAGTTTTCAAACCCCAAGGAGAAATATCAGGATGAATAGCATTACAAATCACAATATATCATTGGTATTGGAAAGAAGGAACTGTTAACAGTGAAGTTTGTATCACATGAGAGTGAGTTTGGTGTAGTGGTTAAGAGCATGGGACTCTAATCTGGAGAGCTGGGTTTGATTCCTCACTCCTCCACTTGAAGCCAGCTGGGTGACCTTGGGTCAGTCATAGCTTCTAGCTCTCTCAGCCCCACCTACCTCACAGGGTGTTTTGTTGCGGGGATAATAATGGCATACTTTGTAAACCACTCTGAGTGGGTGTTAAGTCATCCTGAATGGTGGTATATAAATCAAATGTTGTTGTTGTTGTTGTTATTATTATTGTTGTTATATTGGTTCTTTGTCTGTTGATCCATCTAAGTTAGCACAGTCAACTGTGGCAGCATGTCATAGGCTCAGAAAGGTATTTTTGCCACCTTTCAATTGAAGATACCAAGGTTTAAAGCTGCGGTCTCTGGCATGCAAAATATGTTCTTTGTCACTGAACTATGACCACAAATCTACTTTAGATTAGACCACAAATCTATTTTAGAATAGATTACTATTCATAAGATTGAATGTAGTGTTATTCTCCTGGGTGTGGTTTACCCATCTGGATTTTTGTTCTTGTACCTGGAGAGCCTTCAGTTATCTTTGCAAGCCTGAAATGCTGGCAAAACTGTTATGGTTGCCTAGCAACAGCCACTGAAGACATCAATTTCTTAAAATTGCAGGCACTCCTTTTTTAATTGTTTTTTTTTAAAAAAGACCCAATTTTTATTTATTATTAGATTTTAGATTTTCCTGCAAACCTGTTTGTATAAAGAACTGCCGCGTCTGTCATATCTCCAATCTCTGGATTTTATTATCCTCAGATTTGACCGTGTTGAGAATTAGATATACTGATTTTGTTAAAGGTCTTACCCAAGTTCAGACAGGAAGAAATCATACGTTTGGTTAACTGGCAAGGTGGTGAATCATTGTTGGTGCCAAAGAAAGGTCTGATGAATAGCTCTAAATGGCAGTCTCTTTGAGAACATTGGTAGTTTGGATCATGATAAATGAGTTGTTTTTTCTGTTCTTTATGGGAAGCTAGATCTTTAAAAATGTCCTTAGAGACTTCTTTGAAAGGTGAGATTAACCAGTGAGCTAAGTATGGTATTAGCAGCCTGAATAGCCCAGCTTAGCCTGAGCTCACCAGAGCTTGGAATTTAATCAGGGTCAACCACAGTTAGTACTTGGATAGGAGACCTCCAAGGAAGACAGAGGTTGCCATGCAGATGAAAGCAATGGCAAACCACCTCCATTTGTCTCTTGCCTGGAAAGCCCTGTGGACAGGGTCACCATGAGTCGGTTGTGACTCGCTGGCACATTCTTCTTCTCCTCAAGAATGATATTACAGTAAGATCTCACTTTGGTGCAGGGCCTCTTGGAGGTTAAGAGAGGCTAAGGCCTAGGGTTGCCAGGTGCCTGCCAGTGTTGGGCAAAGTCCTGGTAGTTTGCTACTCTGCCAGTCAAACACATTTTGGGCTGATTCTTAAGGAATTGGCCCTGGTGCAAAGTGTGCTTGTGCTCCCACTCCCTCATGATACTAAGTCACTTCTGGAAGTGAAATAATCACAAAGGGGCATAGAGGCACATGCGTACAAAGGGCATGCACTAAGATTACATAGGTAAATGCAGCACCCTCTTTCCTGCCCTCTCAATCTCCTGTTTGTTGTCAGGGATACCTAGCAATTCTATCCAGGCCACTTCCATTTTTTGATGCTCCCGGTATATTAAAAATAAAGAAAAACAAAAATTGTGGTATATTTTAAATGTTTACATTTAATAAATTAATTCTTTTATCTAAAAAAAATACAATGCAATAATCTGTGTATTTATGTCAAAAGTCTAAATGTGAGGTCCTCTATGAATATTAAGCCTTGACCAAATGTTCCTCTCCCACCCCACATGATTGCTGCAATTATCTGAAAGCACATCTCAGAACATTTCTTTCCCTTCTTTGCCCTATATTCTTCTTGATTCCAGTATTTCATGTTCCATCTGTTTCAGTGTATTCCCTCTTCCCTACCACCTTGGTCTATTTTAAGGGAAGAAGAGTCTTCACTATGGTGGATTCCAATTTGATTTCCAAAGGTTAGTTTTTCTAGGGATGATTGCAAAGTCCAATTAGATCGAATCATGATCCATATAACTTGTGATGAGCAGCCCCGCTTGGTTCATTTTATATCTTTTTTTTTTGCCCAATGTCAAGAGACACTATGAGTGGGGAAAAATTTCCAAGTATCACAGGAATGAATTTGTGCAATTTCACAATTCAGTTACCTTGGTAAATGAACTAATATAGTTTTCTTAAGATTCCCTAGACTTTAGAGAACTAATAGGTGTGTATTGGAGAAGGTCTATAAATTTCAAGTGCCTGTGGCACTTAGGTCAAGTTTTTCTAAGACCTGTACAAGGTCCTTAGAACACAATTGCACTCTATAGAATTTAGAAAAGATTATCTGTGCACTTGAAGTCAATCAGCACTTAGAACATGGTTTTAGAATGCACCATTAGTCTTTTCATAAGTTTCCTAAGTACTATAAGAGCTCCTTTGAGCCCAATTGTGAGCTTTAAGAAGCTCTGCTACCTCATAGAGAATTTTCTAAGAGCTACAGGAACACACTTGTGTGATGTTGCTCTTAAGCTGAGTCTACTACTGGGTCTATGCTACTGTTTTCTAGACAGTGTTTGAAGTTAACAATCTAATGTAGCATGTCTTCAAATATAAACCTGAAGAACTCATATTTAGGGCAGAAATCTATTCAAGAGGAAATTGTTTTATTCAAAGATAGAGACCTAACTCTGGCCAGCCTGGAGATGTTCAGGGTTAAACTATTTAGAGATCTTAGTAGTGCACTCTCATATCTTCCCTAAAGTTTGGGAAACCGTAGTGAAGTCATGAGAATACACTCAATGAAGCAATTAATTGCATTTTAAGTTTTTAGAATTATACTTCTTTTGCTCCTAAAATCACCCCTCCCCAAAGTCCTTGTTTTTTATGGACACTGGAGAAGAAAAAAATGTGGGATGGATTGCCTTTTAGCTGTTGAGGTTCTGCTTTGAAGTTTTTAAAAAGGAGCTTTAGATTCAGTCTCTAGGAATGGAGAATGTTAAATGGGATGGCACTGTGGGAATCTTCTAATTCCTCATTTCCCCCCTAGGTACATTAGTAGGCTTTTTAAAAAATATATTAAGTAAAAAGTGATGATGATGGCACAAAGATAGCAGACCTTTCAGATTCTTTTTTCTTCTTGATTGGTAAGAGAAAAGAAAGAGATTTCTGGATTTTAAACTCAGATGATTTACTGCAAAGCAAACCACACCTAATACGTATGTTGAAACATGATCAAAATGTGTGTGCGTATGTGTGTAAGAGAGAGGTGGGGTGAATTTTCTAGCTTTCTTAGAGTGAGGACTCATGCTGTGGCATATAGATTAACATATGGAGCTAGGAAAACATGGGAACAATTTTTGCTTATATTATTGTTTAATCTGATTCTGTGATTTAAAATTAAAGAACATTTTACATTCTTAAATATTTATTTATTTATTTATTTATTTATTTATTGCCTGCTTTTCACACTGAGACCCAAGGCAGATTACACAGTGCAAGTGAAATTCAGTATAAAGAGGCTTGCCAGGCCTCGACCAGAGCCAGGGCTTTTTCGGATCTGACACCAGCCTGGTGGAACTCTCTGTCTGATGAAATCACGGCCTGGTAGGATCTATTATCCTTCCGCCGGGCCTGTAAGACAGAGATGTTCCACCAGGCATATGGCGGAGGCTAGGCTGGGCCCCTGCCGGCCGACCATACTTGACGACTTGAAAAATTCTGTCTACCACCCTTTATATATATATATAGATATAGATATATGGGCCATGTCTGAAATGAAATAACTCTTCCATTGTCATCTGAGGAGAAGTTTTTATTGTATGTAGTGTTTTAAATTTTATTGTAATGTTTTTATCTGCTTTTATGTGTTTTTATGTAAATTAAAATGTTGTACTCTGCCCTGAGCCCGCTCGGCAGGGAGGGCGGACTAAAAATCTAATCTAATCTAATCTAATCTAATCTAATCTAATCTAATCTAATCTAATCTAATCTAATCTAATCTAATAAATAAATAAATAAAATAAATAAATATAATCAACAGCTAGGACATTGACTGGCCAAAATACAATTATGAACCACAATTAGGACATTTAGTGAACAGTTACAATAGGGTTTGGTAACAGAACATTTGAAAACGAGCATAAACTCAACTACAGTGATGAAATCTTCCTGAAACATTGCTAAACATGTCTAACAATGTGGAATCTCCCTAGTATGAACATATCTGCATTAGCAGACAGTACCCAATAGCGTAGCATATAGTCCGTGTCCCTACCAAAGCATCTCTCTGGCTATTTCTTATCAGAAAGCCCTGTAAAATGGATGGAAATCCCTCCTGAATTCGCTGTTTTTTTTCTTCCAGATGTCTCAGACTAATAACAACACTAAGGAAGGACAATAAAATCAACAAAATGTGGGAAATACCTATTAAAATGTAAACACCCTGTTTAAATAAGTTCTTCGTCACAGCTATCAGACAATCTTACATTTTAATGAACCTTCTAGGAAACTCAGCACTGATGGTAGTGTTCTACGTGCCCTCATTAAGCTGATTTGGTACATAGATGGTATGCTTGAGGAGGTCAGAAGAACCTATACACTCCTGGCTTTCCAAAAACAATGCAAAAATGAATTATTCAAGATAATTTTACTCAGATAGGAGGGCTGTGTTGTAGAGAGTAGACATGGGCATGAATCGAAATTCGAATCAAGTTTCATGACAAATCAGGATGATTCATGTTCCATGAAATGCATTTTGTGAGGCTGCGGTTTTCATGAAATTCACGACTTTTGGGGCCATTTGTTCGATCCATGAATGATTCATGATGCCAAACAAGCTGGCGTCGATCCATTGATTCCCTAGGCAAAATAGGCCTGGAATGTCTGCAGACCTTTTGTTGCCATTGGAAACTTCAATCTTAGCCCATATAACCTTGGTAGGCAGCTCTCCCTGCCAACTGGAGAGCTTCCATTCTGCCCTATACAGCAAGGAGCAGGGGGGTTAATCCCCTAGGCAACTGAGGAGATGGGCCTTCTGTAGCCATGGGAACACCAATCTCATCCCTCCAAACCCTGTTAGGCATGTCTGTCTGCCAACCAGAGACCTCTTTTTCTGCTCTATGTGACCATTTCTTATATAAGGCACAGCTCTCTCCCTTGTGCTTTTCAGTTCCAGTAGACAGAGGGAGAGGGAAGACCTGTTGCTGGGATTTGGAGTGAGAGAGTGGAATTGGGAGCTTTTGGCTGGATTTGCTGCTGCTTTAAAAGAAACTGAAAAGTCTTTTTCTTATTTTCAGCTCTTGGTCTTGCTGGGAAGGTCATTGGGTGAGGGTGCCTTCTTTCCTCCACCCCTCCCAACCCCAGTCTCAGGGCATTGCCTGGCTCTGGGACCTAGCTTTTCGGAGGCCTACCTTTTTTTTCTTTAATTTTCTTTGCTTATATTCTTATTCAGTTCCAGTAGACAGAGGGAGAGGGAAAACCTGTTGCTGGGATTTGGAGTGAGAGAGTGGAATTGGGAGCTTTGGGCTGCTGCTGCTTTAAAAGAGACTGAAAAGTCTTTTTCTTATTTTCAGCTTTGGTCTAAGAGCTAGTTTGGTGTAGTGGTTAAGAGCACATAACTCTAATCTGGAGAGCCGGGTTTGATTCCCCACTTCTCCACTTGAAGTCATCTGGGTGACCTTCAGCTAGTCATGGCTCTCTGGAGCTCTCTCAGCCCCACCCATCTCACAGGGTGTTTTGTTGTGGGGAATAATAACATACTTTGTAAACTGCTCTGAGTGGACATTAAGTTGTCCTGAAGGGCTGTATATAAATTGAATGTTGTTGTTATTTAGAACATTTGTTCTTGTTAGCTTGTTGGATGAGGGTGGGTGGAGGAGAGCCTGCTGAAATCTCCCTGCAAGTTTGGCATCTCTGAGTATGAAGGGGGGCACTGAAGTGCCCTGGGTTCTGACAAATCATGAAATTAATGAATCGTTTCATGAAACAGGACAATTTTGTGAAAGTTTGTGATTCGTGATTCATGGAATGCGACAAAACACGAAATGCTCATTTGGTTTTTTCCTCATTTCATGCCCATCTCTAGTAGAGAGGTGGTTAGAATTACTAATGCTCTGTTTCAGCATTTCTTCAACTCTGTATTGAATTTTTGCTGGTGTTTTTTCTTTGTAAATTTGTATTTATATACCCTATGGCATTTTTAATTGAAATGTCCTTGATACTGACTGTACTAATCTCACACTATGTAATCCACCTTAAGTCTCAATGAGAAAGGTGGACTATAAATAAATGAATAAATGAATGAATGAATAAATGTTTATTTACTTATTTATAAAATTTATGTTCCACCTTCCTGCCCAGTCAGGACCACCAAGGTGGGTAAAAATTTAAAGCAGAACATTATAAAACACATCATAAACCAATTACAACCAAAAGTAAAATACATACATAAAATATTCAGACATTCTCCCACCCCTATATGAACATACCTTACCACTATGTTTAATGGAGCATATGAGGAAATTTCAGAAGAAAATCAGCCAGTGTTTTATAGATTACAGCAAAGATTTTGTGTGCATCATGAAAAACTATGGATAGTGTTAAAAGAAACGGGTGTGCCACAGTCTGATTGTTCTGATGTGCAACCAGTACTCTGGACAAGAGTGCTGGTAGGACCAAATATGGAGAAACAGAATGGTTTCCAAATGGCAAAGTGTCAGAGAAGGATAATATCTCTATATATGTTAAACCTATATGCAGAACATATGAGGAAAGATAGATTAAATTTAGAAGACAACAGAGTGAAAATTAATTTGAGATATGCAGATGATTTAATGTGACTGGCAGAAAACAGTGAAGATTTGAAATGACTACTGATGAAGGTTAAAGGAGAAAGTGCCAAAACAGGATTTCAGCTGAACATCAAGAAGACAAAAGTAATGACTACTGAGGATTTTTTAAGCTGACGTTGAAGACATTGAAATTATTAAAACCTTTCTATTCTTTGGCTCAATCATCAACCAAAAAGGAGACTGCATCCAAGAAATCAGAAAGAGATTAAGACTTGGAAGAACAGCTGTGAGAGAACTAGAAAAGTTCCTTAAGGATAAGGACGTCTCTTTGGGAACCAAGATCAAGATAATCCACACACAACATATGGATTTGAAAGTTGGACAGTGAAGAAAGATGACAGGAAGAAAATTGATTCATTTGAAATGTGGTGCTGGAAGAGATTTTTGTGGATATCATGGATGGCCAAAAAGACAAAGACAAATCTAGATCAAATCAAGCCTGAATTCTTCCTAGAATCTAAAATGACAGAACTGTGGCTATAGTACTTCAGTCATATAATGAGAAGACAAACATGACATACTGCACTTGAAAGTACAGTAATTAGAGAACTGAGAGGGAAAGAGGGAAAGAGTTTTAACTCTTGCTTGGAATAGATAGCTTGAGTGACAGGCTGCTCCCTCCTTTCTGACTGGTCAGTTAGAACCCGGCTGAAGGGCTGACAATTGGTTCTGACAGGATTGTTCTGACAAAGTTTGTGAGTAAGTCTGACAGGGAAGGTCAGAGAGGTTCCTCTCTGGAGTGAGGAAAGAGGAAACTTTTGTCCTGAACAATAATTCTTTTTTTATATATATATATAATTTTTTTATTTTTAATTACTAACATCAAAAACTACAAAAGGGAAAAAGGGAACAGGGGGAAAGGAAAGAAACAACATATAAAAAAACATACTACATCTACAAGTATTGCATTCCCTTCATAATACAATTATTTAAAGTTAAACTTTCTAATATGCTATTAGATTGGTAGATCTTATAAAATATGAACTACAGTCAGGATCAGGTCTTCTTCCCCTCACCCTGCGTCTCGGTCGCAGCTCTCTCTGAACAGCTACAGTGGCTGCGCTCACTCCCTCCTCCCCATTCCCCCCTTCAGATTCTAAATCCTCTCCTTGCTGAAACTCTTGATGATTAAACACAAAGTCCCTCAGCTGTACTTCCGATGTTATCTTGTAGGCTTGGTCTTTATAAATGAACCAGATACCTTCCGGAAATAGCCATTTGTATTTTATTTCACGCTTCCTCAGAAGAGCTGCAAACCTTTTATATTTGAATCTTCTTTTCCGAGCTAAAAATGGAACGTCCTTCAATATCTTAACCTTCTTACCCAGAAAGTCCAAGTCCACATTGTACGAATTATATAAGATGGTGTCCCGAGTCTTCTTAGATGAAAAATCGATAATAATCTCGCAAGGCAGCTGACGCTTCATTGCATATTTTGAAGATGTCCGGCGGACTTCCAGAATATCGCTTTTTAACTCTTCTTTAGTTGCCTTTGCGAATGACGCCAAAAGTTCCGACACCAAATCCTTTAAATTTTCACTTTCCTCCTCCTTCACATTCTGAAGACGCAATGCCGTCTGAGCACGATCCACTTGTAACCCTATCAATTGATTCTCCAAAAGCTTTACTTCTTTGTTTGTTACTTTCATGAGTACTGCGTTTTCCTGAGCAGACTGCTCTGCCCCAGACGCTACGCCTTTAATAGTTTTCACTGAACAATAATTCTATTTAAGAATAATCAGTACAAGTATCAGCAGAAGCTGAAGCTCACTTGACACAGACACCAAAGAACCAGGATGGAAGTATGTTTTGGCAAGTGTGATTGAGTAGTAGATTAGACTCCCTTTCAAGCCAAAAGAAGGTTGTATCTTCTTAGGAGAAGATTAATTCCTGCCCAGTTTCTAAGGGGAGTGGCTCTGAGCTACTTTATTAATGATAGGATATTCTGGAGATACAAGCCCCGTGGTGCTGAGCGGCAAGCTGCAGTACTGCAGCCCAAGCTCTGCTCACAACCTGAGTTCAATCCTGGCGGAAGCTGGGTTCAGATAGCCAACTCATGGTAGACTCAGCCTTCCATCCTTCTGAGGTCAGTAAAATGAGTACCCAGTTTCCTGGGGGTAAAGTGTAGATGACTGGGAAAGGCAATGGCAAACCACCCCGTCAAAGTCTGTCAAAAAATGTTGTGATGTGATGTCCCCCCATGGGTCAATAATGACTTGGTGCTTGCAAAGAGGACTACCTTTATCTTTATTCTGGAGGTCTTTCATTCATAGGGACACCATATGTTGGAACTGACTTTATGGTACATGACACACACACGCTGTACCATTTTCTTTCATTTACAATTGCCTTTCAGAGCAAAAATAATTCACATAAAACACATATATTTTACATATGCTAGTTTCATACAATATTATCCAATATACAGAATTTCCTGGTGGTGCCTGGTCTTGTTTAATTGGTTACCATTTCTAAGCAGGCAACAGTTCTTTTATGTGTGCACCTGAAGATCATTAATAGACTACCCAACTAATTAAGAAGAGAGAGCTCTTTGAAAAGAAATCTTTAGAAGAATCTAGCAATCACCAAATCCCTGTTAACGTTACACTAAATTCTTGCACAACCTGCATATAGATGCATGCACTAGAAAAAGCCAACACATGTTCATTTTACAAATGAAATTGGGGACCAGTACCGGGATAAATGTGGGGTTTGCATCACATGTTTAGTTGTACATGTGTTGACTGTAACGTGAGAATTACTCAACACAGAGGTAAAGAACAAGTGTTCACTGTACATGGATTGTATGGGCGCAGTGGCATAGCATGGGGGGCAGGGGGCGGCCACCCTGGGTGCAAAATTTTGAGGGGGTGCCATGTCCATGCCCCCCCAGGAGTGCCCCTTCACCACTGCCACCTGCCTCAGCACACAGCAAGCTGGGTGCCCCAGCAGTGCGGCAGATGGCATGGCAGATGGCCCACCTCCCTGCCCCTTTGCTGGCACTGCTGCCCACCTCAGTGCCCAGCAAGTCAGGCACCCGGTGGTGCAGCAGATAGCGCGGTAGGTGGCTCACCTCCCCGCTTGTCTCCCCTGCCCCTTACCTCTTTGCTGCAGCCACCCACACCACTGCTGTCAGCTTGGTCCCAGTGGCAATGCAGGTAGCTGCAGCAAAATGGTAAGGGGTGGTGAGCATCCCGAACCGCGGGAGTGCTCCTGTGCGATGATGTTACTTCTTGCAAGTTATGTCATTGCTTAGGGGGCAGAGCACGTGCATGCTTCACACATGTGCACACGGGCCTAGGAGTGCCACCTCCTGCCCCGGGCACCTCTGGACCACGCTACACCACTGTATGGGCATTCACTTTAACTTGTGAACAAAGCTTATGAAACAGACTAGGATTTTCACTTACCAAGAAGCTCATGTGTTCCCATATGCTTTAATACTACTTTTGTATTTCGGCATTAAACTACTCCCACGCTCCAGCTGCAGCACGTGGAGTGGGAGTAGAAGAATTTTGATGCAGAAATTTTAACACACTCTAAATTGCAATGAAGATTCATATGCATTTGAGCCCAAGGAGAAACCTCTTCTTACATTTTTCTCCAGTCTAGATTTTTTTTTCCTGTTGCAATCCTCTGCCTACAATATTTTTCTCTTGGAAAGATTCCTTATAAGTATCACAACTTCCTCATCTTGTAGCTCACTGTCAGCGCAGCTAATACCAACATTTAGACTCACATAGGAAATAAACAACAACAGACTCTTACTTTGAGTTTAGGTATTTGACTGCCCACATCTCCCAGTCCTTTCACTTGGTAACTAAGCACATACTCCAGATAGTCACTAATTTATACATAAAATTTAAGTCAGAGTTCATATAAACAGAAAACTAGTCTTGAAGGAGGCCCTAGGCCATTTTTTCAGAGGCCATTTGCTCCAACTTTGGAGCTTTTTCCCCCCCTGCTGCCCCACAGCATTGTGATTAGACATGGGCACGAACCCAAAAAAATTAATGATCCAGAGGATTGTGGTTTGGTGCAGACCATGATCCCAAATTCCCGAACAGCAACGAACATCTCCTGTTCCCGAACTGAACCGTGGATCGTGGAGGCCAAAGCGGAGGAGCGCCCCACTGTTCCCTTCCCAGCGATACAGGAACAGTGGGTGATGCTGGTGGCTGCTGGGCCTGGCAGGCATGGGGAGGAGGCGGGGGGGGGGTCTCGCTGCTTGCTGGCAGCACCCCCCATGTGCCCGCCCGCCAGGCCAAAGTGGAGCGCCTTGGTATTCCCACCAAGGGCAGGAACATGGTTGAGGCTGGTGGCAGCCAAGCCTGGTGGGCTTCCATTGGGATTTCCAGGGCAACAGAAGGAGGGCAAACAGAGCTCAGGCATTCCCCTGGCTCCATTGCCAGGGGAATAGATTGCTGGCGCCTGAGTGTCTGGATTCCCGAACCGAGCCTGAACGCCACGATCCAGGCCTCTCCCGACCACTGGATCATTGGCCATGGATGATCACGATCCACCGGGTCACGATCGTGCGATCACCATTTTCATGGGTTTTTGTGGTTCATAATGCAGTTCGTGCCCATCTCTAATAGTGATACATTTATGTACCCCTTTGGGTTTCTCTGGCTTTTCTATGACCTTTTCCAAACTTGCTTTGTTTTGGAATGACTGCAGCAAACCCCTGCTGGTTGGATAGGCATTGGGGGAATTCCTGGTCCTGCCCACACAGCAGTCATTTTCGCTATACCAGTCTTCATAGCGCTCTTTTCCTCCCCCCACCATTAGGGGCATTTTATTTTTTAATCGGCAATTAAATATCCATATAACCTTATAACAATTAGTATATCAGGATTGCAGAAATCACAGCTTTCATTGTCTTTTTAAAAAGAAAGTCTCTTAGCCCCTTTCGTTGCAGAGATATATGGGCAAAGGCTGTGAAGTTTCTGCAATGAAAGGGGCTGGAGACTTACTTTTTTTTAAAAAAAGGTACAAGCTGGTAATTCAACAAACCTGAAGCACAGATTATTTATATGCAGTGCTTTTTTTCTAAAAAAAAAATGTTTCGGGGTACTCTCAGTTGGAGTTGGTTTAGCAGAAATCCCAACATTTTAAAATTTTTACTTTCTCCCAATGGATTCACAAAATGTTTAGGGGTATGCATACTCCTGTGTACCCCCAGGGAAAAAAGCACTGATTATATGATATACCAATATTTACTTGCCGATCTTTAAAAAAAACCCTAAAAAACTTTTTGTGGTGGGGGGTGGCCATGACCAAGAGACTGGAGTAGGAAAACTATGCGGAAACCTGCCATGTGGGATACATATTAATGCTGTGCTGTATTGGCACAGCAGCAATGGAGAAACTACATAAAATTGTCATAGCTGGGGAAAACACTCTACTCTGCTATAGTGTTTATGGTTGCCTGGTGTCCCATTTTCACCCAGACTGTCCGATATTTTGGGGGACTCTCAGGGGAAAACGTTCCCTCAAAACTGGACACCTGGCTCCTTCCTTTCCCCCTCCCCTCTCCCCTCCTGCAACTGCATGCCAGCGCCACCAGCAGCCCAGAGAAGCAGCCAGTTAACCTGGGTGGCCTCCTGAGGCAACACACCACTGCCCAGGTGTGGCCAACCAGTCCAGCCACCCTGCACGGTGCTAACCAGGAGTGGCGCCTGGAATTGGGGGGAGGATCAACATGTGACATCACTTCCTTTAGTGACATCTTTCATCACACGACTCCAGGAGCTCATAAACACGTCATGTAAAAAAAAAAGTAAGTTCCCCTACCTCTCTCCAGGGTCTAGTATTATTCCGGACTCCATCTGGAAACCCTAATAGTATTAGCATTTTCACTCGTACCCCATGTCATATGTTATGGAACTGTCTCAGTATCAGAATTTTGCATCCACCACTTTCTACTCTTTCAGTAGAATCCATGGTGGAGAAAGTGTAAGCTCTTTTAGAGTGGATATTTTGTAATCCTAAAATATTAGATTTTATAATCTTATTTTTAAAAATCCCCTAATTACACTTCTGGTTTTACCAAAAGCCTATATTTTCAACTGTTTTTATTCTGTATACATGATTTGTTTGTAATAAATAAACAAGAGGGTTTTTTAATTTTAAAAAATTCATAATTATGAAACTAATTCATAATTACAATGATTAATGACAGCATTAATAAAACATATGGCTATACGTCAGCCTGTATTTTGCTATTCTAAAACATTAATAAAACCCATTTCCTTAAAAATAAATGATCTATTTGTCTTCTGTCTTTATGTATAAAATCAGTCACTTTATTCATAGAAACAATATTCCAGAGATTCTAAATAACCAATCCATTATAGATGCTGGTTTTGTTTTTATTCAGGTTTGGAGCTGAGATTATTCTGTTGAAGTCCACATCCAATTCCATTGTTAAAAAACAATCATTTCTAAATATCTGACCTGATTGTATCTTTTAGATAGCCAAACAGAAAAGGAAATGATTCTAATGTAATATTGTAGTGCAGTTCCATGCACACTTACTGGAGAGTAATCCCAATTGAACTCAGTGGGATTTACTTCTGAGTAAACATGCATAGAAAGGGTTACACATCAAGGCATTTGTTTGGTGCACTGGAGTAGCAACATCCAATATTACACGATTTTCAGGAATTCCTCCTTCCTACAAAAACAAGAAGTAAATCATCATACCTCAAAACTAGCCATGCATATATTACATTTAATCTTGAAAGAGCAATACTGAATCTTATTAAAACTTTTTCTAAGACTGAAATACAAGGGGTTGGATTAATGTTCCCTTCCACTACCTGAGGAATCTTCTAGAAGAAGGAGATTTCCTACAATGGAAGATGACACACTAAACAGAAAAGAACCAAAAATTGTAGTCGCTAGGGGTGTGCAAAGGCACACTGTTTCGGGATACCCGAAACGAGAATCTGTTTTGGCAACAGCTAAATCTGAAACAGCAAGCCGTTTCGGGTTTAGCGGTTTAGGTATCGTTTCGGGTTGTTTCGGGTTTCTTTTCGATGGGAAAATGCCTCCATCTTCCCGGACGCCTGGGGGAGGCATTTTCCCACCAAATCAAGCCAAAATTGGTGGGTACCTTCCTCTAACTCCTCTCTAACAACCCCCCAAGTTTCAGACCGATTGGACTTTGGGGGCCATGTTATGGCCCCCCAAACCAGGTCCCCCTATCCTCGCCTAAAAAAGGGAAACATGAACGTATTTTTAGCTTGCTGCTGCTAATCTTCTTCATTATTTCCTATGGGGGAAAAATGAAGAGGCAGGCTTGTCTTGCCAGGGGTGGCATTTTGCATGCAAAATGCCCCCCAACCCTCAGGGGCCCTTCTCCCACCTTTCCTCCCACTCCCCACCAAGGCTCAGCCTGCTCCCACTTGGGGGGGCATTTCATGGCCTCCCCAAGTAGGTGCTCTTTTCTCCACCAATTCCACCTGGGGGAGGCTTGTCTTGCCAGGGGTGGCATTTTGCATGCAAAATGCCCCCCTACCCTCTGGGGCCCTTCTCCCACCTCTACTCCCACTCCCCACCAAGGCTCAGCCTGCTGCCACTTGGGGGGGGCATTTCATGGCCTCCCCAAGTAGGTGATCTCAGCCCCCAAAGTCCACCCCCACACAAACCCAATTCTCCCCCAGCAGCCACACACAGACTCAAATCCCAATTCCCCACATTAGCCCCTCACAGACCCAAATCCACCCCCAGCAGCCCCACACCCATAACCCCAGGAACAGGGCAATTCCGCACAGCCCAGGGGTGCCACAATGGTGGGCAAACTTCTGAGTGCCAACTTTCCCTGGGAAAGAGCACCTGACCTGACACACAGACAACCACCCCCTGACACCCCCACCACCTACAGAGAAGCCTGGCCAGCCTGCTGTACTGTTTCCTATGATGGGAACCAACTGCACATCAAAGAATAAAACACGAACAACACAAAATATTTTTTTAAAAAAAATATTTTCTCACTCTCAAAGTACAAGTAGGCAAAGCATTATGACACATTACACCAGCAGTCCCCCACACAGAAAAATAACATGACTCACTTAACATCAGAGAATCACAAAAACACAATTCCTGTCAAAAACACTTTATTTCTTGAACAGCTTTAGGTTACACAGCAGGGGGGCACACCAAAGGGTATGCCAGAAGTATCTTACACAAAAATAACACAACTCACTTCACATTAAAGAATCACCCGAAAACACAATTGCTTTCAGAAACACTTTATTTCTTTAACTGTTTTAGGTTAAACAGTAGGAGGGCACAACAGGGCATGAAAGCAGCATACTACACAAAATAATATAGCCCACTTCACCTTTTTTGACAGCAATTGTGTTTGAGTGATTCTTTGATGTGAAGTGAGTTGTGTTATTTTTGTGTAGTAGACTGCTTTTATGCCCTGTTGTGCCTTCCTACTGTGTAACCTAAAGCAGTTAAAGAAATAAAGTGCTTTTGACAGCATTTTTTGGGGTGATTCTTTAATGTGAAGTGAGTTGTGTTATTTTTGTGTAAGATACTGCTGCCATGCCCTTTGGTGTGCCCCCCTGCTGTGTAACCTAAAGCTGTTCAAGAAATAAAGTGTTTTTGACAGGAATTGTGTTTTTGTGATTCTCTGATCTTAAGTGAGTCATGTTATTTTTCTGTGTGGGGGACTGCTGGTGTAATGTGTCATAATGCTTTGCCTACTTGTACTTTGAAAGTGAGAAATGTTTTTTAAAAAACTTTGTGTTGTTTGTGTTTTATTCTTTGTTGTCCAGTTGGTTCCCATCATAGAGAACAATGGGGCTGGCTGGCCAGCCATCTCTGTAGGTGGTGGGGGAATTTGAGGGAGGGTGTCTGTGGTTCAGGTGCTCTTTCACAGGGACAAGCTGGCACTCAGAAGTATGTCCACCATTGTGGCATCCCTGGGCTGTGCACATTTGCTCTGGAAAACAGAGTGTTATAGTTCACAGCATAGGAAACAAAGGGAGAAGGCTGGCCAGCCTGTTCCTGGGATTGTGTGGGGCTGCTGGGGCTGGATTTGGGCCTGTGAGGAGCTACTGTGGGGATTTGGATCTCTGTGTGGCAGCTGGGGGAGAATTGGGTATGTGTGGGGCTGTAAGGGGTGGACTTTGGGGGCTGAGAGCACCTACTTTGGGAGGCCATGAAATGCCCCCCTCCAAGTGGGAGCAGGCTGAGCCTTGGGGCTGAGGCTTGGTGGGGGGTGGGAGGAAAGGTAGGAGAAGGGCCCCTGAGGGTTGGAGGCATTTTGCATGCAAAATGCCACCCCTGGCAAGACAAGCCTCTGTTATTTCCCAGCTGGAAATAGTGGAGAAAGGGGAGGAAGAGCACCTACTTTGGGAGGCCCCCCAAGTGGGAGCAGGCTGAGCCTTGGTGGGGGGTGGGAGGAAAGGTAGGAGAAGGGCCCCTGAGGGTTGGGGGCATTTTGAATGCAAAATGCCACCCCTAGCAAGACAAGCCTGCCTCTTCATTTTTCCCCCATAGGAAACATGGAGATCAGCAGCAGCATCCACAACGTAAGAGATCAGCGGCAGCAAGCAAAAACCTTTCCCTTTTAGGCGAGGATAGGGTGACCTGTTTTGGGGGGCCATAACTTGGCCCCCCAAAGTCCAATCTTTCTGAATCTTGGGGGGTTGTTAGAGGGGAGTTAGAGGAAGGTTCTCACCAAGTTTGGCTTGATTTGGTGGGAAAATGCCTTCACCAGGCTTCCGGGAAGCCTGGGGGAGGCTTTTTCCCATTGAAATGCATTACTAAAACAAGCTGAAATACCGAAACGTTTCTGAAATCGCAGTTTCGGATTACCCGAAACGTTTCAGGTTTTCTGAAACGTTTCGGGAAAACCCAAAACAACCCGAAACAGGTTGTTTTTGGTTTTTTTCGGGTATCATATACCCGAATTGCACACCCCTAGTAGTCGCTGTTGTGAAGAACATACTATTAACTGATTTATATTATTAAACAAAAAAGTTGGTAGTATATTGTTGTTATCAATCAACTTCAATGAACAAACAAGAGCATGTCGGAGGGGGGGGAGGGCTGAAGCATGGTTATTGGACTAACAGGTATTCTAATAGCCTACACCCCCAAGGTCTACTAATGTTTTTATTATGCCTCTTTTCTGTCAAGGGTGGTGATTCGAGTTTTTATGTAAGTACCAATTCATGTGAGTTGGCTTCCTGTAGACCTTGCGACCTAATTGAAATTTTTCTTTGCGGATGACCAAGGTATCTAGAAATGGACGTTTACCCTTGATTTCTTTTTCCATGGTAAATCGTATGTTCGGGTGGATATTGTTGAGGTGGTTTAAAAACTCCATCTATTCTTCTTCACCATGGCTCCAAATGATAAAGGTATCATCCATGAACTGGAACCAGACTGTAGGTTTGTGGGGTGCTAATTCTAAAGCTGTTTTTTCAAAATGTTCCATGTAGAAGTTTGCTATAACTAGGCTGAGAGGGCTTCCCATGGCCACCCCATCCATCTGTTCATAGAATTCATTATCCCATTGGAAGTAACTGGTGGTCAGACAATGGTGGAATAAGGTTGTTACATCCTCTGGCAAAATCTGATTAATAAGTGTGATTGTGTCTTTTACCGGAACCTTAGTAAAAAGGGATACAACATCAAAACTGATGAGCATGTCCTGTGGATTGAGTTTCAGAGGACTGATTTTGTTGATGAAATGTGCTGTATCTTTGATGTAGGACGTGGTTTTTCCAATGTGGTTCTGTAGAAGATTGGCCAGATGTTTAGTTAATTCATGTGCCAGTGAACCAATGGCACTCATGATGGGTCGGAGTGGCACTGAATCCTTATGAATTTTAGGGAGTCCATATAGTCGTGGTGCCATTGGTGCCATAGGGTTGGTTTATATACAAAATGTGTATATAAACCAAAATGTATGTAACCTCCCAGCCACAGCCTGTTCTTGTCCTTCACAATTAGTTCCTTGCAGACTTTTATTAATGAGTAAAGTTCATAAGGAGCCCTCAGTCATAGATCGTCACTGAGCACCAGGGTTGACTGCCCACTGTGTCCTTTGGATGATAGCAAAGCAGATGTGTTCCCCATTCCAATGTGGGTACTGCCCATGGAGGGCCTATTTATTAATTTTATTTAGGAAATCTGTATGCTGCCTCTCCACACTTGTCCAAGGCAGCACAAAACTAAAGCTATAAAACAGAACCAATGAAGACAGCAAAACAAGATGAATCAAGAGAATTTCTCTTAATAATGGGTAGGCAATGGAGATGTGCATTTAGGGATTCACAGCTAGCCCACATGTGATGTGATACGACCCTCTTTCCAACCTGCAACATTATTGACCGACTGATGTTTCCTAACTGTCCTAAAGGCAGCTCCACTTAAAAAGAACTACTGTATTCTACCCAGGATGTGATAAGAGCGTGGATCACTATGGACAGAACATGCTTTTGGAGGAAGGACCATAAGTGATGTATCAACCAAAACTGACAAAAAGCATCATGTATCACAGAGGAAACCTGAGCCTTCAACCAGGATCCAGCAGCACCCCTCAAGCTAGAAACCTACTCTTGAGGGGGAGGGCATAGCTCCTTTTAAGACAGCCTGATTTCTCAGGACTCTGGGAGTTTTGTTAATGACTAATAGGATCTCAACCTCTTCTGGACTGAGCTTAAGGTTTTTTTGTCCTTCACCCATTTATCACCTTCTTCAGGCACCTGTTCAGGACTTCCATAGGCCCTCATGATTCAGATGTTAAGAAGAAACAGAGCTGCATGTCAACCACATATTGATGATACCATATTCTAAAATCACTGGACAAGGACAATATAGAAATCTGCATGAGGACAATATAGAAACCTATTGAACTCTATAGCAAATTGCAACAGAATTTAACAGCTGTTCCCCAGCACCATCTTCTGGACTCATGTCACTGAAGCTTGGTGCCCACCCCCCCAATTAAGCCAGCTCCCAAAAGGTTACCAGGGTTGATTGTTTTGAAAGCCATCAACAAGTCCAAGATAATTCTATACTTCTGATTCTAGCCCACTTTTTGAGAGTAAACAATGGCATAGATGTGCCTTTAGTAAATGCATGCCACTGCTACATGGAGTGTATTTTTTACACAGGTAAGTTTCATCATGGAGGGAAAGGACACGCATATGCTTCCGTGCAAAGAGATAAGAGACTGGCATCTCAGGATAAGGCATGTTCCAGACAGCTCAAAAATGATAAAGTCTAATCATATGATGAAAAGAGCAAGAGTCCAGTAGCATCTATAAGACTAACAAAATTTGTAGTAGGGTATGAACTTTCATCAGTCATAGCTCACTTCTTTTCATGAGTCTACAGCTCACTGTAACTCATGAAAGCTCATACCCTACCACTAATTTTGTTAGTCTTACAAGTGCTACTAGACTCTTGTTCTTTTCCACTGCTGCAGACAGACTAACACAGCTACCCATCTTGATCCAATTATAAGATGATACTATTGACCTATTTTATTGCATGTCTGAAGGACAGGACAGTACACTATATACAGTTCCTAGGGAAGACGGTTAGTTCTGTATGTAACACACTGTCCCCATTTTCATTTGGTGCTTTCCTTACCTGTTATTTTATTTCACCTATACTCTTCTGAGAGTAACTAAAACAGCGTTACAACTATGGGCACAATCAAAGTACAAACTTTCCTTATGTTGTTAAGATTATTGATTTAATAAGCAGCCAAAATTAACCTATGATTGATTTCACTGAAGGGCTCTTAGATATTTCCATCTTCCCTTTGTCATTAATTCAACACTTAGCCCAAAGTAGATTTATTTCTTGATCTCAAGCCTGAAAGAAAACATTAACAGGTGGGACAACTAAGGAAATTCTTTTAAAAGTATTTTCCCTAGCACATCCTCCCACCCCTCAAATTTTATTAGCTTGCCTGAACAGTACACTTCATATTTTTATTGAACTATTAAGATACTTTACAGAAGCTCTCTAGACCTCCATAGCCAATAAAAAAAGAAATGCTGCTACTGAGTGATTTTAATAACTTACTGGCGCGGTGTCATAAAGATGGTTAAGGAGTGTTAAAAATGGAGATAAAAGGTACTTTTGGGTACAATGACAGAAAAAATATTCTTGTTGACATTATGCAATGGGCACTTACTTCTGATTTACTCTGGTTTATTCTGTGCTTTAAAATAGAGTCAGATCTTCTGCTCAGGACAATTTTAGGCTTGAAGAATGCCCTTATGCAAGCATCCATATATGTGAAGTGCTATTATATGCACTTACCATACTTAGAAGATTGGGTAGACTGTCTCCTCCTTGGCCTCACTGTTGTAACACAAGAAGAACTATCAATTGGGATAATATATACTGACAACCAGATTTCCTGCCAGATATCCTTGATTGTAGCAATCATGGTTAGGCTTCTTAAATTACATTTTAGTGTAATTTAGTTCATAACAAATTAGGGTTGCCAGTTCCAAGTTGGGAAATTCCTGAAGATTTGGGGGTGGAGCCTGGAGACAAGCATGGTTTGGGGAGGGGCCTCAGAATGGTATGATGCCATAGAGTCCACCCTCCAAAGCAGCCATTTTCTCCAGGGGAACTTATCTCTGTCACCTGGAGATCAGTTGTAATTCCGGAAGATCTCCAACCACTACCTGGAGGCTGGCAACTCTATAACAAATATTTATTTTATTGCACTTGTATTCAGCTCTCCTTGTAAAACAGGCTCAGAATGGATCACATCAAAAATATAAAACAGGGTACCAAAGTAATTAAAAACAATTTAAGTTGATAAAACAGCTGTATTCTTATTGCACAATCCCTCAGCAATCAAGAAGCTGTGGGGTGGGGTGGCGAGCGGCTTGATGTTCAGCAAACTGGGGGGGGCATGTCTCCCTCTGGCAGAAGGCTGTTTGAGAGGGGGGCTGCTTGCTTCAACCACAATATGCCTGGCAGAACACTTCTGTCTTACAGGCCTAGCAAAAAGACAGTAGATCCTGCCGGGCCTGTGTTTCTACAGATAGAGATTTCCACCAGGTCAGTGCCAGAGCCAAAAAAGCCCTGGCCCTGGTTGAGGCGAGGAACACCTCCTTGGGGCCAGGGACCACCAGCATAACAAACAAGCCCTTTTCTCACAAGCAGTTACAAATTAGAATCACTAAACAAGGGGTAAAATGTATTCTTCTACTTAGGCTGCCAGCCTCCAGGTAGTGGCTGGAGATCTCCCAGAATTACAACTGGTTTCCAGCTCACAGAGATCAGTTCACCTGGAGAAAATGACTAATTTTGGGGGTGGATTGTATGGAAATATGCCATGTCAAGGTCCCTTCCCTCCCCAAACCCTACTTTTTCCTGGTTTCTCCAGGTTTCACTGCCCAGATCTCGAGGAATTTCCCAACTTGGAGCTGGCAACCCTACTTCTACTACTTTTTAACTAACCAAAGTATGCATCTTGGGGGAAAATATTAAACTGTGATAAACTATGCCCTGTCATTTTGGGGGAGGGGTATTCACTTTTTTCTCCTTTGATTGAAACAATTTCTCCTCCTTGCCTTCAATAATCCTGAGGCTTTTTTTTCTCCCATACCCTCCTTACCAGCAGCATACAAAAGTAATTGGCTTTCAGCAATGGTTGACTGCCCTCCATTTGTTATGTTTCTCAGATTTGTTAGGGGACAGATCTGCCAAAGCAAGGTAAAAACCTCCTTGCCCTCTTCTGTTTTCAGCTTTATCTTATGCTGAATTCCACACAGACATGTTAATAACTCAATTACTACATCATCAATAAAGGGAATATATGTATAAAATAGGCATGAAAGATCTCCAGCATCATAGACAGAATTTTTGATAGTGCTGTATGTCACCTCAAACACAATGCTTTAACTAGGGTTGCGGGGTCCCCTGGGGGGCAAACCGGGGGGCTGGAGGTAGGTGGGGTTACTTACCGCACCTGTTCCCACCCCCAGGTCCTGATGATCTAAAAATTGGCTCAAAATTTAGGTTTGGGGGCTAGTTTTAGAGAATCACCCCCACCCCCCAAGCATGACCTGTTGCTTCCATGCGGCATAAGAAATGACACCATTTTCTCCATTGCAATGGGTGGGTGCATGTACACTTTGTGCATGAGCCTCAGGCCTGCCTCTAGACTGTCCAAGTGTAAGGAAAATGGTGGCAGGGGCTGGTGGAGGCTGAGGCAGAGGTCACCCACTATGGAAAGGGATCTGGCAGGCCTGGCTTTAACACAGACAGTTCTCATAAAGGGTGTAACTAGGGCTGCCCATTCCAGCTTGGGAAATTTCTGGAGGTTTGAGGAGTGCTACCGGGAGAGGATGGAGTTAGGGTGGGGGGAGATCAGCAGGGAAGTAGTGCCATAGAGGCCACCCTCCAAAGCTGCCATTTTCTCCAGGGGAAACGATCTCTGTAGTGAATGACAAGTAAAATGGCAGGATTTCACTTAACCACGAGGAGCTACCTTTTCTTTTTCTTTCTCCTAAAGGCTGGTCATGGTTCAAATAGGGTAATAAACTAATCTTTTTGTCATTGAGAAATGGTGTGGAGGTACTTTTATGGCTAGTCACAATCATTTCAATTGCTAATGGGTTGGACCGGGGGGGGGGGGGGAGAGACCAAATTATCTTTCTAACACATACTTCTCCTTTATTTGCTGTATTTACTAGTAAAGTCCTTCTCATTAAGCAAGTTGTACACTCCAGGTAGTCACAACTGTGTGCATTTCTGTGTGATAATATGCTCTCTTTATTGTTGACATGGTAACATTTTGTCTGAATTAAAAAAGCAATTTGAAAGAAAATTGTTACCTTAATGCAGTGCTTTCTCTGCCTCCCCCCTTTTCGGTTGGAGCACCAATTAAATAGTACACACTGAAGATTTGTGCCAGCAGGTATTGTGAATTGCATTCATGTAAAGCTAATACATAAGCAAGAATAATGGCGGCAATTCATGCAGTGACTGTATTGCCTTTGATATAATTGGTTGTGGCTATACAGAAAAGTAATTCCTCTTTCTTTTGAGGCAGCCACATCTACTTTCAATTTTATTTTCAATTTCTCCACAGATAATGACCTAAGAAAAATTTGTTCTGAAATCTTGCTTGTTTAGTTTATTTTTTGACCAAGCCATTAACGTCTTTTCACTTGGCAAATGCATTCTTTTTTTTAAAAAAAGTTTATTAAAAAATAGAAGGATCCTGTTATCTATACTGATTAAACTAAGCATAATATGTAATGACTCTTCTTAGCATATTTACTTCTTCAAAAAAATTCTATCCTGCCTTTCTATTTAGAAAGTCTACAAGACTAATAAACATAATATAAACAAGTAAAACAAAACAAATACCATAACAGTATGGTTAAAAATAAAAAAGAGCATAAAGCAGTGTTAGGTAGTGGTTAGGGTGTTGTACCAGGACAAAGGAGACTTGAATTCAAATCTGCACTCAGTCCATGCAATTCACCATTCAGGACTGAGTGCAGTTTATCTATGATGAGATGACTATACTCATTTGATAATATGTTTGAGTTATACAGCTGTCAGGTTAATAAGGACAAGAGGATAACGGTGGGTCCTGAATTCCCAAACCTACTTTGCAATTAGGCAGAGAAATGCAGGTTTTGCATCTATTTGGGGTTTATTCAAATCTGCGTAGCATAGCCCTATCATTTCCCTAGTGACCCCTCCCCCCCAAAATAACCTATACTTCCTTTCACTCTGATTCAGAATATTCTTAAAACAGCACCTAGTTAATACTGAAATGTACTAAGGGAATTATTCTGCTCATATATCATAAGTTGAATTTAATAACCACTTTAGACAATCCAATTGCTCTACGAGACAATGCAATTGTGCCTACTGGCTTGATATAAATCTGGACCACTTTCTGAAAACAATAACACTTGTCAGAAATTTTGTTTGTTTTTTAATCAACCTCTTATTTCATATCACTAATTACAAAAGCATGAAATAGAACATTTTCTGCTTCCCACCCTACTTATGTTCCAAAGGATTGATTATTTTTCCTTTTCCAAATCCTTCTTTGACAATTTTCTTCCCTGTGCTACATTCAAAATTTAAGTAGCACCTAGAAAGACCCCAGTTTTGCAGAAGTACTATGCAAATGCCCACCATACTGAATGAGATGCACACAGATAGGGGTGGGATCACATGTATAGCAATGACCCTGTGTGTGCAGTTCATTACTGTTCACAAAGACATATGAAATCAACTTGATATCCCCCAAAAGTGAAGACTTGAGATGAAAGGTAGTTTTTGTGCCCACTGGAAAAATATCTTTGGAGGTTGCCAGCTGGGGGGTTAAGAAATTCCTTAGGATTTGTGGGTGAAACCTCCAGAGGACAGGGTTTGGAAAGGGGAGCAGAGTAAAATGCCATACAAAGTATAACACCCTTCAAAGCTGCTTTTTTCTCCATGGAAATTTATCTCTGTAGTCTGGAGATCAGTAGCAATTCTGGGAGATCTCCAGACCCCATCTGGAGGTTGGCAACCCTGGCTGAATTACATATGGCAAAAGTACAATCAGAATTATGAAAGAATGCCACACGCAATGCACTCCAAAGACAAATCCAAAAAACAAAAGCCATCAATACCATGCAAAACTAAACAAAAAAGTGTGAAAGATTATGGGGTGGATAGAGAAAGGTTTCATGCCAATATTTTACTTTGGACCAGCATAGTTACCTGCAACCTCTCTCCAAAGTCACATATAGTAACTCCCATATACATGTTCTATTTATTTAAAATATGTATAGCCCATTGCTCAGTGTAGCATTCTGGGAGCAATTTATGAGAAGTTAAAAAAAGAAACAGGACTAAAACCAAGTAACAAAATAAGCAGTTACTCATAAAGAAATTATAAAAGTTAAAAATGACAATATATTTTCTCCACAAAAGTGATATCTTAAAAAAATATTTAGCTGAACACAAAAAATATTAAATCATGTAAGAACATTTAACTGTTGTTTCAGTATGTGGAAGAAACAAAACTAAAATGAAGCTGAAATTTTAGAGCTGCCATAATACTTGTTCCACCTCTTTCCATGTTCAAGGATATTTGCCAGTATCCATGTTTAATTGTGGCATGAGCAATGGAAAATGTGGATTGCCATCAGGGGATGGGATGGACATTGCTTAAAGTGTTCTGTAGCCATGGGCACTCCAATCCCATCCCTGCAAACCCTGATAGGCAGTTCAGATGGCCAACCCCTTGTACACTGGGCCAATGTCAACTGGTGGCTCTAACTCTATTGAATGGGAGTTTCCTGGGGCCCTCAGATTGGAGAGGGTATAACTCCAAGATACCTATTGCAACTTTGACCAAACTTGGGTGCTGGCTGGAGGAGAGCCTGCTAAACACTCCCTGGGAATATGGGCTCTCTAAGTCCAACGGGGGCCATTCTGACACCCACGAACCATGAACCTCAAACCGGTTCATCAGCGGGAAAAGTTTGTTGCAGTTCACTGGTTCGAGTTCGTTGTCAGCACCGAACCATGAACCACTGGTTCGTTAAATTTTTTTGGTTTGTGCCCATGTCTAGTTGTGACTCTCCCCTAAAGGTGAGCACGAACTGAAAAAAATGAACTGCACGGTCCGTGGTTTGTTCCTTTTCACGAACCGCGAACTTTCACAAACTTGCCCCAGTTCGCAAACCGGTTCGTTCAATTCATAGCCTGTCACTTCCACAGCCCCTAGAATGGCCCCTTTCATACTCAGATATGCCAAAATTGCAGAGAGCCTTCAGCAGGCTCTCCTCCAGCCACCCTCCTACTGAGACTGTTTGAGCCTCCTAGTTTGGCAAGGATTGCCTTTCGAACCTCCGAGTTATAGACCCTCAAAGTGGGTGCCCCAAGGAAAGTCCCATTAAATATAATAGGAGCCACCAATGCCAATTGACCTATATTGGCTCCATTGGAATACATTGCAGGCAGCACCAAAAAGTTACAAGATGGTCTTTGAGAATCTTCATCTGAGAACAGAATGATGGCCACCAGACATGGGTTATGATGGTGGTCACCCCCTCCATGTGGGCCAGGGAGGCAGTCAAGGACCCTCCACCCTTCTTTCCCCTGGGGGTGATGGGTTCCTGCCATGGGGAGTGGACCCCAGCACCCCCCATTGTGCCTGGGGGGTGGCCACTTTGAAGGTAAGGTGGGATTTGTTGGACCAGACTGCCTCCCTTCGGTCCTATGGGGTCCACAGTCTCTGGTGGTAAGGGGTGGCGCGCAGCAACCCCCCTTGTGCCCTAACAAGCAGCCACCATGTCTGAAGCCATTAAAAAGCATAAAGTATCTGGAATTGAGACACTTGGCCTGACATTTCTCATAAAATACCATATAGCATGAATGTACAATATATACAATGGATAGAATGTAATCAAGCAGATGTGCTTCAAATAAAAAGAACTCCATGCTAGCTGGCTCTACAGGTGTCTCTGCGTCAAACAATCTAAGTATGACCATCACACAGTATAAACATTAGTCTTTCATTGAGAACAAATATGCCTGTAACCTGTTAGAACATCTGCACTACTCATTTACCCTTCAGGGATTAGCCCATCTGTGGCATTCCTTCATGCAGCAAGCATACTTTAAAAAAAAACCCTAAATATCCCCCATAATTTATTTCCCCAGACAGTATTGGTGATTTGCAATGCTTGAGGCTGTCTCCTTGTTTACAGATACATATTTTTGTCCACCCAGGAATTAAATTCTAATTCAAATGAAGCAAATTTCCTTGCTTTTATCAGTACAAGCATGACACCTGTTCCTTTACCAGACATACATATTTTATTTCCTTACAAAACTGCTGAGACAAATTTCCCAAGTAATCTCTCATTCTCTTTTGTTACTAATGTGTATTCAGCAACTGCTATCGACTATCTGGGGTGGGTGGGTGGGGGTGGGTTATACTACATTATTTTTCAGTAGTTTTGTTAGGCTTGCAGGAACAGGGACTTCTAACATTTATTCTTAATCTTTTCTAAGAAGAAATTACAATTTTTGTATACCATCAAAGAAGTTATTTCCACCAAAGCCTAACAGGAATTTTAACAATGCACTATCAGAAGCAAGAAAACAATTTATGATAATTTATGGCAATTAGGACCATTTCATAGTTCATTCAAGCATGCATATGGATTACCTGATCTAGAAAGCTGACAGTGCAACCCCTAAGCAGAATTATACCCATCTAAACCAATTAACTTAAAGAGAGTTAGAAACATGTGACTCTGTTTAGGATTGCACTGTCAGAATATCCTCCACCTTAAAAGCAAGAATTCTAAAGGAGTAAAATGGACACTATTCTTCCAATTTTATGTCCATTTAGCAAAGGTGTGCTCCCCCTAGCCTGCCAGATGCTGGGATGTGTATGTAGAAGCATATTTCATCTGTGGCAGATAAAGGAATGGTTCACTTAAAATATCTAATCCGAAAAATGGAAAAGTGCTGACTGAGCAGACTACCCTCAGTTCTTCAAATCAGGAAGTTTTAGACAGCGATGTGGAGCCCACAAGAATAATAATGTGACAGCTGATAAATTACACAATTCTTGGTGTGCCAAAGAAAATGGCAGCTGTTCACATGGAGGCAAAGAAGAACACTCAAAACTGTATTGCTGAAATCCTTTACAGCCTAATAAAACTAGGCATGCTTTCCTACATTCACAGAATCATAGAAATGGGAATGTCAGCAACTTTCTAAGCAGGTCTGCTCAGAATTGTATTCAGGTTTATTCAGGGGACCTTGTTCCCACAAAAGTTTTTTTTCAGATTGAACTGTTTACAAACAGGTGTATCATATAGGTGTGCTTTATCAGAGAGATGTTCCCTCTTTCTTGCAAATCAAAAATAGGACAGTCAACTCAGGTTCCTGCTTTTAGGTTCACACAGTAGAGACAGGTATGTTCAAAGCAACACCCATTTATTAACAACAAGATACAGGGATGGGAGCAACAAGTTTCAGGATACTGGAGCTCATAAAATTCTTACTAACAGAACTAAAGCATAGGGACTCCAGCCCTTAAGACTAAACCAACACATACAAATATCAGAGCAGGGAACAGGCCATTCCACACAATAAATAGACCAAAATCAGGGGACTGGGATTGCATGCAGATCCCAGGAATGCCTACATCTGGGATCATCTATTGTGTAAAATGGTCCTTTTAAGCCCCAATGTATATAAATCAAACATTATTATTAATGTTATAAACTGTATAATGTTGGAGGTACAGTTGGCACTGGAGATGCAGGAACTCTTTTTTAATTTTTTTTTTATTTTTAATTTCTAACATAAAAAACTACAAAAAACTACAGAAATATAAAGGAAAAAAGGGGACTGGGGAAAAGGGAAGAGCAACATATAAACAGAAAACACACACTACATCTACATGTCTTGTATTCCCTTCATACTGCAATTTTTCTTTAAAGTTAACTTTCTAATATGCTATCAGATTGGTAGATCTTATAAAATACAGACTACATTCAGGATCAGGTCTTCTTCCCCCCCCCCCCCTGCGTCTCGGTCTTAGTTCTCTCTGCGCAGCTACAATAGCTGCGCTCGTTCCCTCCTCCCCCCCCCCACTCTCCCCTTCAGGCTTTGAACTTTCTTCTTGCTGGAACTCCTGATGTTTAAACAAAAAGTCTCTCAGCTGTATTTCCGATGTTAACTTGTAGGTTTGATCCTTGTATCTGAACCAGATGCCTTCCGGAAACAACCATTGGTATTTTACTTCACATTTCCTCAGGAAAGCCGCAAGTCTTTTATATTTAAATCTTCTTTTACGAGCCAAAAATGGAACATCCTTCAATATCTTAACCTTATTGCCCAGATAGTCCAAGTCCACATTATACGAATTATATAAGATGGTGTCCCGAGTCTTCTTAGATGAAAAGTCAATAATAATCTCGCGAGGCAGCTGACGCTTCATTGCATATTTTGAAGATGTCCGACGGACTTCCAGAATATCGCTTTTTAACTCTTCTTTAGTTGCCTTAGCGAATGATGCCAAAAGTTCCGACACCAAATCTTTTAAATTTTCACTTTGCTCCTCTTTTACATTCTGAAGACGCAGTACCGTTTGGGCACGGTCCACTTGTAATCCTATTATTTGATTCTCCAAGAGCTTCACTTCTTTACTTGTTGCTTTCATGAGTACTACATTTTCGCGTGCAGACTGCTCTGCTCCGGACGCTGTTTCTTTAATGGTTTTCACTTCGCTTTCCACTGTATCAACCTTTTGCCCCATTTCATTTAACTTTGCTACAAAGGGCTGCATAGCTTCAAAGACCGCTCGTCTGACCATCTCTTCCAGGGTTTTCCCCTTCCCCTGTAACATCGCCATCACCGATTTACTTATCGCAGGGCTCTGCTTTTTCATCGCCATCTTAGGGGGGGGGCGCCAGCCAAGTTCCGAAACTCCGTGGAGGGGAAGAAATCCACGCCTTCTTAGCTTCAACTCCCACCAATCCTTCTCATACGTTTAGAAATCAGAAGGGATTCGCTTACTTACAGGTTTTCACCTTAAATCTGCTTACTGCCGTTCTCCATGGCCCAGCGGCACGCGATGTGCTGCGCAAGTCTGCCGGCCTCCGTTGGAGCAAACGGGCAATTTACCCCCTGCATTGCTTTCAGGGGGTTCTTCCCGCTGTGCTCCGGACCCTGACCCCCTCACTGGGAGTCCTGGGGGTTAACCCTCGCAGGTCAACCGCCCGATCAGGCTGCTCGGACGTTTCCTCCCGGACCTGCGGAGAGGAGCGTCCGACATGGCCGGGAAAACGAAACCGAAATCGAGATGCAGGAACTCTAATGGGCAAAACTATTGTCAAATCATCAAAATTTTCTACAACTTGACTAAAATTTCTGCTTCCTTTAGCCTGAAAAAGAAATTTCACAGCAGGACAATGGGTGGCATGATTAAAATTAAAACAGTCAGCTGTTTAAGACCAGAAGACTATATAGAGCAAAAGGGACTGTGGGGGGAAAGCAGTTTGTTAGCCCAAATGCCATTATAGCTTAACATTACTGATCTGATTTTGAAGACATGTGGGGCATTAGGCAGCACATCTTCATCTGTAACTTTAATCCAACCTGCATTCAAATTCTCTTGAAGTAAGGATCACTGTTAAGTGCTGCCTAAAGAGCTGCCCAGATATCTAAAAACAACCACATTTTATTTTTTTTTAGACGAACGTACAAGCAACCTTAGAAGAGGATCCGTATTGGATCAAAGCAGTGGTCTATCCAGCATCCTATTGCCTGCAATAAACAATCCAATGCATCAGAACACAGAAACCAACGCTTCAATCAGTTGTTTTTTTCCTCAGCGTCTGACATTCCCTTCTTTGGAACATGGAGACTTGGGTGAACCAGTAATTTCCTTGCCTTCCCTGCAGCCTCGAATGTCCCTTGAATGCTGTTCCTAGGGGATAAGGGACCTCCAGGAATAACATGAAGGAGAAGGCCAAGACAAGAGGGGGGAATTGGCAACAAATCCACCCACAGAAATCTTCTGATGGATCAAAGCCAAAGGATCTATTTTCCCAGTAAGGTTATAGCCATTGATAGATTTATCCCTGGAATTTCTCTAATCTCTTTTTCAAACTTTAAGAATCAATGTTCTTATGTTTCATGACTTAAATCTCAATTCCTTTAATAAGTAAATACTGGCTACCTCTTACCTTTCACAACAGGAGCATATTTTATTGAACAGTGCAAAGAGATGAGTGCAGGAAAAAAATTATATTCAAGTGACTCATTCTAGAGTGACTCAGCTACTACCTCCTTCCAAACAATAAGCTTCAGTATACCAATATGCAATACAGTGAAATGCTGGGAAGTTAATTAGAAAGCATATACTTTTGCTGTTATAAGGAAAATTTGATTTAAACAAGGACAGGAATACACTACCCATTATTTTTTTAAAAAACCTGCAGAAGATAAATACTAAAAATAATTGATTTGTAAAAAGATAAAACTACTGTGAATCAACAAAGGGAAAATAAAAACATGAGATAAACAAAATACTAAATACAATATTTCACATTTATAAAACTTTTTTTAAAAAGCCCCAGCCACGAACTTACCAGGGCCAGCATTGTGGAGTCATGTGGCAGGGAGAGGAGCAGGAATGGCATCTTCCTCCTCCGGCTGGCCCCAGTTCGAGCGGCGTGCGTGGAGGCAAGTCGTACCGCACAGTTTGAATGACCCAGCCAGCCAATCGGGGCAGCTGGCTGGGTTATGAGAAGGTGAAAGCTGTTGCCGGACCTGAAGGGTGAAGTTTTGCCTCAGGTTCTCCAACCCTCTAGATATTTGGGGGCTGGCCCGGAATCCAGCAGTCAGCTTCGGAACAGCAATCTCTGCCCACCCTCTGCTTTTCTTCTGGTTATCGATGTCCATCCTGCGGTTTTCATGTTCAAATTAGCTTAGTATTTGTTCTGTATTAGAATAGAGTTGCTTATGTTTTGTTTCCATTTATTCCAGTATATCTGTGCATATCTGAAAGGTGGTTGAGCAAGGGAGGAGGCTCCTTGTTGAAGTCTTTAGTGAGTTAGCCTGTCACAACTTTGTGGTTGGGCACTGGGCACCGATCCCTTGGGGGGGGGGGAACTGGGCCTGCATGCACTGTTTCCCCATAGATGGGGATCCTCATAAAGGATCTTGGACCAGGCATGGCAATGGCAAGCCTAGCTCGGGGGCTGATGGAGCATGCCTGCTTCCAGCTCACGGAGGAGCCACACAGAGGCTACCACCCAGTGTGGCTCCCACATCCGTCATCCCGTGATTTCCCCTTCAGCAGGTGGGCTGAAGAGGTGAGAGGTCATTGGCTGGCAGGCAGGTCAGCCGATGCTGGGATCTGTGCCTTATGCAGCCATCACTCCTTCTGTTCTGTAACCAATAAAAGTTGTGGCCTGTTTTTTCCCCCACAAAGTGTTTGTGTATTTATTCCTGCACAGTGACCCTAGCCGGCTTAACCTGGCACAGCAAACTATACTTATCACAGCATTAATTTCTACTGTGATATGTGCATTTTCTTTTGCATTAATATTATTCAGAAATAAGGTGCTAAAGATTAAAAATGCAGTTCTATACAGTTACACCTTTCTAAATCCAGCTAAGTCAATGAGGATTTCACAGTAATAGGGGTACTTAGCCACAGAGAAAAAGACAAAAATATAGTAGATAATGAAAGACACAATAGTGTAGTAATAAAGTTAGTATAGCTTACCTTCAATCTTCAGTTAAATAATACAACCATAACAACAATAATTGATTTATATACCACCCTTTGGGAAACTTAACACCCACTTGGAGCGGTTTACAATGTACGTTATTATTATCCCGACAACAATCGCCCTGCGAGGTCAGTGCGGCTGAGAGGACTCTGGAAGAGCTGTGACTGACCCAAGGTCACCCAGCTGGCTTAAAGTGGAGAATCAAACCAGGGTCATTTCCCCACAGTCTAAAGATAGCTCAATACTCATGGAAGACTGCTGGCTTCCTTGCATGATTTTATGCCATCTGTTTACAAAACAGAGGCAGCCAGTGACAATGGCACTTTCATGGCTTCCTACCTCTGTTTTGCAAATAGATGGAATCAAAAATTGGGCGAGGAAGCTGGCAGCCTTCCGTGAGTATCGCGCTATTTGCATACTGTGGGGAAATGGCCCTGGTTCTCCAGATTGGTGTGCCAGCTGTTCTCTTTTTTTGGTAACAGATACCTGATCACTGGTCTAGAATTACACACTTGCAACTTTTTAGACCAGTTGGCAGAAAAGGGATAAGGTGCATGGTTTGTTAATAGGGGAATTTTCCATTCTGCCCTTGTCATTATCTGGTGACATTTAGATTGACGGACACTTGGAATCTTCACAAGGGTCTGTGACCCTTCAGATTAGCATAGTCTGCATCCAGAGTGGCCCTTGATGTCTGTTGGACATCACTCTTATACTTGAGATATATTGACAATATTTTTATCATCTGGACACATGCGAAAGAAGTGCTGGAGAAATTTCACCAGGCTTCAGCAACTTAAACCCCAGACCATGAATCTGTTGTGGAACAGCCAGCTCTGAATCCTCTGAGAAAGAGCAGCTGGATTCCATGCCTGTCAGCCACCAGCCAGCTGCAGCTGAGCAGTCAGATATGAAATCTCAGCCAGAAGGCCAGGAGTCTTCCTCTTCCCACCCAGAGCCAACAGTTCAGGTTCAGCCAACTGCCCTATCCCCTCCAGGATCCCCAGACTCATGAGAGCAATGTCGGCGCAGGTACTGAGGAGACTTACAGGCCCAATGCAGATCAGTATGCCTCAGAGCCTAGAACCAGTGGGCTGTTCCAGAGGAAGGAGGGGCTTCATCAGAGAAGACATGAAGCAGCTGTTGCAAGCTGACATAAAACTCGCAGAGCATAAGAACATGAGGGAGGGGCCCTTCAGTGTGACTTCAACACGTTCCCTGAGTTACAGTCTTGTTGCTTGTGCTTATCAGATTATTTCCCTCACAACTGACCTTGGCCTACCTTTGACATCTCTTGTGGATTATGGATTCTGGTTATTCTGCCTCTGGCCCCCTGTCCTGACAGCTGGTTTTTGTTATCATCCAGCATTGCCCTGCAGACACCGACATCTGCCTGAAGCAGAATAGAATCAATCACCACTATACAAGTGCATGATAGAAGCATAAAAACTACCGTATATTGGAAACCAACTCATCTCCAAAGATATCTACATGCCTCCAGCCACCATTTTAAACACACCAAATAATCTATCATCTACAGCCAAACTCTACACTACGGGGAGATAAAGAGAATGGCCGTTTCCGTAATGAAAGCTGAGCAGCACAGAGGGGAAACCCCCACGGAAACCAAACAAAACATCAATCAGTTAATAAACTTTGAAAGTTCTTAAAGTGCCAGTGCAATATACAGTGCAAACTCTTAACATGAAAAGTATCAAATTCATTCAAATTACATTCATGTACAGTAGCATAAACATTCAGATAAACTCTACAGTAGTAGTTGTAAACATTCAGATAAACTCTACAGTAGTAGTTATAGCAGCATAGACAGAAAGTGTCCAGAAGTATGCACAGACTACAGAGGTAAACCCCTCCTAATGACGATGTTCTTGCTGTCCTTTATTCCATATTCTTCCAACAGGGATATATAAGAAGCTAAGACCTTTATCCTCCACGCTCAATCTGGGGCCGGCTGCAAATCACAGATTTCGTGCCCACTTCATCAGGAGCGTGATTTCTATCGTGAAAAAGATTATATCAATTTCTCCCCTCAATATATCAACCTAACCCAATTCTCACTGTTCCCAATTCATTTCCATACTCACATATCCCATCCATTATTCTTATTCACAATCAAGATTGCTAATTAGTCAACCTGGAGTCTGGCTCCTGCCTGTTCTTTAACGCGTACATAGTCCCCTCATTAGACCTTTTTATCTCTACTCCTTGATTGGAGACTCACAACTTAAAGGTACAGGCTTACAAAATACAAGTCAACTATGATGTGCAACTTACAGGTAACAGTTCAGTAACAGCTCATTATTCAAGCCCTTTGGTTTCACACAGTCAAATTTGAATATCCAGTAAGCCTCCCGTTGGAGAAGCCACGATTGTATTCCCTCTCGTTCGCCCTTGGCAGCCACTTCTAAAATAACAATCTTAAGGCTATTAGCTTGGTGCTTTTGCTCCTTAAAGTGCTGAGTCAGTGGTGCTTCTATGACATTGTTCCGAACTCGTGCCATGTGCTCCAATATCCTGACCCTGACAGGTCTGAGCGTGCAACCAATGTAAAACAAGTTGCAGGGGCATTCCAGAGCATAAACCACTCCTTTACTCTGGCAATTGGAAAAATGGCCAAAACTATGCTTAAATCCCCTGATGGAGATCTCTTTACCCTCCACAAACAGATCACAAATCTGGCAGTGCCCACATTTGAAATTCCCCTTAGGGAGGCGGCATAAGTTGGTCTCACTGCAAACATCAGCCCTAACTAATACATCCTTGAGATTCTTAGTTTTACGGAAGCCTACCCTTGGTTTCAATTCACAGCCTTTGATGCTCTCTATAATATTCCAATGGTGGGAGATGATCTTCCTTATCTGATTAGCCCTGGGAGAGAAATCCAAAGCCCAGACTATCCTATCTTCCCGTGCTTTTCTTTCTGATTCAAACAGGGATCTTCTCTCTCTCACTCTTGCTCTCTGCCAAGCACGCTCCACCACTTTCTCTGGGTAATTCCTCCTCAAAAACTGCCTACAGAGGGATCTGCCATCTCTGTCAAAATCCACTGCACAGGACGAATTCCGTTTGATCCTGAGATAGGAGTAGAGATAAAAAGGTCTAATGAGGGGACTATGTACGCGTTAAAGAACAGGCAGGAGCCAGACTCCAGGTTGACTAATTAGCAATCTTGATTGTGAATAAGAATAATGGATGGGATATGTGAGTATGGAAATGAATTGGGAACAGTGAGAATTGGGTTAGGTTGATATATTGAGGGGAGAAATTGATATAATCTTTTTCACGATAGAAATCACGCTCCTGATGAAGTGGGCACGAAATCTGTGATTTGCAGCCGGCCCCAGATTGAGCGTGGAGGATAAAGGTCTTAGCTTCTTATATATCCCTGTTGGAAGAATATGGAATAAAGGACAGCAAGAACATCGTCATTAGGAGGGGTTTACCTCTGTAGTCTGTGCATACTTCTGGACACTTTCTGTTTATGCTGCTATAACTACTACTGTAGAGTTTATCTGAATGTTTACAACTACTACTGTAGAGTTTATCTGAATGTTTATGCTACTGTACATGAATGTAATTTGAATGAATTTGATACTTTTCATGTTAAGAGTTTGCACTGTATATTGCACTGGCACTTTAAGAACTTTCAAAGTTTATTAACTGATTGATGTTTTGTTTGGTTTCCGTGGGGGTTTCCCCTCTGTGCTGCTCAGCTAAACTCTACACTACAGCCACATCCATTTCAATCCCTCTGACAGAGATTCTCAACTGCAGGAATTACAATACCTACCTGATATAGTAAGAAAACAGATCAACAAAGCCAAAATGCTATCAAGGGATAGCCCACTACAAGATAGGCTCAAATGAAACAATAGAGCACCACTAGTGGTCACATACGTTCTCAGGTCAAACCACTTCAATGCATCATTCATCAGTTCAGTCTATGCTGGAGAATGATATTCTACTCTCACAGGCACTGTATGGCAAACTTTTCTTGCCCACAGACAGCCCCCCTAACCTTAAACAACTTCCTACTTACCATAATGCACTCCCTAAAGCACCATTTTTCTCCTACCATCCAGTTGAGCAACGGCAGGAAGGGCCTGCTGTGGGCAGAAGAGTCTTGCACCCAGTGGGAAAATGGCTACCATATGACTGTCAGATGCTCATCAGCAGCTGTTCATCATATGGAAAATATTCTCCAAATTCAGGCTGGCAAAGAGTAATTCACAGCCACCCTTGAGAAGAGAATCTGCTTGACCACACCTGAGGCCAGTCAAGCTATACATGCAGGTTTTAAAGAGTTGGGTCTAGGTTCCCCATACTCAATTCAAGTTCCCTGCAGCCACAGGAGACTCCCTTCACCCCCTCAAGCCATTTCCCTGTGTCAAAATAGCATCGGAAGGAGGTTTTTCCATAGCCTTTTCTGCTCCATGTGCAGTATTCTGTGCACATGGAGCAGTAAAAACAGACGGGGGGGGGGAAACTCCCCTCGTACTGTTTTGATTCAGAGAAATGCCTTGAGGAAGGAGCCTCTCCTCCATGCATGGAGGCATTCTGGGGCTGTTTCAGCTCTCTCTCTCTCTCTCTCTCTCTCTCTCTCTCTCTCTTTTTTAAACAGCCATTCCCCACAGCTCCTGTGTGGCAGTAGGGGACCCAAGTTAGGTCTGGGGAACTCAGGCCCAATTATTTATAAAGAACACCTTAGAGCAGAAAACTAGAAACACATTTAAGTTAAATGATTATCAAAAATATTTTTATCCAAACAGCTAGGCATTAGCAAATCTATAACCAAAATACAGTTACAGTGTTCCAAAGATAAGTCAGTCAGTATCCAATAGACTTGAGCATCAAGTAGATTTAAACAACCCTGTAATTAAGTCTGAATTCTCCAAAGTCCATACAAAATGAACATGGAGGCAAAGCTCTCTTCTTTATATTTCTTCAGGGAAACTCAAAGTCACCAGGGAGCAAGAAGCCAATTCCTGAGCTGGAGGTCCCACAATGGAGATGCCAGGCATGCAGGGAAGGAAATACAGCTATCAACTGCTTAACAGGGCGCAAGCTGAATTCCTGTTTCGTTTAAGCTTTCTCAAGAGCGTTGACAGACAGCTGCAATATATTAGTAAATCATAATAAAGATATAAAGCTCAATCTCTCAGCCCATGCATCATTTAACTAAAATACGACACACCATTTACTTACAGTTCCCAAAGTATGAATAACGTCTCTTCTCTAATCCCACATGGGTACCCAGACACCAGGTGGATCAAATGAATAGAAACGTCTCCTAAATAGCCAAATGACTAGCAAACAGTACAAAAATGTAAAGGTACAGTACACTCTACATAGCAGCATGCGGGCAAAAACATGATGTTTAGAAGTAAAACACATCATAGGTAGCACAACTAGTCCAATATCTGATTCAAGCCTCAAGGGACAGTAGTATCTAATTTAAAAATCCAAAAGGACTCCCTCCGCAGGAATTCTTGTTGTTCATCCCCCACGTAAAGTGTTGTTACTACTTGAAGCACAGAGAATCTAAGTTCCCTAGGCTCTCTATGATGGCTTAAAAAACGTAGCAAGGGTGTTTCAATCATCTTATTTCTAATGCGGGAAATGTGCTCCTGTATATGAATCTTTACTGGTCTAGTTGTACTACCAATATATAAAAGGGTGCAAGGACATTTGATGACATAAACAACATGGGGCGTCTTACAAGTCTTTGAGGGTGATATCTTGCCCATTACTGCCAACTGACAGTGTTCTCCCTTCCATCACTAAGTCACACACATTACACCTCCGGCATTTAAAATGCCCCATTGGTTGCTGCTGTCTAGAAGAAACGCAAAAAAAGTCAGATCTGATTAAAGAATCCCTAAGATTCCTAGTGCGTCTATACCCAACCAATGGTGCTCTTTCACATTCCAGGATGTCACTGACAAGATACCAATGGTGTTTCGCAATTTCAGTAATATCTCTTGCTAATGGGGTATAGTTAATAGACCAGTGAAGAACTGATTGGTCACATCTATTCTTATGTACAAAAAGAGAATCCCTAGGAGTCCATGAAACTCTAGTGGCTGCAGTTGCAATGACATCCCTAGGATACCCCCTCTTGAGAAGATCTTGACTTAATCTGTCCATTGCATCCATATAATCATTGATGTTCGAAGCATTTCTATGTAAACATAAAAACTTCTCCAACTGGCAGATTACATTTAAGGTGTGGGGGATGGAAGGAGTCATAACGTAAGTAGGAATTCCTATCTCTCGGCTTGCAGAAAGGTCATACACTAATGGTATTAGAGGCATTCCTATATGTAATAACATCCAAAAAATAATACTTATTAAATTGCCAAGAATATTGTACATGGGGATTCTTGGAGTTAAGCCATTGTCCCATGGCATCCACAGTATTGCCGTCCCTGTATATGAAATACAGATAATCTATGTATCGTTTAAAGAAAAGGATACTCAAATAAAATGGACTGATGTCAAGATTCAAAATATAAGCTCTTTCCTGAGTAATCATATAGATATTAGCAATACTGGGAGCCGTGGAACTACTCATCACGACTCCCTTAATTTGTAGAAAAACTCCTGGTCAAAATGAAAGTAATTGTGCTCTAGAATGATGTCCAAAAACTGTAGCAGCAAATTTTTAAGGGGAACATTATTTGTCAGTAGGGCTTCCTCCACAGCACTCTGAGTCTCTTCGTGAGGAATCGAAGTGTACAATGCCGTGACATCCATAGTGACTAAAACCGCCTCATGAGGGAGAGGGGTATTCTCAATGGAATGAATGAAGGATCTAGTGTCCAGAATAAAGGAATCTGTCTTCCTAGCTAAAGGTTGGAGGAAACGTCTACGTATTGTGTAAGAGGCTCCAGGATGGAATTTGATCCCTTGGAGTGTCCCTTGGGGGGAAAACCCGGCTTATGAATTTTGGGAAGAAGGTAAAAAGTGGGAACCCTAAGACTCTTGTTAAACAAAAACTTATAAGTATTGGAAGAAATATCACCAATGCTCAAGGCTTCATTTAATGTCACCTTAATAATATGTCTTATATGGGTAGTGGGATCACCAGGAAGCCATTTATAAAATGTTGAGTCTTGTAGCTGCCTGTGTACTTCTGAGAGGTAGTCTTCAGTGTTAAGAATCACTTTATCAGCAGGTTTTATCACTAGGGTGGAATCGCTGCCAAGACTGCATACTGCCAACCTTTCCTCCCTCGACAAATTGTCCCAGCGTTTTCTCTTTTTACATTCCAACACAGCTATCTCTTTAAGAACTACCTTTTCAAAGGTGTCTATGGCAGCATCTTGAATATTGGGCATAAAAGTAGATTTTGCTCTAAAATGGATATTTTTAGAGATATCCACAGCCATATAATTTCCAAACAGTTTCTTTAATTTGACATGCCGAATAAGTTTGAAAATATCAATGTGAGTACGCCATGCCTGATACCACAGGGTTGGCACAAAGCTCAACCCCTTGTTAAGGACTCTAAGTTCAACACAATTCAAAGGTCTGGAAGACAAACTAAATATAAGATTTACCTCTTCCCTTTCTTCTGAGTCCGAGGGCCCTTGCCTAAAAAACATTCCCTATTTCCTGACTGAGCATCTCCCTATGGGACATTCCTGTTCCTCAAAGATCTAGTCTCCGCATCCCCGGATGTCTCAAAATCTGATGGTCCTGAAGTCTCAACATCAGATTAAAGATTAGGGGGTTTAACCCATGACACATGTTTACATTTAAATGTAGATTCCCCTTTATAGTCCCACCACTGGTAGATGGACCCAACTGCATAGTCTCTGCAGTCCCAACAGAACTTTTTTACTTTATTTTCCCTGAGGTTAGACTCAAAGCTGAGCCATTCCTTCTCAAGATCATTCAACTTACTATCACACTCTGCCTTAGCAAGAGTACACTTTAAATTACCAGTTACTGTCTGGATTCCTTAAGTCTTTCAGTTTCTTTCTTAGATCTTTCAACTTTCTTAGATCTTTCTTTCTTAGATCTTTTGGGTTTCCCTGAAGAAATATAAAGAAGAAAGCTTTGCCTCTACGCTCATTTTGTATGGACTTTGGAGAATTCAGACTTAATTACAGGGTTGTTTAAATCTACTTGATGCTTAAATCTATTGGTTACTGACTGACTTGTCTTTGGAACACCGTAACTGTATTTTTGTTATAGATTTGCTAACGCCTAGCTGTTTGGATTAAAATATTTTTGATAATCATTTAGCATAGTTGTTTCTAATTTTCAGCTCTAATGTGTTCTTTAAGTTTAGTGGGTCTTCTAGATCTCTCTGCAGTAGGTCTTTATCTTGCTAGTTGCCTATTACTACGTGGTGCCCTTCTTCATTGTGCCAATTTTTTATAAACCTGCACACATAGCTTGACCCTCAGGGCCCTCAAGCTTGGAACCTGAAATGAATTCAAGCTTCAATAATGAGTACACTGGGAGGCCACCATGCAATGATGAAGACCAGAGCTTCAAGTTTGGCATTTACCCTTTTCCTTTCTTGTTATATGCTTCAACTGAGAGCCAAACTGAGAGCTAAACCACCACATGAAACAAATTACACAAGAACGCTCCAGTGAAGGGAGATGCAATGTTAGCCAGGAAGCGTAGTTTGAATTTCACCTCTCTCTACTTTGCTGGCTAGATAACTCTTCGAGGGTTTGTTAATTTCCTCTTTTCCTCCCCAACAACTTTGTCAATTATTAACAAACCTTCTGAGGAACCTTCTTTGCCAGCCATGTAGAGGTGAAATTAACAAACCCTCTGAAGAGTGATCTAGCTGGTTGTGTAGAAAAAGGTGAAATTCAAACTATGTTTCCCGGTTAACATTGCATCTCCCTGCACTTGAGTGTCGTCATGTAATTCATCTTGTGTGGTTTAGTACTAAATGTTACTTTTTTGCTTGGGTTTCCATGGGTGTTCACTTGATCCCCTGTACCTGCAGGGAAATGCTTGTAAAAAAAAGAGAGAACTCAAGTGGCTCAGAATGGTGTCATGGAGAAGGAAGGGTTACTGCCCACCAATAGTTTTCTCACACAGAAAAGCTCGTGGGGGGGGGAGTTACTTTGCTGATTTTGGTGTATTCTGTGCACATGAAGTGGCAAAATAGATGAAATAACTCCCTCAGCGGGGTTTTCACATGAGAAAACTGCAGCACTGCCTACCCCACAGCACCATTCCAAGCTCATTAGGACTCTTCTTTATAAAATAAACACACAAACAAAAAACAAGCAGTTCCCCACAGTTGCTGTGTGGCTGCAGGGATCAAGTGAAAAACCATGCAAACCCATGCAAAAAATGATATCTAGTTTGGCCCAGAGATGCAAGGTTCAGTCCTTCAGCAAGCTTCCTTCATTTTTTAGGAGATCACTTAACAGCTGGAATAAATTTATTTGAATAAAAGTGAACTGGGACATCCCGCAAGCCTTGCAGGTCCTGAATTTGTGTTGCATCTGCTGCCCAGTTACTAAACAACTTCCATAGCAGTCAGAATGGCTAAGACAAAATGATGATAAAGTAAAATTAAAGCTATGTATTTTGAACTATTTAGACCCCCACTTCCACCCTCTTGTTCTGTTAAGTATCAGGAACCTGGAAGAGGTGACCCTTCTCAGCAGAAGGGGTGATGGTAGTATGTATTTGTGCGTGTAAAGAAAGATTAAAACCAAGCTGTGCTGATTTAAACAAAGTTAAGTTGCATCCATCAATTTAATTAGGTCACGAGGCATGTTAAACATGTGGCAGATTGATTTCTGTAAAAAGAAAAGAAGAAGAGCGGGAAATAGAAGAATGTCATTGCACTGTGATAAGGAAAGAAGACTAGGTTTTCAATAATATCCATCAGCAGCTAGAGCACAGTAAAGGAAGGAACCTAGTAAGCCTCATTGATTTACAAAGTAGAGATTAACATTATTTCTTCTAGCCATACAGAAGGAAATCAAAACAATACCAGCCTATTCTCAATTCTGGGGAATAAAAAAGATTGATTTTTAATATTTCACATAAAAGAATGCATTTTAATGGATTTTTTTAAAAAATAAGACAACTTACATTGTATATTTTTAAAAAACTGGATAAAAGCATTATAAACCCAGCATAATACCAATGGGGATGAATCAGCCAGAATTTGATTTTTGCCAAGAAAACTTGGGGAGAGATTAAAAACTTGCAAAGATGCGAAAAATCATAGATTCCCGCTTCACTAATATGAATGCAGGGACTGGATTTTTTGGATCTATAATGAAACAGTGGCACAGTGAAGATGGGAACTTTGATTCTCAAAAACTTTTAACCTGAAAATCTTGTTGGTTTCTAAAGTGCTACTGGATACAAAACAGATTTTAAGTCAATTGCACCTAAGAGAGCACCAGAATGGATTGGATCCATAAATCCAGTTCTACATGTACAAAATGCCTAATGCATACAAGAGATTTTGTTTCAACTTCTGTTTTCAATAATGCAAACTTAATGCAAAACTTTATATATTTATATTGACTTGAATTCTAAACCTTCCCTCTTTTTGTGTTCCCTTTAATCCGTTCTAGTGTTGGTAATCTGTACAGACCACATTTTTTCAATGCAAGGAGCTTCTGCAAGACCAGCACTTTTCAATGTGTCAAAAAACAGCTAGTATCAGAGGGCACAACAGGGGGCCACCTCCACAATGGATGGATAAGGGCACAAAGAGGTCAGGCTTAGGAATACAAGGTTCTGCTTATTTCTAAAGATACAAATGAATAATAAGCAATTTAACAATGTAGGCTCTGTCCAAAATTATGAAACAAATACCATGATTTCAGGTCTTTAATTTATGCTCTTAACACAGCTACCCAGCTGCAATTATGATTTCAAACTGAAACACTGGACATTTCCATGGAAAACAAGCAAATGTGTCTATACATGTTGTCCATAAATATAGGCTTTTTTTTTTTGCTATTTCTGGAAGATTAGACAGCTATAAAAGGGAATTAGCTATAAAAGGGAATTAGTTTAAAAGGGAAAATAGGTCTTGGCTTCTGTATTCTGTGTGTTGGTCCTCCAGGGTAACTGGTTGGCCACAAGATACCAGACTAGATGGTCAGATCCATCAGGCACCTCTTATAATTATTATGAATTCTCTAGTACCTAATGGTTTGTCCATAGGTATTTTGAAGAGACAATTGTGACTTTTCAGTTATGGAGTACTTTCTTTATGATTAGGGCTGTACACAATATGCCATGTTCTGAAATAATGTTTCATAATGTACTTCTAGAGTACAGAAAATGTGAAGAGTTTTTATAGTGAGTAGTGATGCTTACAAAATTAAGTTAATATGAACACATACAGGAAGCCAGAGCTGTGGCATAAGTGGACAATTTAACCTAATTTGATTTAATGTGTCCTTCAGACTGTCTACAATGCAAACAACAAACAAAAATGTCTCATGCTCTTTTTGAGACACCCAATTTTTCCTGAATGTATGAAACAGAAATACTTGTTATATTAGGTTCAGTCTGAAGTTTGCAGTAAATAAGTTAATGGTGCTAAGAGTGATTTTCTACCTTGCCTTCAAAACTGGGTTGTTTAAATTCTTTTTCACTTTCCTCTTATTGCTTATCTGTCATTTAAATTTAAAGAGTAATTCTCTTCAGAGGTAGATGTTTTTCTTGGCACAAACTGAGAGGTAACTATATTTATATTTATTTTTATTTTATTTATTTATTTGATTTTTATATCACTTCTCTTCTATTAAGATCTCGAAGGAGTTCACAATAATTACAAAAGTTAAAAACCAATACAAACATAATATATTCAATAAAATTACAATAAAGTAACAGGCAAATTGGATGTAATGCCCTTGAACAAAGGACACAATTTTATGCTTTGCTTTGAGCATACAGTAGTCTGATGGTAGAGTGCCATCAAGCCATAGCTGGGTTTTTCATGTCAAGATACTAACAGGTGGTTTGCCTTTGCCTGTTTCTTCAACTCTTGTCTTTATTGGAGGACCCCCATCCAATTAATAACCAAGCCCAGCCTTAATTAGCTTCTGAGGTCTGATGGGCTTGGGCTTGCCTGGGCTATCCAGGTCAAGGCATACAGTAGTTTATAAAATCGTAATTAATATTAATAAAACATTCAAAAACAGAAGTATCTTAGAGCTAAAACACACGAGACATATTACGCCAGGATGCTTAAGTTAAGGGAGATGCAATGTTAGCTGGGAAGCTGAGTTCTAAAAGACAGATGGGAAGGCTTTGTCAATTTCCCCTCTTTACAGAGCCACAGAGATCATTCCTCAGAGGGTTTGTTTATTTCATCTTTGCCTCCCAGAAGGGGAGGCGAAACTGACAGACCCTTTGGGAGGCGAAGATGAAATAAACAATCCCTCTGAGGAGCGATCTTCTTTTCTAGTTCTGTAGAGAGGGGAAATTGACAAAGCCTTCCCATCTGTCTTGAGTGTCCTTGTGTAATTTATCTCATGTGTTTTAGCTCTCAGTCACAATACTTTTCTCACTTGAGTCAAGCACTCCATACAATTGCATTGATAATTTAAACCAAGTGCACAAAATGGGCAAGCTTGGAATGTTAGGCAGCTTTTGTGAGCACACTGAAATAAAGATTAAGAAAATTAAGGAAAGAGCCTCAAGGGAAATCAAGGAGCACCAGCATAATGTAATAGTTTGAGGATCGGACTAGGATCTGGGAGTCCCAGGTTCAGATTCCTACCCTGTCATGGAAATATGCTGGGTGAACTTGAGCCAGTCATGTGCTTTCAGCCTAACCTACTTCACAGAGTTATTGTGAGATATAAATGGAGAAGGGGGAAATGTTGTAAACCAATTTGGATTCCCATTGGGGAGAAAAGTGGATTATAAGTTAAGTAAGTAAATAAGTACATTTCTAAAAGAACATTTTTCTGTCTGGTATGATGGATGACACCATGGGAAGGAGAAACTTGAAAAAATGTAGTGTGTGAACACACATGCATAAAACATTTACAATATAATTTAGAGCAATTTTGAGTACTCAATAATAGTGAAGTTTTCTCAAGCATTTGATGGTTGTAGAGATGGCAAGATAGAATCTACAAAACTGCAGAGCTAGAAAAAGTGCAGAAGAGGACAACCACTCTGATTAAAGGGTTGAAGGACTGAGGAACAGCTGAAAAGTCTTGAAGTTTGGGGTTTAGAAAAAAGGTGACCAAGCAAGGGACATGAAAGTAGTTTATACAATTATATATTGGGTGGAAATTTTTTACCAATTTTTGTGGTCTGGACATGGAAATGGGGGACAGCATTCTATCTTCAATCGATTGTTTTCCACAAAATTCTGCAACATTTGATGCAGATTGGCAAAATGAAACTCCTGGATTAAAGGCTGAAGCAATCCTAATTACAGAAGAGTTCAAAGACGTCACGTTTCCTTAATTCAATATGCTGAAAACCCTAAATTAATTACTTGATTTCTCAATAATTAAAACAGTACTGCAAAACATAGAACATGGCATCTTTCTATATTAAAGGCAAGCCGTATTGGTGATGACGAACATTTTATCCTGGTGCACCTATGCAGGAGCACCAGGATAAAACATGAGTTGTTGCCAATACAGCCTCCAGAGGGTGCTGCCACAGTGGGAAGGACAGGTGAGCCAGCCCATCCCTCCAGAGGGTGCCACCATGGTGAGATGGCCAGGCAAGCATGCTCATCCCTCTGGAGACCACCATGCTCTGCTTTCTAGGGCTCGTTTTTTTTTTTTAAAATGAGCTCCATTGCTAGTAATATAATGAAAGTAACACACTTTTATTTGCAAAGAATCCAGTCATGAAATCTGGAACTACAAATTGTTGACATTCACTAGGATCAGGATTAGTGGTATGTACTTGCAAATTTGTTGTTTTAATTCTATATCAGAAAGTAAGGAAGGACATTATTATTATTTTTTTAAATATTGGGAATATTATCATTTTAGAATGTTGTTCCAGAAATATTGGAACAATACTGCCTGTGATGGACTCAAGTTTCAGATGCTGAGATTTCAGCATCTAAACCAGAACTGGTGAAGCAGGAACAGTATTTGCCTGGCAGACATGCAGCATCAAGGGGATAGGACACCCTGAATTCAAAGTAGCCTTAGCAGAAACCCCAATCAAGTACCAGGATTTCCAAGGGAACTGGGTTCTGGGAGTATGGAAAGATTTAGACATACCTATTCTTTTGGGAAATGACCTGGCAGCACAAGTGAGAAATGTAAACATAATTACCAGAAGTAGGCCTCAAGCTCCAAAGCAACAGACATTACTAGAAGAGCAGCAGGCAGTGCCAGCCGAGCACCATGCTAGTGACGTTGATACATGGTTACAGGGACCTCAAGCTGAAGAATTCATAGCTGAGCAAAGAGCAGATGAGATGCTGAGAGACTTGTGGGAGAAAGCAGAAGCAAGTACCCAGGAACTGAGCCCTTGTGTGTTCAGAGTACCAGGACAGAGGCTGTACAGACTGTCGGTGGGGCAAAAATGTGCTGTCATCTGGGAAAAAAGAAAACAATTAGTGGTTTCCAGATGGTACCGGCTGCAAGTATTACAGCTGGCCCATGAAACATCCAAGGCCAGACATTTAGGCATCAACAAGACCAGAGACCAGCGTGGCCGAGGAAAGATAGCAGGTGGACGATCTTGTTTAGCATAGATGACTATGCTACAGTTGAACTACGATGCACCCGTAAGGAAGAAGGAGGCTGTGAGCAGCGGCATGAACAGACTCCACCATGTCTTCACTTGGGAAGAGGTCGAGCTTGTCCAGGGTCTAAGGCACAGCCCCCGGCCTCGACAGGAGGAAGCAGGGGGAGGCAGCCAGAAGACAGCAGTCCTGCCGGCTCAGCCAGCAGCCAGGGCCAGAACCTGCCTACACCAGGGGAGGAGGGCAAAGGGCCAAGGCCCCAGAGAGCTAGAGGTGGCAGGGAGAGGCAAGCTGGTCCCACTCTCCAGGGGGAGGATAGAGGGCTGAGCAGGACAGAGGGAGAGGACAGAGGCAGGAAGAATAGGGACCCAGCAGCAGCCCAAACAGAGGCCTTACCTGCCAAGGAGGAGAAGCAGCCACAGCAACTCAGAGCCACGCCCCAGCCTCCACCTCAGTTTGAAGGCAGCAACCTGGCTCAGGACACACTCAGAAACCAGCCCCTTCAGGTGGAGCTGCTGAAGGCATTCTGTGGGAAGAGCTGGGCAGCCAGCCAAGGGGCCACAGCTGGGCCTACCTTCAGTAATCAGCTCAGCCAGAGAGGCCCAGCAGCCAGCGAACGTGATGCAGCTGTTACTGATCCAGACAGCCCAGACAGCTACCCCTGCTGCAACAGCTTGAGACAGCCCAGGCCAATGCTGGGAGGCCAGAGAGGGGCGTGGCCTGGCAGGCAGGACCTGCAAGGAGGGCGGGGTAGTGAGAGATGGCCCTATAAAAGCTGGCTGGGAAGAGCTCTGAGGTGGTGGGTGTAAGGAGGGATGGTGTGGAGTGAGAGCAGAGCAGTGCGAGAGTGGAGGCTTGGAGGCGAGTTCTGGGAGGAAGAGATGATGGAGGACACAGAGGGTAAGCAGACCAGGTTGAGCAGGCCAGCGAGTGGATTGAGGAGGAGTCAGGGTGATGTATACCGCCCCTCCTTCCACAGAGCAGGGTCCTGCAGCATCCCTGGCACCCCTCTGGTGTCAGGGCCAGGCCAGCCGGTGCCCCACCCAGTGGGGGCAGCGACAGGCCCTGACAGAGCTGTGCACAGGACAAGTCCAGCCTTATGAGGAGCACTGGCTGGTGAGCAACAAGGAAGTCTACAATGTCAACCACTTCTACAAGAGACACCCGGGAGGTGCCCAGGTGATCAGGCGCTATGCTAAACAAGATACCACAGATGCATTTCCAGCATTCCACCTTGATAAAAATCAGGAGAGCAAAAATGTGAGAACATTTCTGAATGAGGAGCTGGCACCAGATCAACCTAACTCTGAGTCCAACGAAAATAAATTGATAACCAAGAACTTTCCGAAGCTGCGATTCCTTGTCGAGAAGACAGGACTCCAGAAGCCCAACATCCTCTTCTTTTTCCTGATTTTCCATTATATTGTGACATTAGATGTTGCTACCTGGTTTACGTATGATACTTTGGAACATGTTTGGTACCATTCTTCATATGTGTTGCAGTTTTTACTACTGCACAGTGCCAAATGAAATGGTTCCAGCATGACTTGGGACACATTTCGGTCTTTAGCTTATCAAAATGGAATCACACACTGCTACATGCAGTCTTAATGTGCACTGGAAATTGGTTAGCGAAAGGAAGGACAGGCTTAATAATGGGATTATTAACAGATAGCTACTGGATATCTACCTACTGGGGTCTATCTTTTGTAGCACCTGCCATTAGAATATTTGTGATGGAAATAGTCTGCTACCTGTTTCGTATTGAACATCCAAAAGATATAAACGGTACAAGTCAGCCAACCAGTAATTCAAAGGGATGCAGGAATGGATCAAATAGATTCAAAATTCAGAAACTAAAATTAAGCCCTAAGAAAACAAATGCATCTCAGGAGTCAGAGATACAGGGTCTGTTATCAGATGGGGTCCAATGTATAAAGCCATACCCCATCCTTTACCTTAGTCGAAAACTTGTAGACAGAGAGCAACATCTTTCTGTCCTTGAAAGGGAATGCCTAGCTATTGTGTGGCAGACACAATATAGAAACTAAAACCCTACTTATGGGGGAGAAAGTTAACATTGTGCACAAACCATTCGCCTTTGCAGTGGTTGAATCAAGTTAAAAGAACAAATAGCAAGCTAATTCGATGAAGCTTGCAGCTACAGAACTATAATTTTAACATCATTCATGTGCAAGGAAAATAAAATGTAATCGCTGATGCTCTCTCTAGAAATGTTACTTGAATATATAAGGTTATGAATAACCAAACATTGTAATATATATATATATATATATATATATAATATGATAAGGGTTAAATTTGGTTATAATGCATGAATGTTATGATCTAGATAAGTGTTAATGCTGTTTAACTGTTAATAACTTTGGGTTTCACACATGCCTCACCAGTCATCACATTGCATTGGAGAGGTTTGTAGAACCACTCCTATTGCAATGGTCTCTAAGGGTGGGACATGTGACAGATTCTGCTTCAGATGCTGAGATTTCCAGACAGTAAGAGAATGATTGACAAGTCCCCCCCCCTCATGTGGCTGGCTTGAAATGGCAGTTGGGGGTGGAATGTTGGGGAAGCTGTCAGTTGGAGTTAGAGAGTAAACGAGAGTGAAAGGGAATTGGAGTCTGGCTTTTGACCAGAGAGGGTCAGCCAGAGAATCCTCTGTGACAGGAAATAATGTTTGTGAAGCACTGTTTGTCCTCGGACTAAAGTAGGGAAAACCAGCACTAACTCCTGTTTAGACTTGAGAGATCTGGGAATTATAGTGGGCCAAGGAAGTGGGTATAAAGGAGTCTCCCCTTCAGTGCCAGGTACAGGGTTATAGCTCATAGTAATAACTATGACACCTGCCCAGTATTTAGTAAGGGTTTGTCTCAGTGGAGGCACCCTTAAGTCTGGAGAGGAGAGGAAGTCGTGATGTGCCTGTGCTTTGAAAGTAGAACATTTGTTAAGCAGAATCAACCTCTGAAAGAAGCCAGCAATCTAGTGTTAAACCAAGTGTTTTGTGCCTCACACCAGTGAAGTTGCTGTATAAAAACCTTTCTATTAAGTTTAAACATCTGCCTACCTGCCTTTTGATTTTAACCTTCTGTAAATAAACATTCTGTTACATTTTGAACCTCCACAAGCCTTGTGTGCCAGTTTCTGCTAAAGGGAAGTGCAAACCCCTGATCTGCTCCCTACTAAGACTTGGCTGGGTAACCAATTTTAAGATTTCCTAAGGGTGGGGACAAGAAGGAAAATTGAAGCTTAACATCAACCATGCTATCAGAGGCTTCCCAGCCCAGTATACAGCTTCATAGGCTTAAAGAGGAGAAGTTTTACCTCAGGGTAGGGAAAGATCAGCCCAAGCCTGAGTTGGACGTGGGTTTGTGGCAGTGCCCTTCTCAACTTTCCTATATAAAATTATACTTCTGCAAGGGCCTCCCCTCCTCAAAGGCAGCAAGAGTGGGCAAGGAAGAGACTAGGTGAGAGGAAGGGCCCCTGACCCTTAGCTTGCCTTTAGTACATCAGTCCTTCAAACTTTAAAGGGGCATCATTTTAAATACCAAGACCTGGCCTATGAACACTGGAGGTTGCCTGTATTGAATATTAAGTTTAAAGGGCCACTGCACTGCTGACCAGCTGTGAACATCAAAAATCTTCCCATCCCAATTCCAGATATTTCCAATGTTTATCGTAACAAAAATATCTGAATCAAGAAATATCAGAAAACCATTTCACAGTACTGGATGTTGCCAATCTGATACGGACATTTTATTACATTAGCAATATCTAGTTGCATACCCCTAAACAGCAACATCCATCAATTCAAGCCAATTTCTATATGAAAATGGTGCCAGAGGAAGGAGGACTCTGATTATAGACAGAGCTCTGAATTACCTGGTCTTGTTTCGAACATAGAACCAGGTCATTCTTCTTCTTCTTATTTTTTATTTCTGAATTTTGTTTGGGCTTGATTTACCATAGCACACTTTATTTTTCCAGTTATTTTCCTCTCCTCTATATTCCTGATGGTTATGTGATTATTGATAAAACCTTGCAAAAACCAGCCTTGATGAAATTATAATTCATCTTCGTTCTTCTGTGCCTCCACACATGGGACTGCGCAGGCGCAGGCCAGCCGCCGGAGAATTTTCTAGAGCTTCCATGGCTCCGAAGGGGCCGTTTGTCGCGCGCCTCAGCGACCGTTTTCCCGCCCAAACGGTCACGTGATCCTCCAGCGACCAACGGCCCCTTCCCTCAGTTCTCTTCTTGCCGCCGCTTGGAGAGAACGTGAGCTTCGTTGCTCTGTGTTTTTTGTGCTTCGTGCCTTTCTCTAACTGATTGCTTGGCTTTTGACTTCGGACTTCGTGACCTCGACTATTCTTCGGATCTCGCTTTGGACTTTGACGTGGACTCGGTAATTTGACTCGGACTGTCTTTGACCCTTCTTTCGCGTGCCTCTGGAGATGGCCTCTACGGCTCTCTTCAAGCATTGCCTGCAATGCCACACTAAAATGGCCAAATCCGATGGCCATGATTTGTGCCTTTTTTGCTTGGGGGAGACCCACAATGTCTCGGCCTGTAGGATCTGCCAGGGTTTCACCAGCAAGGCCCGGCAGGATCGCAAGGCCCGGCTAAATTCTTCGCTGTGGCAGAAGGTCATGTCAGAGGGAACCCCGTTACCTCCGTCCAAGGCCGGCCCTAGCCCCTCTGCCGAACGGCAATCAAGAGCTGGCTCAGTGGCCTCCATGAGGTCGGGGTCGAAACCGCGTCCCCCGAGTGCCTCGGCGTCGAGAGCGGCCTCTCCAGCGCAGGGACCGGTGCGGCCGCCCCATAGCGCGTCATCCACCAGGTCGGATCCGAGACCGACGTCGGAACCGAGGATCCTGGTACCGAGTCCCCGATCGGAACCGACGACCGGCTCGATTCCGATAAAGTCTAAGAGGTCGAAGCCGAGGTCCCCTTCGAAGGCGAGGAGCGCATCGGTTCCGAGGTCTTCTTCGGAACCGGCAAAGAAGAAGAAGAAGACCAAACATCATCGGTCGCCGCATCCCGCTCCCCAGGAGGAGGTCATCGTGCTTCCTCACACGCCTTCCCCTCATCTGGGTTCCCCCGAACCAGAGGAACTCTCCGTGCCGGTGCCGGATCCGATGGCCTTCGAGACGGTGCCCGCAGAGTTCTCGTCGGGGCCAGAGCCGAGCCCGCGCCGTCGGAGCCGACCATCTCCTGCCCTTCGGTCGCCGAGATTGGAACCGAGCCCGTCTCCTCGTCGGGTCCGTCCATCTCCTGCCCGTCCATCTCCACCTGCTGCCAGTCGTGAGCGACGTCGGTCCGGGGACAGTGGCCGCTCCGCCCGGTCCACTGCGTCCCGACATCGACAGGCCTCTTACCTTCCCTCACCGTACCATTGCCACTGGGAAGGGGCGCCTGCCGGTTTCTCCATGTCGGAACCGAGGCCTTCGACATCAAGGCCAGCGTGGGCTCCCCCTCCAGTCCAGGTTGAGGAATCCCAGCTCGGTTCCGATGAGGGGGAAGTGGAGAGCCTTGGCGACTACCAATCGGAGTCCTGGTCCGAACCGTCGCCGGCTGAGGATCTGGTGCCATCTGCGGGCTCACCATTCGAGGACCTCCGCATCTACTCCGACCAGATGGCAAGGATGGCTCAGGCCCTCGAGATGGACATCTCTTCGGCAGTCCCCCAGACCAAGGACAAGCTCCTCAAGCGGATCTACGGGGATAATCCGGCGTCTATTGGCTTCCCCATGCTCGAGGGTATTGAGGAGATCGTGGAGAAGGTGTGGAAGGTGCCCTGTGACCAGCCTCCAACATCTAAGAGGATTGAGCAGCTTTACAAGATCAAGCAGGGCACCTGGCCGGCACTGGTGAAGCACCCTCCACCTTCCTCCTTGGTCACGGAGGAATTCAACCCCCGACGGTCGGGTCACTCCTCGGTGCCTGCCGATAAAGAGGGCAAGAAGCTGGATGCCATGGGCAGGCGCCAGTACATCGTCGCTTTGCTGGGTCTGAGGATCGCCAACTACCAGACCATCATGGCAGGGTACCAACTGTACCTCTGGGAGAAGTTGGCATCCTACACTCGAGACCTCCCACCTGAGCAGAAGGCTGTCGTCTCCCTGTTGCAGACAGAGGCTGTTCGGCTGTCTAAACAGCAAATGAATGCTGGGAGCCACGCTGCCGACACTGCTGCTCGGGGAATGGCTTCGGCGGTGGTCCTCAGGCGCCACTCCTGGTTGCGGTCTACGGCCCTGTCCCAGGAGGTGCGTTCCAGGGTGGAGAGCATGCCCTTTGAAGGGGACTCGCTGTTCTCCAAATCGACCGACGAGACCCTGAAAAAGAAAAAAGAGGACAGGCAGACGGCGCGGTCCTTGGGGCTGGCTCCTGCGGACAAGCCCTCCTCCAGGCCACGGTACGCTCCCCGGTCCGGCCCTTACCACTACCAGGGCAGATACCAACAGCAGCGGCCGGGCTACCAACAGTATCCTGCCTACCAGCAGCGGCCTTACCCTCCCGCACAACAGCAGAGGAGGCGTCGGCCCTTCAAGCCTCGTCCGGCACAGCAACCGGCCCAGCAGAGAGATCAGCAGGGCGCCGGGAGGCAATACTGACGGGTCACGCCAGCCGTATCCCCGAACTTTTCGGACAGACTGAGTCCACTCCTCTCTGAGTGGGAGTCAATAACATCTGACTCATGGGTCTTAACAATTGTTGAACTGGGATACGGGCTGGAGTTCGTTGAGCTGCCTAGATGCAGTTCACCCCTGACGGCTGTCAATAACACTATGTCCGAGCTGGATGCGGAGATCGTGTCGCTCTTGGCCAAGGGTGCTGTGGAAGAATTGCCCTATGAGGACTCTGTAAAGGGTTTCTTCTCTAGGTTCTTCCTGGTCCCTAAGAAGGATGGGGGCTTACGTCCCATTTTAGATCTGAGGGACCTTAATGCCTTCCTCAAGGTGACCAAGTTCCGGATGGTTACGTTGGCGGCTGTGATCGCCTTGCTGAAACAGGGGGATTGGTTTGCGGTTCTTGACTTAAAGGACGCATATTTTCACGTGGGGATACGGGAGGAGCACAGGAAATACCTGAGCTTCGTTTACCGGCAAAGGGTTTTCCGGTATAAGGTGCTCCCCTTTGGCCTGTCCACTGCCCCACGAGTGTTCACGAAATGTGTGGCCCCTGTGGTTTCCTTCCTGCGGGAAGAAGGCTGTACCATCTTTCCGTACCTCGATGACTGGCTCATCGTGGCTGAATCGGAGTCTAGGCTGGTGCAGGACATTGGCTTGGTACTTAGCACTTGCCAACGCCTGGGGCTCCTGGTGAACTTTGAGAAATCCAAACTGGTGCCCAACTGCAAGGTGTCCTACATTGGTGCACTTTTAGACTCTGTGGAGGGTAAGGCTCTGCTCCCCTTGGAGAGGGCTCGGTCCCTAAGGGGTCTAGTGTCCATGTTTAAAAGGAACCGATTCCAGTCCGTGCGCGCTATCCAGTGCTTGCTAGGGCATATGGCAGCGGCCACCTCTGTGGTGCCCTTTGCTAGGCTGCGTATGCGCCCTCTCCAGAACTGGTTTGTGCGGAGGTACGATGCTCTGCTGCACCCTCCGTCCCTCAAGTTCTCTATCCCGAGGGTCATCCTCTCCTCCTTGGACTGGTGGCTGTCTGATGACAACTTGTTTAAAGGGACCCCCTTTGGGTATCAGCACCATGACGTCACGGTTACCACTGATGCCTCTCTGTTGGGATGGGGGGCTTACTGTGGTGATGTGTCTGTGCAGGATGTCTGGTCTGAGAGGGAAAAGACCCTCCATATCAATGTGCTTGAACTAAGGGCCATTCGTTTCGCACTTGTGTCTCTTACAGCACTGCTGAGAAATCGTCAGGTCTTGGTGCAGACGGACAACACGACTGCCATGTACTACGTGAATCAGCAGGGGGGCACAGTGTCCATGGCCCTGTGCCGGGAAGCCACGCTCACTTGGCAGTGGGCTATCAGGAACGGCGTGTCGCTCCGTGCTATACACGTGGCTGGGTCAGACAATGCCCGGGCAGATGCCCTCAGCAGGGTCTCTTTGCTGGACCACGAGTGGGAACTGAACGTAGAGTGCGTTGGGCCGATCTTCCAGATGTGGGGTCATCCAGTGATAGACGTGTTCGCCACTGCGGCGACCACCAAGGCCCACACGTTCTGTTCCAGGGCAGGGAGCGACCCCCTCTCTATTGGGGATGCCTTCCAGTTTACGTGGACGCAGGGCTTGCACTACATGTTTCCTCCGTTCCCCTTGATTCCCAGGGTCCTGTGCAAGATAGAGGAGGACGGGACGGACTGCATCCTGGTGGCCCCCTTCTGGCCACGGCAGGTTTGGTTCCCGAAGCTCCTGCGGATGTCCCAACGGACATATGTGAGTCTGCCCCCTCGGCAAGACCTTCTCCTAAACGGGAGCCTAGTCCACCACGATCCCAGGAAGCTGCACCTAACGGCTTGGCGGATCGTTCCTCCCCTGTAGGCTTTACTGACGAGGTACAGAGAGTCCTCCTGAACGCCCGTCGGCCGTCCACTAGGCGCGCTTATGCGGCCAAGTGGCGCAGGTTTGAACTTTGGGCACTTGCTAAAGGAGTGGTGCCTGACAGCAGTCCCTTGGGGGTTGTGTTCGAGTATTTGTGCCACTTGCGTGGCCTGGGCTTGAAGGTGTCCTCCCTCAAGGTCCACCTGGCAGCGATATCAGCTGCCCACACCCGAGTTGAGGGTGCTACGGTGTTTTCTCACCCACGATCCCGCCAGTTCCTTAAAGGCATGTACAATCTTTACCCACCTGTGTCGGCGCCAGTGCCTCAGTGGTCACTGTCCTTGGTGCTCTCACGTCTCATGTTGCCTCCATTTGAACCTATGGCTACATGCCCCTTGGATATGCTATCCTACAAGGTAGCATTCTTGGTGGCCGTCACATCGGCCAGAAGGGTCAGTGAGCTGTCTGCACTGCGGTCTGACCCTCCCTTTCTTGTGTTTCATCCCAACAAGGTGGTCCTGCGTCCCTGCCTCGGGTTCCTGCCCAAGGTGGTGTCCGCCTTCCACCTCTCGCAGGATATCTCACTGCCTGCATTCTTTCCTCAACCTTCCTCTAAGGGGGAAAAGGCCCTTCATTCCCTGGACTTGAAGAGGGCCCTAGCCTATTACCTGGATAGGACGAAGGAATTCCGCTCCTGTCCTCACCTGTTTGTATGTTTTGGGGCCAAGGACAAGGGTAACAGGGCTTCCTCACAGACCCTGTCTAGGTGGATTGTGACGGCCATTAGCAAGGCCTATTCCCTGGCAGGGGTGGCTTGCCCGCTTCATGTCAGAGCCCACTCCACGCGGTCCCAAGCATCCTCTTCGGCACTCCTCAGGGGGGTGCCCCTGGTTAACATTTGTAAAGCGGCCACATGGTCCTCTGCAGACACCTTTGTCAGGCATTACGCCGTTGATGTCAATGCGGAGCAAGATGTATCTGTGGCCAAGGCTGTCTTACACTCCCTTTTTTCCTGAGGGAGTTTTGGTATGACTTTCTGGGCGTACCTGCTGGGTACCCTTGAGTGGAAGAGTGTATATATGTACCTTGGGGTGTATATATGTAAATATGGAGTATTTATGTGTCCTTACACAGTTTTTTACATAGATGTATATATGCATATCTATTTGTTGTTGTTCTTGCTTGTTCAATAAAATTGTGTTGGACTTCACCCCCGCCTTCCTTATTGTGTGAAGCTTGGTACACTCCCATGTGTGGAGGCACAGAAGAACGAAGATGAAAACAGGGTTAACATACCTGTAACTTATGTTCATCGAGTTCTTCTGTGCTGACACACAACCCTCCCTCCTACCCCGCTGTGAACTCCAATGCAGGATGATGTGATGGCTGTAACGGAAATTGGTGTTTTTAAGGTGTTATGGCTGAAGTGTGTTGGTCAAGCGGCAGCAAGGGAGAACTGAGGGAAGGGGCCGTTGGTCGCTGGAGGATCACGTGACCGTTTGGGCGGGAAAACGGTCGCTGAGGCGCGCGACAAACGGCCCCTTCGGAGCCATGGAAGCTCTAGAAAATTCTCCGGCGCGCCTCAGCGACCGTTTTCCCCGCCCAAACGGTCACGTGATCCTCCAGCGACCAACGGCCCCTTCCCTCAGTTCTCCCTTGCCGCCGCTTGACCAACACACTTCAGCCATAACACCTTAAAAACACCAATTTCCGTTACAGCCATCACATCATCGTGCATTGGAGTTCACAGCGGGGTAGGAGGGAGGGTTGTGTGTCAGCACAGAAGAACTCGATGAACATAAGTTACAGGTATGTTAACCCTGTTTTCATCTTCGTTCTTCTGTGCCTCCACACATGGGAGTGTACCAAGCTTCACACAATAAGGAAGGCGGGGGTGAAGTCCAACACAATTTTATTGAACAAGCAAGAACAACAACAAATAGATATGCATATATACATCTATGTAAAAAACTGTGTAAGGACACATAAATACTCCATATTTACATATATACACCCCAAGGTACATATATACACTCTTCCACTCAAGGGTACCCAGCAGGTACGCCCAGAAAGTCATACCAAAACTCCCTCAGGAAAAAAGGGAGTGTAAGACAGCCTTGGCCACAGATACAGCTTGCTCCGCATTGACATCAACGGCGTAATGCCTGACAAAGGTGTCTGCAGAGGACCATGTGGCCGCTTTACAAATGTTAACCAGGGGCACCCCCCTGAGGAGTGCCGAAGAGGATGCTTGGGACCGCGTGGAGTGGGCTCTGACATGAAGCGGGCAAGCCACCCCTGCCAGGGAATAGGCCTTGCTAATGGCCGTCACAATCCACCTAGACAGGGTCTGTGAGGAAGCCCTGTTACCCTTGTCCTTGGCCCCAAAACATACAAACAGGTGAGGACAGGAGCGGAATTCCTTCGTCCTATCCAGGTAATAGGCTAGGGCCCTCTTCAAGTCCAGGGAATGAAGGGCCTTTTCCCCCTTAGAGGAAGGTTGAGGAAAGAATTCAGGCAGTGAGATATCCTGCGAGAGGTGGAAGGCGGACACCACCTTGGGCAGGAACCCGAGGCAGGGACGCAGGACCACCTTGTTGGGATGAAACACAAGAAAGGGAGGGTCAGACCGCAGTGCAGACAGCTCACTGACCCTTCTGGCCGATGTGACGGCCACCAAGAATGCTACCTTGTAGGATAGCATATCCAAGGGGCATGTAGCCATAGGTTCAAATGGAGGTGAGAGCACCAAGGACAGTGACCACTGAGGCACTGGCGCCGACACAGGTGGGTAAAGATTGTACATGCCTTTAAGGAACTGGCGGGATCGTGGGTGAGAAAACACCGTAGCACCCTCAACTCGGGTGTGGGCAGCTGATATCACTGCCAGGTGGACCTTGAGGGAGGACACCTTCAAGCCCAGGCCACGCAAGTGGCACAAATACTCGAACACAACCCCCAAGGGACTGCTGTCAGGCACCACTCCTTTAGCAAGTGCCCAAAGTTCAAACCTGCGCCACTTGGCCGCATAAGCGCGCCTAGTGGACGGCCGACGGGTGTTCAGGAGGACTCTCTGTACCTCGTCAGTAAAGCCTACAGGGGAGGAACGATCCGCCAAGCCGTTAGGTGCAGCTTCCTGGGATCGTGGTGGACTAGGCTCCCGTTTAGGAGAAGGTCTTGCCGAGGGGGCAGACTCACATATGTCCGTTGGGACATCCGCAGGAGCTTCGGGAACCAAACCTGCCGTGGCCAGAAGGGGGCCACCAGGATGCAGTCCGTCCCGTCCTCCTCTATCTTGCACAGGACCCTGGGAATCAAGGGGAACGGAGGAAACATGTAGTGCAAGCCCTGCGTCCACGTAAACTGGAAGGCATCCCCAATAGAGAGGGGGTCGCTCCCTGCCCTGGAACAGAACGTGTGGGCCTTGGTGGTCGCCGCAGTGGCGAACACGTCTATCACTGGATGACCCCACATCTGGAAGATCGGCCCAACGCACTCTACGTTCAGTTCCCACTCGTGGTCCAGCAAAGAGACCCTGCTGAGGGCATCTGCCCGGGCATTGTCTGACCCAGCCACGTGTATAGCACGGAGCGACACGCCGTTCCTGATAGCCCACTGCCAAGTGAGCGTGGCTTCCCGGCACAGGGCCATGGACACTGTGCCCCCCTGCTGATTCACGTAGTACATGGCAGTCGTGTTGTCCGTCTGCACCAAGACCTGACGATTTCTCAGCAGTGCTGTAAGAGACACAAGTGCGAAACGAATGGCCCTTAGTTCAAGCACATTGATATGGAGGGTCTTTTCCCTCTCAGACCAGACATCCTGCACAGACACATCACCACAGTAAGCCCCCCATCCCAACAGAGAGGCATCAGTGGTAACCGTGACGTCATGGTGCTGATACCCAAAGGGGGTCCCTTTAAACAAGTTGTCATCAGACAGCCACCAGTCCAAGGAGGAGAGGATGACCCTCGGGATAGAGAACTTGAGGGACGGAGGGTGCAGCAGAGCATCGTACCTCCGCACAAACCAGTTCTGGAGAGGGCGCATACGCAGCCTAGCAAAGGGCACCACAGAGGTGGCCGCTGCCATATGCCCTAGCAAGCACTGGATAGCGCGCACGGACTGGAATCGGTTCCTTTTAAACATGGACACTAGACCCCTTAGGGACCGAGCCCTCTCCAAGGGGAGCAGAGCCTTACCCTCCACAGAGTCTAAAAGTGCACCAATGTAGGACACCTTGCAGTTGGGCACCAGTTTGGATTTCTCAAAGTTCACCAGGAGCCCCAGGCGTTGGCAAGTGCTAAGTACCAAGCCAATGTCCTGCACCAGCCTAGACTCCGATTCAGCCACGATGAGCCAGTCATCGAGGTACGGAAAGATGGTACAGCCTTCTTCCCGCAGGAAGGAAACCACAGGGGCCACACATTTCGTGAACACTCGTGGGGCAGTGGACAGGCCAAAGGGGAGCACCTTATACCGGAAAACCCTTTGCCGGTAAACGAAGCTCAGGTATTTCCTGTGCTCCTCCCGTATCCCCACGTGAAAATATGCGTCCTTTAAGTCAAGAACCGCAAACCAATCCCCCTGTTTCAGCAAGGCGATCACAGCCGCCAACGTAACCATCCGGAACTTGGTCACCTTGAGGAAGGCATTAAGGTCCCTCAGATCTAAAATGGGACGTAAGCCCCCATCCTTCTTAGGGACCAGGAAGAACCTAGAGAAGAAACCCTTTACAGAGTCCTCATAGGGCAATTCTTCCACAGCACCCTTGGCCAAGAGCGACACGATCTCCGCATCCAGCTCGGACATAGTGTTATTGACAGCCGTCAGGGGTGAACTGCATCTAGGCAGCTCAACGAACTCCAGCCCGT